>NC_060138.1:25923384-26234448 GCF_021461385.2 Schistocerca piceifrons
AATCCTCCATACTGAAGTGACAGCAGCGACGACGTTCGTCGATTTCAGTTGTGTGCCAGAGGAACAGTGAAGAGTGGAATACATTAGAGCGAAAGATGCACTGGGTTCTCGACTCGTAAGGACGTGCTCATAACATGAACTTAGTACAACAAATTTTGGCCTTCACAGTCGCATTTGATGGACCTTTGCGTATATTTGCAACTTCAGAATATTCTGAATGTGTATAATGTCCTATTCAGTGCTGTTCTCGCAGTTCGAGTGCATCAGTATTGTACGTCAAGGACAAGTGGAAGAAACGTAAAACAGGACTGCTTTCATCGCCGGTTACTGTAGCTACACTACTGGCCATTAAAATTTCTACACCACGAAGATGACGTGCTACAGACGCGAAATTTAACCGAAAGGTAGAAGATGCTGTGAGATGCAAATGATTAGCTTTTCAGAGCATTCACACCTATAACGTGTTGACATCAGGAGAGTTTCCATCCGATTTCTCATATACAAACTCCAGTTGACCGGCGTTGCCTGGTGAAACGTTGTTGTGATACCTCGTGTAAGGAGGAGAAATGCGTACCATCACGTTTCCGACTTTGATAAAGGTAGGATTGTAGCCTATCGCGACTGCGGTTTATCGTATCGCGACATTGCTGCTCGTGTTAGTCGAGATCCATTGACTGTTGGCAGAATATGGAATCGGTGGGTTCAGGAGGGTAATACGGAACGCCGGGCTGGATCCCAACGGCCTCGTATCACTAGCAGTCGAGTTGTCAGGCATCTTATCCGCATGGCTGTAACGGATCGTGCAGCCACGTCTCGATCCCTGAGTCAACAGATGGGGACATTTGCAAGAAAACAACCATCTACACGAACAGTTCGACGACGTTTGCAGCAGCATGGACTATCAGCTCGGAGACCATGACTGCAGTTACCCTTGACGCTGCATCGAAGACAGGAGCGCCTGCGATGGTGTACTCAACGACGAACCTGGGTGCACGAATGGCAAAACGTCATTTTTTCGGATGAATCTAGGTTCTGTTTACAGCATCATGATGGTCGTATTCGCGTTTGGCGACATCGCGGTGAACGCACATTGGAAGCGTGTATTTGTCATCGCCATACTGATATGGGGAGCAATTGGTTACATGTCTCGGGCACCTCATAATCGCATTGAAGGCACTTCGAACAGTGGACGATACATTTCAGATGTGTTACGACCCTTGGCTCTACCCTTAATTCGATCCCTGAGAAACCCTACATTTCAGCAGGATAATGCGCGACCGCATGTTGCAGGTCCTGTACGGGCCTTTCTGGATACAGGAAATAGCCTAGTGTTGCCCTGGCCAGCACATTCTCCGGATCTCTCACCTATTGAAAACGTCTGGTCAATGGTGGCCGAGCAACTGGTTCGTCACGATACGCCAGTCACCACTCTTGACGAACTGTGGTATCATGTTGAAGCTGCATGGGCAGCTGTACCTGTACACGCCATCCAAGCTCTGTTTGACTCAATGCCCAGGCGTATCAAGACCGTTATTACGGCCAGACGTAGTTGTTTTGAGTACTGATTTCTCAGGATCTATGTAGCCAAATTGCGTGAAAATGTAATCACATGTCAGGTATAGTATAATATATTTGTCCAATGAATACCCGTTTATCATCTGCATTTCTTCTTGGTGTAGCAACTTTAATGGCCAGTAGTGTACGTTTGCTGCATGACATGGAGAACTTCTACAACACAATTGTTCATAAATAGCCCCAAGGAAAGTGACGTAGTATTCCTGCTTTTCATGCATGGAAACTAAAGTTTGCCTGGAAAGAAAATAAAATTTTGTTAATCATATAATCTTGGCTCTCGATGCCTGTATTTACTTCGGTTGAAACTCGTGTTAGTTCTTGTAAGAGGAAAGGGGTACTGGAAGGGACGGGAATGGCCCTGGTACATAGAGTGTCCTCCGCACGCATCGTAAGGTGGCTTGTGGTGTAGATACTTTTTCTTCTTCTCCTTTTTTACTTTTTTCCTCTTGACTATATCAGTTTCCCGAACTTTATGTATACTGACAAGCTCTGTAAATAATAATCTAGCCTCCGACATACGGTAATGGTTTATATCCGAAACTGAATCGAACAAGTATTTATCATAATTATTTCGAATCTGTGTCTTGTGTGTGTGAATTCCTAAGAGACCAAATTGCTGAGTTCATTGGTCCCTTGTCTTGCACACCACTTAAACTAACTTATGCTATGTTGTTGTTGTTGTGGTTTTCAGTTCTGAGACTGGTTTGATGCAGCTCTCCATGCTACACTATCCTGTGCAAGCTTTATCATCTCCCAGTACTTACTGCAACCTACATCCTTCTGAATCTGCTTAGTATATTCATCTCTTGGTCTCCCTCTACGATTTTTACCCTCCACGCAGCCCTCGATGTTAAATTTGTGATCCCTTGATGCCTCAGAACATGTCTTCTTGTCAAGTTGTGCCACAAACTCCTCTTCTCCCCAGTTCTATCCAATATCTCCTCATTAGTTATGTGATCTACCCACCTAATCTTCAGCATTCTTCTGTAGCAACACATTTCGAAAATTTCTATTCACTTCTTGTCCAAACTATTTATCGTCCATGTTTCACTTCCTTACATGACTCCACTCCATACTTTCATAAACGACTTCCTGACACTTAAATCTGTACGCGATGTTAACAAATTTCTCTCCTTCAGAAACGCTTTCCTTGCCATTGCTAGTCTACAATTATTTTGCTCCCCAAATAGCAAAACTCATATACTACTTTAAGCGTCTCATTTCCTAATCTAATTCCCTCAGCATCACCCGACTTAATTCGACTACATTCCATTATCCTTGTTTTGCTTTTGTTGATCTTCATCTTATACCCTCCTTTCAAGACACTGTCCATTCCGTTCAACTGCTCTTCCAAGTCCTTTGCTGTCTCTGACAGAATTACAATGTCATCGGCGAACCTCAAAGTTTTTATTTCTTCTCCATGGATTTTAATACCTACTACGAATTTTTCTTTTGTTACCTTTACTGCTTGCTCAATATACAGATTGAATAACATCGGGGACAGGCTACAACCCTGTCTCACTCCCGTCAAAACCTCTGCTTCACTTTCATGCCCCTCGACTCTTTATAACTGCCATCTGGTTGTAAATAGCCTGTCGTTCCCTGTATTTTACCCCTGCCACCTTCAGTATTCCAATCAACATTGTCAAAAGCCTTCTCTAAGTCTACAAATGCTAGAAACGTGGGTTTGCCTTTCCTTAATCTTTCTTCTAAGATAAGTCGTAGGGTCAGTATTGCCTCACGTGTTCCAACATTTCTACGGAATCCAACCTGATCTTCCCCGAGGTCGGCTTGTACCTGTTTTTCCATTCGTCTGTAAAGAATTCGCGTTTGTATTTTGCAGCTGTGGCTTATTAAACTGATAGTTCGATAATTTTCACATCTTTCAACACCTGCTTTCTTTGGGATTAGGATTATTATATTCTTCTTGAAGTCTGAGGGTATTTCGCCTGTCTCATACATCTTGCTCACCAGGTGGTAGAGTTTTGTCAGGACTGGCTCTCCCAAGGCCGTCAGTAGTTCTAATGGAATGTTGTCTACTCCTGGGGCCTTGTTTCGACTCAGGTCTTTCAGTGCTCTGTCAAACTTTTCACGCAGTATCGTATCTCCTATTTCATATTCATCTACAGCCTCTTTCCATTTGCATAATATTGTCCTCAAGTACATCGCTCTAGTGTAGACCCTCTATATACTCCTTCCACCTTTCTGCTTTCCCTTCTTTGCTTAGAACTGGGTTTCCATCTGAGCCCTTGATATTCATACATGTGGTTCTCTTTTCTCCAAAGGTCTCTTTAATTTTCCTGTAGGCAGTTTCTATCTTACCCCTAGTGAGATAAGCCTCTACATCCTTACATTTGTCCTCTAACCATCCCTGCTTAGCTATTTTGCTTTTCCTGTCGATCTCATTTTTGAGACGTTTGTATTCCTTGTTGCCTGCTTCATTTACTGCATTTTTATATTTTCTCCTTTCATCAATTAAAATCAATATTTCTTCTGTTACCCAAGGATTTCTACTAGCTCTCATCTTTTTACCTACTTGATCGTCTGTTGCCTTCACTACTTCATCCCTCAGAGCTATCCTTTCTTCTTCTACTCTATTTCTTTCCCCCATTCCTGTCAATTGTTCCCTTATGCTCTCCCTGAAACTCTGTACAACCTCTGATATAGTCAGTTTATCCAGGTCCCATCTCCTTAAATTCCCACCTTTTTGCAGTTTCTTCAGTTTTAATCTACAGTTCACAACCAATAGGTTGTGGTCAGAGTCCACATCTGCTCCTGGAAATGTCTTACAATTTAAAACCTGGTTCCTAAATCTCTGTCTTACCATTATATAATCTATCTGATACCTTCTAGTATTTCCAGGATTCTTCCATGTATACAGCCTTCTTTGAACCAAGTGTTAGCTATGATTAAGTTATGCTCTGTGCAAAATTCTACCAGACGGCTTCCTCTTTCATTTCTTACCCCAATCCATATTCACCTACTATGTTTCCTTCTTTCCCTTTCCTACTCTCGAATTCCAGTCACCCATGACTATTAAATTTTCGTCTCCCTTCACTATCTGAGTAATTTCTTTTATCTCATCATACATTTCATCAATTTCTTCATCATCTGCAGAGCTAGTTGGCATATAAACTTGTACTACTATAGTAGGCAAGGGCTTTGTGTCTATCTTGGCCATAATAATGCGCTCACTATGCTATTTGTAGTAGCTTTCCCGCTCTCCTATTTTCCTATTCATTATTAAACCTACTCCTGCATCACCCCTATTTGATTTTGTATTTGTAACCCTGTATTCACCTGGCCAAAAGTCTTGTTCCTCCTGCCACCGAACTTCACTAATTCCCACTGTATCTAACTTTAACTTATCCATTTCCCTTTTTAAATTTTCTAACCTACCTGCCCGATTAAGGTATCTGACCTTCCACGCTCCGATCCGTAGAATGCCAGTTTTCTTTCTCCTGATAACGACGTTCTCTTGAATAGTCCCTGCCCGGAGATCCGAATGGGGGACTATTTTACCTTCGGAATATTTTTCCCAAGAGGACGCTATCATCATTTAACCATACAGTAAAGCTGCATGCCCGCGGGAAAAACTACAGCTGTAGCTTCCCCCTTGCTTTCAGCCGTTATTTGTTTTCTTTGTGTGTATATAGTGATTGTTCGAGAAGTGTAGTTCAGTTTCAATAAACGACATTATACTGAGTGTTCCACAATACTGAGTATTCTTCACCAGGGAAGTGTGTTGGGGCCCTTGCTGTTCACGTCGTATATTAATGACCTTGCGGACAATATTAATAGTGACCTAATCCTTTTTTGCAGACGATGCAGTTGTCTATAACGAATTACTACCTGAAGAAATTGTGCAAATAACCAAACAAGTATCGATAAGACTTCAAAGTGGTGCAAAGACTGGGAATTTGGTTGAAATGTTCCTAAATGTTAAATGTGCCCTTCACAAAACGGAAACACGTCTTATCAGTATATTATCAGTGAGTCACCGTTGGAATCGGTCCACTAATACAGACTCCGACTGTAACAGTTTGTAGGTATATGAAATCAAACGATCAGTCGTAGGCAAAGCAGGTGACAGACTGCCATGACAGGAAGATGCACTCAGACTACAGAGGAAACTGCATAAAAAACACTCGTGCAACGAATTGTAGAAATTTGGACGAGTGTGTGGGACCATACCAATTAGGGCTAATAGTGGATATTGAATGAACAGAAAGAGGGGTCAGCACGAGTGGTCATTGGTTTGTTCGATCCAAGGGAGAGAGTCACGATATTGCTGAAACTACTGAACTGGTAGACGCCTGAAGATAGACACGAACAATACCCTGAAAACCTACTTAGAAATTGTCGAGAACCAATTTGAAAGTAAATAATCTATAAATAGCCCGCCACTGTGGCCGAGCGGTTCTAGGCGCTTCAGTCCGGAACCGCGCCACCGCTACGGTCGCAAGTTCGAATCCTGCCTGGGGCATGGATGTGTGTGATGTCCTCAGGTTAGTTAGGTTGAAGTAGTTCTACGTTCTAGGGAACTGTTGACCTCAGATGTCCCATAGTGCTCAGAGCCGTTTGAAGCATTTCATCTACGAATATATTACAACCCCATACGTGTCTCTCCCATAGGGATCGCGAAGAGAAGATTAGACTAATTTCAATACACAGGGAGGCGTTTAAACAATTATTGTTTCCGCGATGCTTACGTGAGCGGAACAAGAGAAAACTCTAACAAATATACAATGGATCGTGCGCTCTGCTATACGCTTCACAGTGGTTTGCACAGTGTACATGTAGATCTAGCAGTAGTTGTAGATGTATTCAGATCTGTCTGTAGTACGGAGTGTTCAAAGCAAATATATGCATGCGTGTACTTAACGAAGTCGCTCTTGTAATCAGTAGCCAGTAGAACATCCGCGTACAGCGGGATCAGAGATACCAATTTCTGGTAACTGTCAATTATTGTGATGAAAAAAGGGGAGAAAAGGCAGATTCCTGATGAACGTCCACAGAAACAGGAAATTCATGTGATATCGCAGCAGTAGAAACTGCTACGCTTCTAGGAAAGTAGTACAGCAGCCGGGCTCACCCAATAACGTCTTCAGACACTTCGCGCTCTCGAAAGTCAACAATAGGAGATACTGTGATACCCGGTCAGAAGCCGTTTGCAGCCTGATTGTATAGAATGACCTGTAACCGTGTATAATACGTGATTTACAAGGGTGTAAAGTGGTTGGCAGTCTGCTATTTCAGTCTACGTCTCAAGCCGCCGCACAGTGTATCGCTGAGAGCACCTAGTGACCCACACTCATTCCACTCTCTGTCTGTTCCATCCGCAGATCATCAGCAGGGCACCGGCTCTCTGTAGTGTGTACCAGTGTTTGTAGTTTCACCGCTGCAGTCATTTTGCAAAATGTAAGAGGGTTGTCCAGAAAGTAACGCACCGCAATATTTTTCTACCCCGGAAACGATACTACGAATGCCAAATGTTACGTATGTGTTTTTTGAAGTTGAAAGGTAGCTACACTGAGTCACAGCGCCAGATATTGCGCCAAAGATTATATTTCCGCCGCCTCCACTGGGCAGTAGTAGTTCAGAGAATATCGGGGGCAGTTGTTGTTCTGTTGGGCGAGAGAGTAGACGCTGTTCGGTTGGTGTAATGTATAGATGGAAGATGTTGTAATTACCACAGTGTATTTGAGAAAGGAGATGGGCTTTTGATTTATGATGCTGGTGTAATGGAAAATTTTCGTCAATATACAATGAGGTAAAAAGGTATTACAGTTTTCTTTAATGACAATCGCTCCTGCTTACAGGTACAGTCAACAAAGCATCTGGCTCGTGTTCATTTATTAGACTTGTAATTCTGGTTTCTATGTGCAATTATAGTATTTCTGGTTTTTCAATTAGTTCATTGTAAATGGTGTTTAAAATATTTTGTCGTATTAAGAAAGAAACGAGCCAGATACATGTACGTTGAGTCACACTACCACACACAGAACAGTTACACTTGTGCTTTGTTGTTTCGTAGCTTTCATAGTTACAGGGGACTTAATTAATCGTGTTAATGGAAATTCCTTGTCATTCTTTATTTTTATTTTATGCAGTCAGATTGCGTACTAATACTAGTCAGGGCCAACCGGTTACGATACTTCGAAACCGGTCACACAGCTACTACAATTATTGCATTCATTCATTAATGTTAGTCCTTTCTTTTTTAATTAAGCCCCCATGCAAAGTCTACTGAGTGATCGCGCCAAGTTTTCGTCCCGTCACTTCCAGCAGACAGCGTAGCTGCAGGACTGTTTGAAAATGGCGTCAGTAGGTGATGTACGTTACTAGCAACGTTCCGTCACTGAATTTCTCGCTGCAGAGGAAGAAACTGTGGGGGGTATTCACAAACGCTTGTTCAAAGTCTATGGAGCATCTGGTGTCGACAGAAGTATAGTTAGTGGCTGGGCACGGAGGGTGAGGTCATCAGAAGGCGGTTCGGCGGAGCTCCACGACTTGCAGCGGTCGGGTGGAGATCATCCACGGTTGTCACACCTGACGTGTTGCAAAGAGCTGATGTCGTTCGCGACGACAGACGCATTCTTCGAAGACATTTTGAGGAGGTGATTCACACAGTGAAGCACTGGCTCCGCCACCAGCGCAAGGATTGGTACCTACGAGGCATCACATACTTGTTTCGCGCTGGAGAAAGGTCATAGAAAGGGATGGAGATTCATCATCATCATCATCAGCCAATTCAATTATTAAATGATGTTGCCTCCTCGAGTCGTGGATTCAGGTAGGCTTTCAGCAGTCTTCTCCAAGTGGGACGGCCTTGGGCAGTTCTCTGCCAGGTGTTACCACCGATGTTCTTGATGTCTTTGTCCCATCTATCTGGTAGTCTTCCTCTAGGCCTCCGGTGCTCTCTCGGATTACGCTCCATTACTAGCTTCATCCATCTGTTGTCTTTTCTTCTTACGACGTGGCCAGCCCACTGCCATTTCAAAGAACCTACTGTCTCTAAGATGTCGTTAAACTTCGTCACAGACCGGATGTCATCTGCCCTTTTCCTATCCTTTCATGTATAGCCCAGCAGTGATCTCTCCATGGCTCTCTGTGCTGTCCTAAGTTTCCCTTTTGTAAATGAGTTCAGCGTCCATGTCTCGCAGCCATACGTCATCACAGGAAGAATGCATTCATCAAATACTGCTTTCTTCAGATTTACTGGCATTTTTGATCTGAATACTGTTGAATTCTTCCCAAATTCTTGCCAGCCAAGCTAGATGCGTCGATAGATTTCTGGCCTTATGTCTCCCTTCATATTTATAATCTGGCCAAGGCAGACATACTCACTGACCACTTCTAATAGACTGTCCTTGACTTTCACATCTCCAGCTGGGACCCATTTGTTGGACATTACTTTCGTTTTTGAAAGGTTCATGTTCAAGCCCACCAGCTGACATTCCGATGCAAGATCTGTAACTAAGTTTTGGAGCTCTGCGATGTCTTTGGCCAGTAAGGCAATATCATCAGCAAATCTCAAGTTGGTAAGCCTTCTTCCATTAATTCTAATTCCCTTACCTTCCCACCTCAGCTTTGACATAGCCACTTCCAGTACAGCAGAGGTTTTGGGGAGATCAGATCGCCTTACTTCACACCCTTCACGATGCGGAATTCTTGAGTTGATTCGCCGATGTTAACATAAGCTGAAGAATTCTCGTAGATTTTCCTGAGCACTTCAATGGAGATTACGCGTGTGTAATTCTCATTATGCTCAATAAAGAACTGCTCAAGGAAAAAAAGCGGTGCATTACCTTCTGGGCAACCCTCATATGTTGGAGAAAATAATATGTTGTCCGATTAGTTTTGGAATGTTGGCACTGAGAATTGTGTGACAGTTCGGCAGCGCACAACGGTCTTAGTGTGGCATCTCCCACTGCAGTTCGTTGATCATTATACTGGGTGTGTGGTCACTCACAGAGGTCCAGTGCGGGCTGTAATTATCTTGTGGCAGTGAAACAATATGGATATTCTAGTGCGTCAATGCAGCAATGGTTTACTCTGGAAACAAAATTACTTCCAATTCTGTCCACGAGGTGCAAATCTGGCGCTGTAATTGCAAGAAAGACGTATTGAAATGTTTCGATATGTAAAGGTTCAGGTACGGGACGTGGGGAGAGAACGTCTAATTAGTGAGAAAGTAAAAACATTGATTTTTGTCATTAACTGGCGCTTAAGCAATTTGTTCAGTATGAGCACACGAGACAAGATATTATTTCTGTATAACGACGTGATCAACAGTTGCTCGCAGCAAAAATGGTTCAAATGGCTCTGAGCACTATGGGACTTAATTGCTGAGGTCATCAGTCCCCTAGGACTTAGCACTACTTAAACCTAACTAACCTAAGGACATCACACACATCCATGCCCGAGGCAGGATTCGAACCTGCGACCGTAGCGGTCGCGCGGTTCCAGACTGTAGCGCCTAGAACCGCTCGGCCACCTCGGCCGGCTGCTCGCAACAAAAACGGTTCAGATGGCTCTGAGCACTATGGGACTTAACTTCTCAGGTCATCAGTCCCCTAGAAGTTAGAACTACTTAAACCTAACTAACGTAAGGACATCACACACATCCATGCCTGAGGCAGGATTCGAACCTGCAACCGTAGCGGCAGCACGGTTCCAGACTGTAGCGCCTAGAACCGCTGGGCCACTCCGGCCGGCTGCTCGCAACAGTTCCGATGGAATCTGAGCAAAATGTTCCTATGTACTGGTCTTCAGATTATGGTAAATGCGTTCGCTTGTATGTCCTCAGAGCCAAAAGTCACATGGATTCAGTTCAAGTGATCTTTTAGGCCACGAGTCTCGAAAACCTCTGGAGATGGCACATTAGTGGAAGGTTGCATTAAGCAGATCTTTCACTGGGCGAGCGACATGAGGTGTCGCCTCATCTTCCATGAAAACAGAGGTTTCCACACAGTTGCGCTCTTCCAAAATAGGAAGCACGTCCCGTACAAGGAGTTCTCCATGACGTGCAGACGTCACAGTACTCCCTCTGGGTGTATTCTGTTCAAAGAAGAAAGGATCGAGAATAAAGGTGCTTGTGAATCAGCACCACACAATCACGTAATGGCGAGTGCAATGACTCTTCGTGCACAATACGTGGTTTAACAGTGATATGTCTGCGTAAGCAGAAGAAACTATCGATCAAAGTCCGAAAACAATTTATTCGACTGTTCAATTAACAAATTCAATTAACAAATTCTCCAAGTATAACACCAACACAAAAATAGTGATCCGCCTTCGAATCACAACTACATGCAAGAATAATACAGAAAACAACTGAAATAATTTCCTACTAGTCTCCGCCAAAGACTTCTCCGAAATATCAAGCCTAATCCAGAGATCAGCGAGAAGATCCAAGCCGGGCTGCCGGGGCGGCAGCTATCCACGTCTGCTGGCGGTTGATGAACTGCCGATGCGCGGCCGAGCGCCGGCCTTTACAGCGCTTCGGCGAATGAGTACCTCGGAACTATTTTCGATCACGTGGTTTGACATGTGAAAATAGTTCTGGGATCTGCAGCTACCTCTTCCTTATGTTTATGTGAGCCGGTAGTGGCCCCTGGTGGCCGCTGGTGTCTTTGCTGTGTTGTTGTTATTGTTGTTGTTGTGGCCATTCATCAATATTGCCTGTCGGTTGTTTAGTGCTTCGATGTGCCTGCGAAGCGGGCAACCCGCGGCTGCAGGCTGTCAGTTTGGTTGCTGATACTCTAGGCGCCGTGATATCTGGTGGAGAAGGCCACAGCAAACAGTACCGGAAATTCGGCAGTTCCGTGTATTCACTGCACCCTGTACTGTAAAAATGTCCTCCGTCGCTCCACAGATTATTTTCCGGCCAGATGTCATCAACTTCGATCCATGCCAGAAACCAAAAAGCAAATTCAGGTTTCAGTTGCTGCACCATCTGGATCTTGCACGGGCATCAGTGTAAAGTAGTCCGCAAAAGTTTCAGTGGGAGCGAGCGGTCATGGCTTCTGGTGCTAAAACGGAGTAGGCAGTACTTGCTTTCTCCGCGAACATTGCACTGTACAGCATGGTAGTGAACACAAAAAGAGGAAAACGGTCATAATGGACGAACAAAAAAAGGACCAGCAGACAGGAGGAAAGGAGAAGCTTGACATTTCTTCGAAAATAAGTTGGAGGAAGAATAGTCTTTTCGGAATTGATTGAGGATGAACGAGGATAGCTGTCGATGCCTAATGGACTTTGTGCAACAGAAATTAACGTAGCAGGACATTCTGACGGGAAGAACAGCTACTTCTTCCGAGAAGTTATCGGCTACTCTAAGATTCCACCAAACATGTGAATCGAAGTCTGTCAAAAACCAGCACGTTCCGTAGGTAAACATCCTCCCTGTCAGCACCACTTCTGTGAACTGGCTCAGAGACACGTCTGTTTGGCACAGCTGTGAACACATAGCTTTTACTTTCATTTTAATTTCTTACATTACTGCCTGCGGGCAATGCTCTTAACATAGAGAATATGTTGTTTAATGCTGTGTCCGTTTTGATAATCTTTACTTCCGATGTCAAAAGAGACACGCCTTCAGCTCACACTGTTCAATGAAGACATCATGTGTTCTCTGTATCAGTTTGCCATCTTCGACATTTATTCTTCTCGAAATCACTCCGTCAGCGCGCCGTGGGGACTATGAGACGGTCACCCCTGCTTGAAGGCACGCTTGTGAGTGAAAGCATCGATTCTGTCATCATCGGATGCTCTTGCACGCACGCAAATGAATTTTCCTTCGTTCAGTGCAAGAAGCAGTACCAGGGAGAGGGTAGCTAGTTTAGGCACTCGCCTCAACTCCACTTATTCTTGTTGCCTAACAAAGTGAAGCCTTCGAAGGTGTTCTTTAAGTTATGGGAACAGATGAAGACCGGATGACGCCAAGTCGGGACCGTATAGGGGATCATCGATGACGGTGAACCCGAGGCATCGGATTGTTGCAGATGTCTCAGAGCTTGTGTACGGACTACCGTTGTCGTGCTGAAGGATAGGTTGCTCACGCGTGGACAAACTCTTCGAATTTGAAACTCGACTACAGCAACCTGTTTCTCAAGCACCGACATAGGTTGCGTTACACACCGCCATGTTACACGCTACAATTTGGAACCCTCTAGCAGCAGAGGGCTGGAGATATCTAGACATCAGGAATAAAGATGTAGAATGTTAATAACGTTTGTTTCATTTAAAAAGCTTTAAAAGTTTTCATATAAAAAATTCGTAGTCATTACTTTTCAGCACGCCCTTGTAATTGATTTTTGGACTGTTACCCTGACAGAAAGGCAAATACACTACTGGTCATTAAAATTGCTACACCAAGCAAAAATGTAGATGATAAAAGGGTATTCATTGGACAAATATTTTATACTAGAACTGACATGTGATTACATTTTCACGCAATTTGGGTGCATAGATCCTGAGAAATCAGTACCCAGAACAACCACCTCTGGCCGTAATAATGGCCTTGATACGCCTGGGCATTGATTCAAACAGAGCTTGGATGGCGTTTACAGGTACAGCTGCCCATGCAACTTCACAACGATACCGCAGTTCATCAAGAGTAGTGATTGGCGTATAGTGACGAGCCAGTTGCTCGGCCACCATTGACCAGACGTTTTCAGTTGGAAAGAGATATGGAGCATGTGCTGGCGAGAGCAGCAGTCGAACATTTTCTGTATCCAGAAAGGTCCGTACAGGACCTGCAACATGCGGTCGTGCATTATCCTGCTGAAATGTAGGGTTTCGCAGGGATCAAATGAAGGGTAGAGCCACGGGTCGTAACACATTTGAAATGTAACGTCCGCTGTTCGAAGTGTCGTCAATGTGAACAAGAGGTGACCGAGACGTGTAACCAATGGCAGCCCATACCATCACACCGGGTGATAAGCCAGTATGGCGATGACGAATACACGCTTCCAATGTGCGTTCACCGCGATGTCGCCAAACATGGATGCCACCATCATGATGCTGTAAACAAAACGTGGGTTCATCCGAAAAAATGACGTTTTGCCATTCGTGCACCCAGGTTCGTCGCTGAGTACAACATCGCAGGCGCTCCTGTCTGTGATGTAGCGTCAAGTGTAACCGCAGCCACGGTCTCCGAGGTGATAGTCCGTGCTGCTGAAAACGTCGTCGAACTGTTCGTGCAGATGGTTGTTGTCTTGCAAAGGTCCCCATCTGTAGACTCAGGGATCGAGACGTGGCTGCATGATCCGTTACAGCCATGCAGATAAGATGGCTGTCATCTCGATTGCTACTGATACGAGGCCGTTGGGATCCAGCACGGCGTTCCATATTACCCTCCTGAACCCACCGATTCCATATTCAGCTAACAGTCATTGGATCTCGTCTAACGAGAGCTGCAATGTCGCGATACGATAAACCGCAATCGCGTTAGGCTACAATCCGACCTTTATCAAAGTCGGAAACGTGATGGTACGCATTTCTCCTCCTTACACGAGTAACCACAACAACGTTTCGCCAGGCAACGCCTGTCAACTGCTGTTTGTGTATATGAAATCGGTTGGAAACTGTCCTCATGTCAGCACGTTGTAGGTGTCGCCACCGGCGCCGACCATGTATGAATGTTCTGAAAAGCTAATAATTTGAATATCACAGCATCTTCTTCCTGTCTGCTAAATTTCGCGTCTGTAGCACGTCATCTTCGTGGTGTAGCAATTTTAATGGCCAGTAGTGTATAATCGCTTATTGGTGCAAATACATCTCGACCAGATGAGACACCCGTACCATTCTACAGAGATTTTGCGAAAATACTTGCTGCTCTTTTTGCAGCTCCGAGCGAAGTGACGCAGAGGTTAGCACACTGGACTCCCATTCGGGCGGACGATGGTTCGAACCCGTGACCGGCCACCCCGTTCAGGTTTTCCGTGGTTTCTCTAAATCACTTCAGGAAAATGCCGGAATGGTTCCTTTGAAAGGGTAAGGCCGATTTCCTTCCCCATCCTTGACACAGGCTGAGCCTCTGCTCCGTGTCTAACGACATCGTTGTCGACGGGACATTAAAACCAATGTCTTCCTCCCTTTTGCAACAGTCATTCGCAGATCGCTGTGACAACGAAAGGTACCTAAAGAAAAAGACGCCGTCCGAACAGGCCTTAAAGGTCCAACCGTACCGACCGGCCGCCATGTAATCCTCAGACCGTAGGCGTCAACGTATGCGCATATGAAGGCTCATGTGGTCAACACACTGCCCTCTCTGTCGTTGTCGTGACCAGTGCCTGTTCTTTTCGACCGAGTAGCTCCTCAACTGGCCCCACAATATCTGAGTGCACCCCACTTGCCAGACCCAGACAGTGACCCATCCGACTGCTAACCAAGCGCTTAACTTCGGTGATCTGACGAGAACCGGTGTTACCACTGCGGCAAGGCCGTTGTCAATGAGGGGTACCTACCAACCAAATGAAAGCAGTGGTCATTCCAGTTTTCAAGAAGCGTCGTAGGGCAGAAGCACATAATTATGTGCCTGTATCATTGACTTCAGCCTGTTGTGCAGTTATCAAACATAATTTTTGTCCACGTATTATGCAGCTTCTTGGGAACTAAAATCTGCTGAATAAAAATCAACATGGATTTCGCAGACAGAGATGTTGCGAGGGTCAGGTCGTTCTGTTCCTCCATGAGATCCACAGCGCTGTAGACATCTGCGCTATAGTTGATGCCATGTTACTCGACTTCAGGAACGCATTTGACAACGTCCCACACTACTTTTTAGTGGAAAAACTCCGCGCGTACCGAGTGTCAGACCTCATATTCGACTAGAATCAAGACATCCTCGCTGGTGGAACTCAACACGTCGCTCGGTACATGTAATGTGTTGTGTACATAGATCCACGTAGTCACCGCGTACACAACTTTCCCACTAAAGCGCTCCACGTTAAGCACAACAGCGCAGGCGCAGCGCTCGTCTGTCTCCGCACTACGAGATGGCGCTGCCATAGAGACGGACCAAATTCTGCTTCCGCTGATCTGTGTATTAATATGTAGTGTAGCCAATGAGACTGCTGTTGACGTAGAACCTTTTCTCCTCGCGGATCACACTCATGCAGTGATACCTGAACGCGCGAGGTATTATAACGAGTGTACAGATCTCTGATCAGTCAGTCTGCATTAGTCTGTACCAGTCTGCATTAATCTGTACCAGTCTATAGTCAAGTTTCAGTCTGCGCCTAGTAAGATTACCATATTCCTGTACATAGCCATGAAGATAAATGAATAGACACTTTGTCAAGTAACAGAGATATGTGAGAATAAGATTAACGTACCAAGACCAAAGGAACTTCAGATTGTCGATTGTAAACGGCATCCAGAATCAAGTTACATAATGTCTATGCTTTTTATTATTTTAATAAATGTGTGTAAAAATTAATCAAGTTCTGTTTAAAGTTGGTCACCGTCAATCTGCTACTCTAAGTGTGCAAGTGGCATTTCTATCGTCTGACCCTAACGGCAGAAGATAAACACCACACGATAAGACCACCAGACATATTGCTGACACTCGCCTACTTCGTTAGAGCTACAAGTGAAATAATCTGATGATGTGTGTACTGAAGGTCTTACAGTACGCACACCACATAATGGTAATTTCCGGAGTACCCCAAGCAAGTGTGATAGGACTGTTGCTGTTCACAATGCATATAAATCATATAGTAGGACACGCCAGAAGCTCTTTAAGACCGTTCGCAGATGATGTGGTTGCCTACGAAAAGTGTCAAGGATAGAAGACAATATCGATTTGCAGAATGATCTACAGAGTATTGATAAATGGTGCAGGCTCTGGCAGTTGACCGTGAACGTCAATAAAGCTAACGTATTGCACATGCATGGGAAAATAAATCCATTACTGTACAAGTACACTGCTGATGATAAATTGCTGACAACAGTATCTACGGCAAAACTTCAAGGAATGACCATCTGGGGTGACATCAAGTGGGATGAGCACTATGGTGTGCGTACTGCAAGACCTTCAGTACACACACCATCAATTTACTTGACCTGTCGCTCTAACATAGTAGGCGAGTTTCAGCAATATGTCTCGTCGTCTGATCATGGCATGTTTATCTTCTGCCGTTAGGTCAGACGATAGAAATGCCACTTGCATGCTTAGCGTAGCAGATTGACGGTGACCAACTTTAAACAGAATAATAACAAGCATAAAAATTACTTAACTTGGTTCTGGATGCTATTTACAACTGAGAGTCTGAAGTTCCTTTGGTACTGGTACGTTAATCTTATTCTCACATATGTCTCGGATACTTGACAAAAGTGTCTATACATTTATCCTCATGGTTATGTACAGGAATATAGTAATCTTATTAGGCGCAGACTGAAACTTGACTATAGACTGTTGCAGACAAATGTAGAACTCGTACAGATTGGTACAGACTAATGCAGACTGGTACAGACTGACTAATCGGAGGTCTGTAAACTCGTTATAATACCTTGCGCATTCATGTTTCACTGTGAGAGTGTGATCTGTGAGGAGAAAAGGTTCTACATTAGCAGCAATCTAATTGGCTGCGTTACATATTAATACGCGGATCGGCAGAAGCAGAATTTGGTCCGTCTCTATGGCAGCGCCATCTCGTAGTGCGGAGACGGACGAGCGCTGTGCCTGCCCTGTTGTGCTTAGCGGGGCGCGCTCTGGTGGGAAAGTTGTGTACGCGCTGACTATGCGGAACTATGTACACAACAAGCACATAAAAAAAATAACAGGAGAAACAGGTGTCAGATTTCTCGGAAAATCCTGAAGGAATATAATTAATGTACTAAGGAAGTAGTTTACAGAAGACTGGAGTATGATGTGTCAGTCTGGGATTCTTACCAAGCTGCGTTAATAGAGGAATTAGAGAAAATGCAACGAAGAGCGGCGCGTTTCGTCACGGGATCGGTTGGTCGGGGCGAGAGCATTACAGAGATGCTCGACAAACTCCTCTGGCAGAAGGTAGGTACAAGAGATGTGATGTGCATCACGTAGAGGACTACAACTCAAATTCTGGAACAGACGGACGACATATTACTTCCTCCCACTACTTCTCGCGAAATGACCACGAAGAGAAAATTCGAGAAATCAGGGTCAAAAGAGAGTTTTGCTGACAGTCATTGCTTCCAAGCGCCATTCACGAATGGAACAGGGAAGTGGGAATCTGATAGCGGTACCACGAGTACCCTCCGCCACACACCGTCAGGTGGTTTGCTGTTTCTGTTAAAATAAGTTTACAGCAGTGGAAAAATCCTGTGGTGCACAGTCACCGAAACTTTGATCACAAAGCACAGAGTAATGCAACAACCTAGAGACGAAACTTGTAGACTCTGAACACAGTGAGTTGAATCTGTTGTGTCAGTATACAGTACGATGACTCCACGTACTAGGTGCATATTATCTTCATCAGTGATGCTACCCACATTTGAACTGTGTCACTGTTAGCTAACTTTGCTGGAGAAACGAACACGGGACAGAAACGAGCGGTGCTGAATGCAAGGTTAAGGGCGTAGAGTAAACTAGGCATTACTGTGGTCAACAGCACGTACTGTGAGAGACAGGAACAAATTTCTTCCGAAACAAGACAGCACGCTGCATACCATCGACATTTGCTCTGTTGTGCAGACATTTTCAGCGGAGTACAGACACACAGATATCTGGGGGTGGGAAATGAAACGAAATGCAACCACTGTGCAACGAGCCACCGGAGACCACGGTCACTTATGCCAAAATACTCTGAAATTTTGTCGGCGGAGTTTGGATTCACCTAGTGTACTTTTGTGATTAACGACAAATTCTAATTCAAACCAGTCGAAAATTAGTTTTTTATTACATTTTTTGAAAGGTATATTTTTCTAGAATGTTGGGATGAAAAGGTTTTTTAATACATGCGTTGTAAAACTTTCTACAGGCCATTGCTCGAAGCAGTGTCACGGCCGCCGTGGGACTCTCTCAACCGGAGACCCCCGGCTCAGGTAGGCTGCTTTTCTGGCCGTGACGCGAGTTCACAAAATCATTTATATTGCACTACGCATGCAAACGTATTCGCTGAAAAAGCTGACGAACAACGTGTGCAGGTTGATTTTCTCGCCAAGAAGAACGTGGGAATTGCTCTCGAGGAACAGTTCGAGTTAGGGGAAGTGCTGATGTAGGGTCCTGGAATTGCACACGTAACGTAAGTAGCGAAAACACATTTTTCGTCAACTTTTCGTTAAAATTGGTCAAAATATAATTTTTTTGTCGACTGTATTGAATGAGTCAATTTGAAGTTTGAAAATCTAACTTCAGATTTGTGTTCAGCGACATCAAAAATATATAATAACTGTATTTTTTATGCAAACTGAAATGATAATACATATAAAAGCTTCCTCTAAAGTTTAAACAGGTTTTCCACTAGAAAACAAATTTTCAAAGCTACGTACAGCATGAAACAAAAACGGTTCAACCAGTAATTTCTACCTTTGACCCCTAAAAAGTAAACACTTCTTGGGTGCTTCTGCCTATAATGTATGAAATTTTATTATTGTTAACTATTTTTTGTAGACTCATGAAGAATGAGGCAAACACTCAAAAATGGAACTCAAAGTTCGAGCTAGCACCATATCGTTAAATTTAGGGTTATTTCAGCGTGCTTACGTATGAGCTCCCATAAATTTAACGTAGTACGGATGGATGTTATCCATTTTTGATTTCAGCTAAGTCCTTAAGGACGACACTGCACACTGTCTGCTTACTTCAAACTCGAAGGCCCTTGTTCAAACCATTATTACGGGTACCGTTTTGTCTTCCTGTTCTTTTTTGTTGAAAATCTAAAATAAAGTTCAAAGTATGTTTTGTGTCGCCGGCGCCTCTGTAGAGTCTTGTAGCATGGGAAGCAAGGGAAAGGATGTTGTTTGGTGGCCACTATCCTCCTTCTGTAACACAACTGCACACATGTATTAACAGGGTTCTTTATTTACCAGAACAGAAAGCTACTCACCTTTAAGGTAGTCTGTAGATTGTGGTACAAACTCTTCTGTAATAGTCTACGTTAGCCTCACTGCTGGTGAACTGCCACTATAAACACTACACTCTCGTAGCCAGTATTGTAAACTGACAGACGCCAACTACAATAGCGACTGACTCTTCGACTGACTGACTCTGACTGGACTCTCTAACTGACTTGACTGGGCTGGAGACTGTGACTGACTGGGCTGTAACTGCGACTGCGACTCACTGGCTGAAACTGCGACTGACCGGCCCTCCGGTCCGTGCCGGCGATCTAAGTACCTGCGGTCAAGAGGGCACTGGCGGCGCGTTCTTTGCGGGTCTGCCCTGACCTCTCTGCTGACAGCTGCACTTGACTGGGCGCCTATTATCGATATTCATGCAACCTGTTTGTCGACTGCTGTGCTGGCGATAGCTTACGCCAGAACAGTATGATCACTCGTAATCCCCAAACTGCTCCTTTGTATATTTTTTTCATTGTCTCAAAATAACTGGTGATCAAAAAGTCAGTATAAATTTGAAAACCTTATAAACCACGGAATAATGTAGATAGAGAGGTAAAAATTGACACACATGCTTGGAATGACATGGGGTTTTATTAGAACCAAAAAGAACAAAGTTCACAAAATGTCCTACAGATGGCGCTGGACAGCAAAACGTCAGTGACTGCGCATGACAATCGTATATAAAAGGAGCTGTAATGAGAGAGAGGATCAGATGCGCCAGCAGTCGCAGCATGCTGACGTTACCTGAAAAGGCGCTTTTAGTGACGCTGTATTATGAGAATGGGCAACGTGCTAGTTCAGAGTTACGATCCTATCGCCATAGCAAGGGGACTCGAACGGGTAAAGGTCCGTTAACAAATGCAGCTGTGGCGAGAATGATTTCGAAGTTCGAAGCCACGGGTTGTTTAGACGATAGACCCCGTAGTGGCCGACCGAGCACGAGGCGTAATGCTGCTGAGACAGTTCAGGAAAAAATGGAGACTGTAGCGGGTTCGTCTATGCACGGGGAACTCAGCGCTCGTGCAATCGCGCATCGCACAGACATTCCATTGGTTGGCGCTTAGGCGTACCGTCCAATGCTATCCGTACAAAATCCATCAGCATCATGAACTGTTACCTGGCGATTTAGTGAAGCGGAGGGCATTTGCGGTGTGGGCGTTTCAAAAGATGGCGGAAGATGACGATTGGTTGAGTAACGTGTTGTGGACCGACGAAGCTCATTTCACGCTCTGAGGGTCTTTCAACACCCACAACTGCAGAATCTGGGCTACCGAAAATCCTAGAACTGTCGTGGAAACTCCAATTCACAACGAGAAAGTCACGGTATGGGTTGGATTTACCACAACTACCATTATCGGGCCTTTTTTCTTTGAGGAAATACATGATTCCGGTTTTGTAAATGCTACCGTGATGGGTGAGAGGTACGCCGATATGTTACAGAATCACATCATCCCCAGCCTGGCTGATAAACACCTGCTGGAACGCACGAGGTTTATGCAGGATGGCGCTCCACCCCATATTGCTAAACGTGTTAAAGATCTCTTGCGCGCGTCGTTTGGTAATGATCGTGTGCTCAGCCGCCACTTTCGTCATGCTTGGCCTTCCAGGTCCCCAGACCTCAGTCAGTGCGATTATTGGCTTTGGGGTTACCTGAAGTCGCAAGTGTATCGTTATCGACCGACATCTCTAGGGATGCTGAAAGACAACATCCGACGTCAATGCCTCACCATAACTCCGGACATGCTTTACAGTGCTGTTCTAGGCGCTTCAGTCTGGAACTGCGCGACCGCTACGGTCGCAGGTTCGAATCCTGCCTCGGGCATGGATGTGTGTGATGTCCGTAGGCTTAAGCTTAGGCACTACAGCTATAGTTGAGGAATGATGGTGGACATATTGAGCATTTCCTGTGAAGAACATCATCTTTGCATTGTCTTATTTTGTTATGCTAATTATTGCTATTCTGATCAGACGAAGCGCCATCTGTCGGACTTTTCTGAACTCTTGTTTTTTTTTTGTTCTAATAAAACCCCATGTCATTCCAAGCATGTGTGTCAATTTGTACCTCTCTATCTCCATTATTCCGTGATTTATTCAGTTTTCAAATTTCTACTGACTTTTTGATCACCCGGTACTTCCAAACTTTGGATATTTTTTGCTCATTTGAAAGCCTGGCCACAAAATGTCCCTTTTGTCTGGATATACGTACTCTGGCTGATCATAGGTATCCAGAAACTGCATGTAATGCGGGACTGAAAGCTAGAGCTCGCGAGAGGTGGACCAACCAATTTGAGAGATCGGCGAGCAGCAGATACTGAGATTTCATTGGAGGAGCAGCAACAGCAGAGTGGGCGATCAGGAGAGCTCAGAGACTCCGGACGTGGACCAGTCTCTGTATGTCACCTGAATAACTGAATCCATCAGCGACACTTCAGCAACAGCGACTGGAGCAGCTGCACAAGGGTCGAAGTGACTGTGAAGTGGAAACGCGAAGGAACAAGCGCAGCCAAGCCATGATCTCGAAGACATCACGGACTGACGGGCACGTAACGTCGAGCATTGCTGAGAGCGGTTGTGAAGAATAGGATGAAATCAGTTCAAGGTGACAGGCGTGGGTTTCAAAGTGATAGCAGCACCCGGCTAGTGGAATGAGTTTCAAAGTGAAAGCAGCACCCGGCTAGTGGAATGAGTCTGCTTGGAGACCTAAAAAGAAGTGGGTACTGTGACAGAGCGCCTTCTCGTAAGCCAGATATCTCAGTAGTTCAATTTGAGGTGGTGTAAAGAGTGACGGACGTCGCTGGACAGTGGATGATTGAAAACGAGTGATTTCGAGAGACGAATCACACTGTACCTTCCGATGGAAGGGTTTGGGTTTGGCAAATGCTTGCCGAACGTTACCTGCTGTCACTTGCAGTGCCAGCAGCGACGTGCGGAGGAGGTGGTGGTGTTACGGTGCGGGGCTTTTTTCGTGGTTATCGTATGATCCGCTTATTGCCCTTAAGAAAACGCTAAATTCGAAGAGATTAGATTAGTACTTGTTCCATACATCATGAATACGTCACTTCGTAATGATGTGGAACGTGTCATGTTAATAAAAGGTGTCTATACAAGATATTACATTACACAAAGTATTACATGGGGGTTGGGAAATTACCCACTTACTATATCCAAAAATTCGTCTAATGAGTAGAAGGAGTTGCCATTAAGAAATTATTTTAATTTCCTTTTAAATGCTATATGGCTATCTGTCAGACTTTTGATGCTATTAGGTAAGTGACCAAAGACTTTTTGGCAGCATAATTTACTCCCTTCTGAGCCAAAGTTAGATTTAACCTTGAGTAGTGAAGATCATCCTTTCTCCTAGTGTTGTAGCCATGTACACTGCTATTACTTTTGAATTCGTTCGGATTGTTAATAGCAAATTTCATAAGTGAATATATATATAGTGAGGTTACAGTGAAGATCTCTAGCTCTTTAAATAAGTGTCTGCAGGATGATCTTGTATGAACTCCTGCAATTATTCTGATTACACGCTTTTGTGCAATGAACACTCTTTTACTCAATGATGAGTTACCCCAGGATATGATGCCATACGAAAGCAGAGAATCAAAATAGGCGTGGTAAGCTAATTTACTCAGATGTATATCGCCAAAATTTACAATGACCCTAATAGCATAAGTAGCTGAACTCAAACGTTTCAGCAGATCCTCAGTGTGCTTTTTCCAGTTCAACCCCTCATCAATGCATACACCTTAGCTACCGATTTCTGATCGAAGTCTATAATTATAAATGGTGTCATTCCATTTACTGTGTGGAACCGCATATACTGTGTTTTGTCAAAGTTTAATGAGAGCCCATTTGCAGAGAACCACTTAATGATTTTCTGAAAAACATCGTTTACAATTTCAGCAGTTAATTCTTGTCTGTTGGGTGTGATAGCTATACTTGTATCACCGGCAAAAAGTGCCAGCTTTGCATCTTCGTGAATTAATATATATTAAGAACAGCAGAGGACCCGAGACCGAACCTTGCGGCACCCCATTCTTGATTGTTCCCCAGTTTGAGAAATCACCAGTTTTTTGCATATTATGTGAATTGTTTATTTCAACTTTCTGCACTCTTCCAGTTAGGTATGATTTAAACCATTTGAACACTGTCCCATTCATACCACAGTACATGAGCTTATCTAGAAGTATTCCATGATTTACACAATCAAAGCCATTGATAGGTCACAAAAAATCCCAAAGGGTGACTTCTGAAAGGATACGAGCACATTTATTTCGGATAGCAACGTTTCTAGCTATGGCTTGCCCAGCTTCTCCCCTTGAACCCAAGTCAGCTCTTATGGATGAATCAGACCGTGGACTTCGCACCAGATCCAAGCTTCCAGTATTACTACCTCACATTCTCTCGTTTTGACTCCTGAAGCGTTGGCCGCCGTTCCTTTGCAGACGTGCAGACAGCCTGCTGGAAGTGCCCCAGAAGCCGTCATGAAGGCGCCTCGTGTACACGTATCACACTAATGATGTCCACTAACAGAAATTTGTCTATTTTTGATCAGATAGGGTACGTGAACTTCTAAATTGCAAGTGCTCTTCGTCTGTTCCTGCATATTCCGAGTAAACCTATTTAAAGACATTTAATTCAGTATCTGCAGGCACTAATTTTCATCTTTGAATAAATGTGTAAAAATAATTGTTGTGAACTAACTTTGAAAGTGAATGCATAAGTACTGTGTGATCTATGTGGAAGAGCTGAAGTGAAATTTCCCTTAGGTACTAAACTAGATGGTTTCAGACAACTTTAACGATTTTAATGTTGTTATTCTCCTTTTGGCATAATTAGTAAAGTGAAAGTGAGTAAATAGGTCTTGAGTTAAGTACAGATTAAATTCTTTCAGTTATAAATGAAATTCAGCAAAGTACAAAGAGTTATGAAAACGAAATTAGGGTTGCCTAAAATTATTGAATGACAATAACGAGTGACCACGCCCTACCTACCTATGGTTTTTGACAGATCATTCGTTGAGAAAAGGATACAAAGCAGTGTCTTAACAAATTTAAATGTGTTTATTATGCTATTAGAATATTTAAATATTTAATTTTTTATTATACAAAATGGCCAAATTTTTCAGCTCATAGTAATGATTAAATACTCATGGCCTTTCTATATCAGAACTAAATATGTATGTGGTTGGAGTAGCTAAAAGATTTCTGCTCCATGTCCTCAACTGTGGTGTTATATCAGGGAACAGTAGGAAAGTAGGCTGACTTTACTTCTGCTTTTCTGAAACTTAACCATTTCTTTGCCTAGATACGCTAGCAACCGTAAATCCATTAGACAAACCACTTAGTGAACTTGGTACAGATAGGTCCTAGGTTCAGTATTATTCCATTTTTACTGCGTTTCTTTCTAACAGCTATAAAGCTCTTAGGAAAAGGAACTAATCGTCTGATTTCCATATCCATTAGTCGTACATCACGGTCAAATCCTGTAAAAGGTGTAACATTGTACTATATGCACAATTCCCCGTATGATAGTGTTATACGTCGCTTTTCCATTATCACGACTGTTTGTTCTTTTGAAGTATAGTGTTATAGAGCCGCATGTCAGTTTGTGACGTGGAGTTCCATACCTGTTCCACTTGGTCAGTCAATATAGGGACGTTTGATGTTGCTCGTGGACAATACTAGAGTTGTCGTCCGACAATGTCCCGTATGCGCTCGACTGGAGGCAGATCTGAGCCACAGCAACATTTTGACACTTTGTAGAGCATTTTGGGTCTCAACAGCGACACGTGGCTGAGCGTTATCCTGTTGGAAAACACCCCCTGGAATGTTGTTCATGGATGACAGCACCACAGGTCGCATCACCGGACTGACGTTCAGATTTGCAGTGAGGGTGTGTGGGATAACCAAGAGAGTGCTCCCTGCTGTCACACGAAATCGCACCCCAGACCATAACTCCAGGTGTAGGTTCACTCTGTCTAGCACGCATACAGGTTGGTTGCGAGCCTTCAACTGGCCTCCGGCCACCACTGACACCGAGGTAGAAGCGGCTTTCATCAGAAAACACAACAGACCTTCACTCTGCCCTCCAATGAGCTCTCGCTTGATACCTCTGAAGTAGCAAATGGCGGTGGTTTGGGCTCAGTGGAATACACGCAACAGGGTTCAAAAAATGGTTCAAATGGCTCTGAGCACTATGGGACTTAGCATCTGAGGTCATCAGTCCCCTAGAACTTAGAACTACTTAAACGTAACTAACATAAGGACATCACACACATCCATGTCCGAGGCAGGATTCGAACCTGCGACAGTAGTGGTCGCGCGGTTCCAGACTGAAGCGCCTAGAACCGCTTGGCCACTGCGGCCGGCCACGCAACAGGGCGTCTGGCTCGGGGCTTCCCTTGTAATAACCGATTTGTAACAGCTCGTTGTCTCACTGTGCTGTTGACGACTACTCAGATTGCTGCTGCAGATGGAGTACGATGCGCCAGAGCCATACGCTCACGGAAATGAGAAAATTTGCTGCACCAAAGAACTTCGAAATGAAAAAGGGAAACTGAATTTTCTTCATTTACGGTTTCTGTAGAAAATAATTCTTTCTGTCTCAGTATTGTCCATGTACAAAAGCATTCCCCGCTGGTTCGGCACATCTGAAAGTTATAAACTAGTGTTTTTTCATTCCGCCGTACACCGTCTCGTAAGTATCCCTTTATCGCCTGCTAATCAGCTAAATAGGTCGCAGTCAATAACGGGTATCACCAGGCCGTGGCAGACCATATCTTCAGAAAGGAAACCTCTCAAAAATGTTCGACGTTGTGCAACGACCTTTCGTCCCACAACAAGAAATTCAAATGCATTCCCTTCTTAGGATATATTTCTTACAGGATTCAGCGTCTTCTAGGGCATAAATATAATTGTAACGTGTCTCACTTAACAGACAATAGTTTGCAGAGACTACTTTTGCATACAGTGGAAAATCCTGGTAACTCGATTACTAATCCAGGCGTCTATAAGCTGGTAACAATTGTCCACGCTATCACACAGGTCAAACAGGCAGAGCTGCGGGGATACAAAGAGCATCTGTTAGGAAAGAAAGGGGCAAACATGCACAACTCTACGTTTGCTGAACATCTGCTGATTGCCAACCACACTCCGAAAAATTTGCAAGACACATTTATTCTTCACAGAGAAGTAAAAGGTCGTAGGATGGACCTTTGGAAAGAATTAGAGATATATAAGCATGCAGACCGCGAATATGGGAATTTACTAAACGACCAGCTGCAGCTCGCCTGTAGCAAAGCTTTTGATGGTTTCAAACCGATACTGTTCGAAAAGAAATTGATGCCATCCAAAAATGACGATGCAGGGAAGTTTAGGAATACCCAAATAGTGGTATAAACCACGATTAAAACATTGAGTTTCAAAAAATTGGAAATAATGCGAGAATACTGGTGTTTCTTTTTTGTTTTGTAGTATTCAGCTCCTCATTACTTTCCGAGAACAGTAGTGAACGCTGGAGAGAGCAAGTTTTCATTTATATACCTGTTTTATTTGATATTTTGATTCCGCATATCTTGAAACGTACGAGTATAATGCACAAGTCTGAGGGAGTCTTAGACTGTTTCAATCTTTGTTCGATATCTACATTTGTTACTGGGAAGAACAGAAATAAAAAACCCAAAATCGTTTATTTCAGAAACTAGTTATTTTGCGCAGTTTCAGAGGTCAGGGTAAACTGGAGCTGAAGAAACCGGTATAACCGAAAAACAGTTGTTTCGCTCATAAGCGCCATCCCCTGTCTACAACCTGACAGGCTGATAGCCGCGAAACTTACGGTTTGCTGTGTTCTGACGTTCGTTTATGACCTAGCGACTGAGATGCTAGAGATTTTCTTCTTTTTTTAATATTGCCCTATTCCATCCACTGAACATTTTTTTGCAGCGTTTACGTGATTCACCTAGTAAAACCGCCGACTGGGCTGACTGGAACCCAGCGTCGTTAGACAGGTAACACTACAGGTTGTAACAAGATCGTAGTGTTTAATGTGCGTGCAATGAAGTAATGGTTCAAATGGCTCTGACCACTATGCGACTTAACTTCTGAGGTCATCAGTCGCCTAGAGCTTAGAACTAATTAAACCTAACTAACCTAAGGACATCACACACATCCATGCCCGAGGCAGGATTCGAACCTGCGACCGTAGCGGTCGCGCGGTTCCAGACTGAAGCGCCTTTAACCGCACGGTCACACCGGCCGGCAATGCAGTAATAGAAAGTGCGATTACGAGAAGTGTCTACAGATGAAAGCCTTCGCACTGCGTCAAAAGGTATTTGACTGGTTCCTAAAGAAATTCAGTGGAGCTGTTATCAGATTCTCTTACACGTATATCTCGTTGCAATCGCGGTACACCACGTTTTTCCTGTACAACACGGGACCCCCGCGCTTCGTGGAAACACTTAAAGGCAAATCTCTACGTGATAAATTTCTTCAGATATTTAATTCTCTTATAATTACTGTGCGTGGGAAATGACAATTTGTTATCACTGTAGTGACATGCCATAAATATCCACATAACGCATGCTGTAGGAAAAATCGGCATACCGTACACCAACTTTGAACGCCACTGCCGAGAACTGGAAAGAAAATGTGCTAATCCAAGCCGTACAGAGAAGAAACGTTTGCAAGGTGGACAGAAAGCGGCAGACGCACAACGAAGGTTTGAAATTTTATAATTGTATAAGCAATGAATGGCGTGAAGTACATTTTAGTAGTACGGCCGATTACTATGTTGTTCCATCCGCGTTTGGAGCTGGGGAAAACTAATATGTATATACGATTGTATGCGCTGTACGATGGCTCATCTTATTTTCATGATACCTACAGGATTCATACGATGGATCCAACAATTTCTCGTCGAGTACAGGTTCACTGAATTTACTCAATAGGGTTTGGTATAAAACGCTGCTTCCAAAGATTACCATTTAAGTTTCCCAAGTATTTCTGTTATACCTTCATATGGGCTATACCGAATTGTAACGACGCTGGAAGCGTGTCTCAGTTTGATCGATACCTAACGCCTAAAGCCTACTTGAGAAGGACAGCAATCTCTGGACCTGCACTCATAGCATCACCCTCTCATATACGGTTTCCCCTGCAAACGCAGTAGAAATTTTCAACAACTGTTCCAATAATTCTCAGTCTTCCATTCCATAAAGAACGAGGGAAAAACTGAGGTGAAAGAAGTAGGTGAAACAGAAACGCGTTGAGACTTTGACACAACACTGAATTATCTGAGCCCAAGATGTTGGCAGGAAACGGTGGCACATCTTTGGATTGTCGCCATATTGCAGAATACAGCAACGGCACATAAATGTGAAAAAAGGCCCAATCTGATGTGTCACTACAGTAAACTACTCGCAATAATGGTAGTCAGACGAACAGAAATTAAATTTGCGGTGACACTGGACCAAGACTAAAGGTGCATACACTAAGGTTGTTGTCTTTATTGTTGTTGTCTTCAGTCACAAGGCTGGATTGATGCAGCTCTATTCGCTAGCCTATTCTGTACAAGCCTCTTCGCCGGCCGTGGTGGCCGAGCGGTTCTAGGCGCTTCAGTCTGGAACCGCGTGACCGCTACGGTCGCAGGTTCGAATCCTGTTTCGGGAATGGATGTGAGTGATGTCCTTAGGTTAGTTAGGTTTAAGTAGTTCTAAGTTCTAGGGGACTGATGACCACAGATGTTAAGTCCCATAGTGGTCAGAGCCATTTGAACCTAGCCTCTTCATCTCTGCATAATAACCGCAATCCACATAAATTTGAAACTGCTTACTGTATTCTAATCTTATCCTCTCTCTACAACTTTTACTGCCACACTTATTTTCATCACCAAACTGGCGATTCGTTGCCCCCTCATGGTGTGTCCTATCAACAGATCCATTCCTTTAGTCAAGTTGTGCCACAAGTTTCTTTTTCGTACTTATCGGATCGGTACCTCTTCATTAGTTACTCGATCTTCCCATCTAATCTTCAAAATTCTACTGTAGCACCACAGTTCTAAATCTTCTATTTTCTACTTGTTTGAACTGTTTATCGTAGACTTTTCACGTCCATATCTGGGGACACTCGTCACAAATACCTTCAGAAAAGACTTCCTGTCACTTAAATTCATATTCGATGTTAGCAAATTTCTTATTTTCAAAAGCGCTCTCTCGTTACTGCCAGTCTGCATTTATATCCTCTCGACGTCAGACATCGCCAATTATTTTGCTGCCCAAATAGCAAAACTCAAGCAAGACACTAATGTAATTCTATCAGAATCACCGCATATAATCAGACTACATTCCATTACCTTTGTTTCATTTTTACTGATATGACAGTATACTGTCAACGGTTTCCAACAGAAATTAACTCGGTGCGGGAAGCAATCGTAGAGGAGAAAAATTGTGGTGACATACGAAGACATGATGAAAAGATTGTGCAGCATTGAAGACACTCAGACGACCAGTATTTAAAGTCAATTACCAGCCTCTAATGACTGTTGCCTGAGTCACCGTATGATTTCGCTGGTGGCTGATTACTGCTGTGTGTTGCAGCTGAGGTGAAGCAGTCAACAGACATTACTTCTCTCGCAATCGCTTCTCTGCTGCATCGTCCACGGTCCTGCGGTTTCGCACTCTCCGCCTCATCGACAGGGGCTGTTTGCGAAATTCTCCCTCTCGACGAGAAACTGCGCAGACGTCAGCATCCGTCAAGGCACGGCCAACGGTAGAAGGCTTCGTGACGGCGGCCTTGTCCTAATGCAGCGTTGACTGCCGGCGCGATCATTGTTCCATCCTTCCGTCTAATCACTAATTGCCTTCCGTGGGGACACTGCCTCGATAGCTCTCGCTTCTTCGCTAAAGGTCAGGCGGCGATAACTTTAAAAACATGTTGCGTGTCTCAAACGTTACCTTGGCTTCTGCCGCTTCTGCGGTTCTATGATTTCGCTATAAACAACTAACTTGTCAGCTATAACTCTGGCAACAGCAGCTTTCCCTTTTGACTTATTCACGGAGAATGAAGCCACAGCTTCCCGGTGCTCCTGTGCGTTTCTATTGTGGGCACAAGTGAGCGATGGGAACTTCCTGACGTCTCTCCTCATAGCCTGTGACTTCACTGAATTGATATTGAAGTCCGATCTCACGATGATCCTGAGAAGGATCTCTGCTGGTATCTTTACTCCGCCGACTCTCGACATGTCATTTGTTCTGTCTCATCTCGATAGCTGCTGCTCGTTCAACACCACCCAGGGAAAACGTGCACGGTAATAGACAGGCAATTCCTGCGCACGTGGGGCAACAGTGGTCCCCAGAGAATACATTCCTGGCTGTAACGAAAACAGAGAAACCCTTCTCAAGGAATTCGAAGACATCGGTGTTCCTGCTACTGCCTCTGACATTCCATTGTCACTAAATGAGAGCAGACAAAACAGCTTCCCTTTCATGCCCCTGGACTCATAACTGCCGTCTGGTTTCGATACAAGTTGTAAATAGCCATTCGCTCCATGTATTTTACCTCTGCTACCTCCAGTCAATACTGTCAAAAGCTTTCTATGTCTACAAATGCTATTAATATAGGATTTCCTTTTCTTAACTTGATATCTAAGTCGTAGTGTCAGTTTTTCCCCGCGGGTTCCTACATTTCTCTGGAAACCAAACTGGTCTTCTTCGATGTCTGATTCTACCAGTTTCTCCATTCTCCTGTAAAGGATTCGTATTAGTATTTTGCAACCATGACTTATTAAACTGATAGTTCGGTAACATTCACACCTGATTTCTATGGAATTGGAATTATTATATTCTTCTTGAAGTCTGAGCATACTTCGCCTGTCTGATACATCTTGCACACCAGACGGAAGAGTTTTGTCATGACTGGCTCGCCCAAGGCCATCTGTAGCTCTAACGGAATTTTGTCTACTCCTGGGACGTTGTCTCGAGATAGCTTTTACAGTGCTCTGTCAAATTCTTCTCGTAATATCAAATCTCCCATCTCATCTTCGTCTATGTATTCTTCCATTTATATAATATGCTTTCAAGGTCATCTCCCTGTGTAGACCTTCTATATACTCCTTCCACTTTTCAGCTGTCCCTCCTTTGTTTTAACACTCTTTTCCATCTGAGCTTTTTGTATTCATATAGCAGCTTCTCTTATCTCCAAAGGTCTGTTCAATATTCCTATAGACGTTATCTATCTTTCCCTTAGTGAAATGTATTTCTAAATCCCTACATTTGTCCACTAGTTATTCCTGCTAAGCCATTTTGCATTTACTGTCAATCTCATTTTTTAGACTTTTTCCTCTCTCCTGCTTCATTTTCTGCACTTTTATTATTTTCTCCTTTGATCATTTAATTTCAATACCTCCTGTGTTATCGAAGGATTTCTACTAGCCCTGGCCTCTTTACATATTTGATCCCCTGCAACCATCACTATTTTATCTCTTAAAGCTACATACTCGTCGTCTACTATATTCCTTTCCCCTGTGCTAGTCAACTGTTGCCTAACGCTCCCCCTGAAACTCTCAAAAATCTCTGGTTCTTTCAACTTATACAGTTTCCATCTCCTTAATTTCCTACGTTTTGGCAATTTCTTTAGTTTTAATCTACAGTACATAAACAATAAATTGTGGTCAGAGTCTACATCTGCCACTGGAAACGTCTTACAATTTAATGTTGCGCTATGTCTGTCTTACCATTATTTAACCATTCTGAGACCTTCCTGTGTCTCTAGGCCTCTTCCATGTATACAACCTTATTTCATCATTCTTAAATCAAGTGTTAGCGATGATTAAATTATGCTTTGTGCAAAATTCCATCTGGCGGATTCCTCTTCCATTCCTTTCCCCCAGTCCATAATCACCTACTATTTTTCCTTCTCTTCCTTTTCCTACTGTCGAGTTGCAGTCCCCCAACAAAATTAAATCTTCGTCTCCCTTACCCGTCTGAGTAATTTCCTTTACCTCATCATACATTTCTTCGATCTCTTCATCATCTGCGGAGCTAGTTGGCAAATAATCCTGTAGTACTGAGGTGGGTGTTGCCTTCGTGTCTATCTTGGCTACGATAATGCGTTCAGTGTGCTTCTCATTGCCCACATTCCTGTTTTCTTATTCACTATTGAACCCACTACTGCATTGCCCTATTTGATTTTGTATTTGTGACCCTGCATTCACCTGATCAGAAGTGCTGTTCCTCTTGGCATTGAACTTCACTAATTCCCACTATAGCTTCAACCTATCTATTTCCTTTTTAAATTTTCTAAGCTACCTGTCCAAGTAAGGGGCCTAAGATTCCACGGTCCGATCCGTGGAAAGCCATTTTTGTTAAGATGAAGAGATAAGCACATCAAAAGAGAATAATACCAGGTGGTTGTAATTAAACTTTCCCTATTTAACACATTATAACACGGAAACTAATTACCGTACGAGCACCAAACTCGGCAGCATTAATGTCAAGGACTTTAGGAAGCGAAATAATGCAGAATCAATGCGAGTGAAACACATTTCATGAGCTACTACAGTGCCATACTATTACATTCCGGTACCATCACTGCTACAAAAAGGGGCTTAATGTGGAGACCACCAGTGTCCAGAAGAGTCTGAAAGGGCAGGATTGCATTCTGCACAGCAGAACGGAGCATGTTCGTAGGTACGCTGGCTACCTCTCTTGGTACGTTGCGCTTCAGATCAGCACATGTGTGAATGTTCCCCTGGTAAACCCTACCCTTCAAGTAGGCCCACAACCAGAAATCACAAAGACATAGACCAAATGATCCTGCCGGCCAAGCATTTGGAAGCAGCTGTTCAGTGCCCTCGTATGATCTCCTTTATTTCTTAATTTTCTGCTTGTGATGTATTCGTGTATACCTAAACTATCATTGTTAGCATTGGTTTGCCGTCTATTCTGATGACAAAAATGCTATGTCTGAACTGTTCATGGCAACACACTCTTTGACCTACCTTCCTATTCCTAAATAATCAAACTCCTTTAATACCATTATCCGCTGTTGTTGATATTAACCCTATATTTATCTGACCAAAGCTACTTATGTTCTTTCCATTTCACTTAAATGACGCCTGATATTTCTTGATTGAGCCTTTGTGTTCCCTTTTCAGATTTTATAGCTTCCCAACCATATTCAAACCTGATTTTTTCTCATTATGACTTGTAGAATGTTATCCTTTTGTTGATTTTTTTCCCTGCATTTTTCTGATGGTCACTGCGCTCTTGTCAGTACTTTTTCAGAGAGCAGAATGGAAGACTAATCTGGGACCTTACGCCAGTGAGGAGATCATCATGAAACTTTTCTCAATTACAGCCCATGTCTGTGAATAAACATTATTTGCTTTTAATGCAGTAGTTTACATTACCTTCTGCATTCGGGAGGACGATTTAGGTTTTCCGTGATTTCCCTAAATTGCTCCAGGCAAATGCCGGGATGGTTTCTTTGAAAGGGCACGGCCGACTTCCTTCTCCGTCCTTCCCTAATCCGGTGAGACCGATGACGTCGCTGTCTAGTCTCCTCCCCCAAAACAACCTGCCCTGTTGATTGTTAGTAATTCTTCTGTCCTTAGGAGCAGTTTCTCACCCCAACCAAAAATGGTGTACTGAACCTCTGTTTGCTCCTCTGCCTTCTTTGACAAGACCATTGCTAAAATGATGATGACTCCTTATACTAGAAGTCCATTGCCGTCATTGCTGATGATTTTTATTTAAAATGTAAGTAGTGGTAAGTTTTGTACTTACGGCCTAGGAACTTTTGAATGGTAGTCAAAGATACTGCTCCTAGTTAGGCTTACCTTATTTTTTGGGTCCAACCCAGGCATTATTATCATTTTTTTAATTCATCACACGACATACTTCAATGTTTCTTTGACTTCATCTGAGGACATGTTTTTGAAATTACTGAAAGTCTTAACATTTTACTGAAACTTTATTTATTCAGTTATGTTTTTCATGAGGCAGGACTTTTTTTCAGAAAAAATTATAAAATTCTCAAAGAGGAAGTTATATTCCTGTTGCAGGTTACATTAAACACACTCATACACACTTTCTTTTGTCCTGCTAAACGATGACACAAAAAACGAATAGAGATAACATGATAAAAACCATGCAACGAGTTACTTCATACATGAAACAATATAAATATGTTGCCTCTGCCATATTGACAAATCACTAAGTGAAAAGCTGTGGCAGAACCAGTGGCCGTGGTTCTTTCATTGATATCAGTGCTTGCTCCAAGGTCGTCTAAGAGAGACATGGCTGTGACAGAACCAGTGGCCGTGGTTCTTTCATTGATATCAGTGCTTGCTCCAAGGTCGTCTAAGAGAGACATGACTGTGAGAGAATGTTTAAAGTTGCAATTTTGAACATATAGTCCTAAAATAAATAAACACTCACCATTCATAAAGCCATCAAACTCTAGACATTTTTGCAACCTGGACATTACTCTGACAACCAACAAAAAACTATGACTGTCCAGTCTAATCCTGGATGTACGGTAAGTCTACCCCCCCTAGATCCTTATTATTAAACTACCTCTCTTGGTTTGTTCCACAAATCTAATTCACAGACAGATACCCTGCATCTGATTTCTTTTCCTTTTTTTTCCCCTCGTAAGTACTTTCAAACCTTACATGCTATGACCATGACACTGCTCCCTTCAAGTATTAGCACTCTGCAACTAAATTGTGAAGGTGGTTCAATGAACCCTCTGCCAGGCACTTAAATGTGATTTGCAGAGTATCCATGCAGATGTAGATGTAGATCGGCTGACAATTCCATCGTTTCGAAATATGTTTCAGAGAAGTAGGCGAGCTTTACAAGCCATGTGTGGTGGGGCCCCATCTTACATGAAAACTGTTGACTTCAATGCGTTTCTCCCCAGAATGGCGGGCGTAACATACCGGCAAAGCATACCGCAGTAACGAGGGCCAGTCACACAGCACATCGTTTGTGCTTGAGCGCCAATCTGGTCAAAAAACAATGTTCCAATGACGAAAGTAGACGTGAAGCCACACCATACAGTAACACGTTCACCATATAGAGGAACGTCACGCACAGTGACTGGAATCCGGTAAAACATCAAATCGACGACATCGCTGCGAGCGGAAAAAGATCTTGCAAGAATGGGACCGACGACGACTGAAGAGAATCGTTCAAGGTGACAGAAGTGTAACCCTTCTGCAAAATGCTGCAGATTTCAATGCTGAGCCATCGACAAGTGTCAGCGTGCGAACCATTCGTCGAAACATCATCGATATGGGCTTTCGGAGGCGAAAGCCCACTCGTGTACCCTTGATGACTGCACGACACCAAGCTTTACGCCTCGCTGAGCCCGCCAACACCGACACTGGACTGTTGATGACTGGAAACATGTTGCGTGGTCGGACGAGTTTCCATTCAAATTGTATCAAGTGGATAGACGTGAACCCTGGATGTTAGCAGGGGACTGTTCAAGCTGGTGGAGGCTCTGTAATGGTGTGGGGCGTGTGCGGTTGGGCGTGGTATGGGTCCCCTGATACGTCTAGATACGGCTGCAACAGGCGACACGTAGGTAAGCATCCTGTCCGATCACCTGCACCCATTCATGTCCATTGTGCATTCCGACGGACTTGAGCAATTCCAGCGCGACACCCCACACGTCCAGAATTTCTACAGAGTGGCTCCAGAAACATTCTTCTGCGTTTAAACACTTCCATTGGTCAACAAACTCCCGAGACATGTACATTATTGAGCATATCTGGGATGCCTTGAAACATGCTGTTCGAAGAGATCTCCAGCCCCTCCCACTCTTACAGCTTTATGGACAGCCCTGCAGGATTCATGACGTCAGTTGCCTTCAGCACTATTTCAGACATTAGTCGAGTCCATGGCACGTCGTGTTGCGACACTTCTGTGTGCTCGCGGGGGACCTACACGATATTAGGCAAGTATGCCAGTTTCTTTCTCTCTTCAAATGGTTCAAATGGTTCTGAGCACTATGGGACTTAACATCTGAGGTCATCAGCCCCTATAACTTAGAACTACTTAAACCTAACTAATCTAAGGACAACACACACATCCATGCCCGATTAGAAATTGCGCCCAGAACCGCTCGGCCACTCCGGCCGGCCTTCCTCTCTTCAGTGAGAATCGGCATCAATTTTCATTTCGGCGAGTCTTTGATTCACAGCTGTGCGTGAGTAGACGTTATCTTCCATGTCTTCAACAGTCCGATCGAGCTTCCCTGTATCGCGTCCGCGACTGCAGACTTGCTAAGGTGTGTTGCCAGGTAGTGCTGCAGACACATATATACTGATAGGACAGAAATTGGCGATACGCATAGCACAGCGTTCTGCGCCAAGAATCGGTGATTGATTGCTATGGATGTTGTTAGGAATACTTTCTCCAGACACGGTAGGTTTAATGTTTTCTTTTTGTGTTATGGGATCTCGTGTCTGAGTCCTTTTTCTCCGCTTATTCCTACTTTTTCTTCTGGAGTAGCCGCCATTGCTCGGTCTTTAACACCTTCGTCTTCACCATCTGCCCATTTTGATTCAATTTTTTCATCACGTTTTGGAATCATTCTGGTATTTGTGCTCTAATTTTCGTGACATACCTTTCGTCAGCGATTTTTTCCACGTTTGTTGCTTTTCTTTCTGGCTTCCTGATGGCGTGTCACATAGCTTCTGTCGTACCAGCTTTGAGTTTCCTCTAAGGGTGGACGCTCTTTTTTCCACTCTGTGACGGGCAGTCCTGCGTCTTTTTTTTTTTTTTTTTTTTTTTTGGTCGAGCTTTCTCTTGTTTTATCAGTTTCATGCGTGGACATTTGGTTAGTATTTGGATCTACGGTCATGTCTTCGTTGTTTACTGTGTTGTGCGCAATTCTGCACCGCTGCCAAGCTCTTTTTCATGCAGCTATTCTTCTAAAATTGCATCTTATAGATATTTACTATTAAAAACAGTATTGATCACGATTTATTTATGAAGGTGACCGGTTTCGACCACTGCTGTTGTCATCTTCAGACCTACAAGTTGTATACAAAGCTATAATTAGAAGGCTACATACATTAAAGAAAGTTATAAAGCAATAAAACGATGAAGTGCTATTGAGTAGGAACCTCTTTCTGTTAGACAATCACTACTGGAGGAACCAGTGCACGTCTTACTATATATAAAATGGAGACTCCGCCCACTTCTGACGGCATGATGTCATTACTAAGCAATGAGTTATAAGTGGAATAACAAAGTAAAATTTCTTAGTTAAAAGAACATTGTCAAGAATTAAAAATAAATACACACTAAACTTAGCTTATTAAACAGCTATTGTCAATTAAGAAGCGTTAAAATATTTAAATATGTAGGATAAATGAACTTCGGTTTGGCAGTACATGGGTTGCCCTCTCAAGGCCTGTTTGTGAACCTTTGGAACCACTGGTTGCCATGGTGAAGTTGGACGCCGTTCCAGAGATGAGGCAGTAGGCTTCTTTCCAGTGAAGTTGTTGTAAAGTCGATAGGCGAACTAGTGGTTGCCATGGTGAGGACAAACGCCAGTGCAAAGATGTGGCAGCAGGCTTCTTTCTAACGAAGTTGTTGCGAAAGTGGAATGGCGAAGACTGTCACGTCAGACGATGTATTATTGAGCAGCGACATGTCTTTATTGAAACGATTTTCAATGAGTAGGCTGCAATAATCTTTATCTGACATGTATACTACATGCTGCACAAATACGATAGGAAGTAGTTGTCTATATTAATGAAATATTGTCTATGACGTTCGTATGTAAATTACATGTGACAATTTTTAAAAGGCATTGCTATTCCTTAAGTTGTGTGCCAGTCTTATAAACAACTAAAAATTATGAAAATGGAAGGAATTTAAAATTATAATAGTATGAGCCATCACCTTGGTAAATAAATCGTGATCAAGACTGTTTTTAATAGTAAATATTTGTAATACATTGATCACTGCCACTCCCATAATGTATTCAAAAGTAATGCATCTTATAGAGTTTCTTCTGGACTGGCCTTACCCATTCGTGCGTCCTCTTCGACGTGGCCAGCAGTGTCCGTAATAACTGCCTCCGATGTCGTAGCTGGATCTCCACGAGTTGCAGCGACCTTCGTTGTCGGTAGCTGTGACACAGTGGGTGGGACAACAGCCGCCCCGTCTGCAGTTGTGTCACTCGGTGCTGCAGTCACGTGTCCCGTGGAACCACATCTCGGCCACGTTCTTGGCTGCGCCTCATAAATAAGGCGTATACCATCACATATCAATTTTAATCTGTCTCTTACCATTTAATGGCAACGGCCTTGCCGCAGAGATCACCGAAGTTAAGCGCTGTCGGGCGTGGTCGGCACTTGGATGGGTGACCATCCAGGCCGCCATGCGCTGTTGCCATTTTTCGGGGTGCACTCAGCCTCGTGATGCCAATTGAGGAGCTACTCGACCGAATAGCAGCGGCTTCGGTCAAGAATACCATCGAAACGACCGGGAGAGCGGTGTGCTGAACCCACGTCCCTCCTATCCGGATCCTACACTGAGGATGACACGGCGGTCGGATGGTAACGGTAGGCCACTCGTGGCCTGAAGACGGAGTGCTCTTACCATTTAATACCGAGACGGGTGCCATAAGGATACGTTCTTCATCTATAGGCTCTGACAGTTCTAGGGGATTGATGACCTCAGATGTTGTCCCATAGAGCTCAGAGCCATTTGAACCATTTTTCGACCGCTTGGTGTGCCAAGCTGAGATCAATGACAGAGGCGCCACAACTATAAGATTTGTATGCAGGACGTACCACAACCAGCAGCGGCCACTTAGGGTGTCCCTGGCGCCCAAATGCAAGTGTTTATACTGCACGTATCGCAGTTAGTAGAGAAAATTGACACGGATGAGAACGAGCAAGGAAAAGGCTCATGGGGAGCGAGAGAGGGGCGAATGGAAAGTCGGCTGTGTGGCAAAATACTTTCGAACCGGCCCTGGGAATTAATACAGTAACTGTAGCGAACAGCGAATTACATCAGTGAACAACAAGTTTGGCGCATGACTGCAACCATTTGTGATTGTCAGCCGATACAATACGGTCTTTGAGCTTTCACAAGGCAGGCAACACTACTTTCAGAGCAGTTCTGACCCGTTCTGCATGTCATCAGAAGATGAAATGAAATTACTTGTGACTGAAAATGACTTAGTCGGTGACCCTAATTGTAGGGCTGGCCGGAGTGGCCGTGCGGTTCTAGGCGCTACGGTCTGGAGCCGGGCGACTGCTACGGCCACAGGTTCGAATCCTGCCTCGGGCATCGATGTGTGTGATGTCCTTAGGTTAGTTACGTTTAAGTAGTTCTAAGTTCTAGGGGACTGACGACCTCAGAAGTTAAGTCGCATAGTGCTCAGAGCCATTTGAACCTAATTGTAGAGTACTATTTGACGTAGTAGTCTGTTTCAGCAGTTACACCATTTATAGCTCATATGCAGTTTCTGATACCCTTGAAGCTTCGTTAGTATGAAAAATCAGGAACAAATTGAAAAGCGAACATCGCCAACATGAAGCACTGCGTAGAAACTACACTCGACAATCGGACTGATGGACCTCTTGTTGATATTTTGGTTTCACTCCGTCATAAGTGTATTGCACGGTGACACGGTCATTTATCAGACGCATTTCGCATTCAGTGACAAAACATTATCAGTGAATATATTATAGTCATTACAAGTAGTCATACTATCATTTATTTAGATTTCACAATTTCGCTTAATGATGGCCATATTTTGGTCAATATCGAGAATACTGTCAGCGTCTTACGTTCCTTTTTACATGTGCTGATGACAGCTGCTTCTCCATTCGCGTTAGCAAAAGCATGAATTGGATTGGATTTGCTCTGTGCACACGCGACGGTTCCATTTCTTTGCGATTTTCTGGGCCGACTTCTCTTCGCACGTCGGCTGAGCGAATGTATTCTTCCTTAATTTGAAACCAAATGTAATGTCAATGAATGCATTCTGAAGAAGAATTGTTTGTAAGTTCATAATGGCGAAAAGAATAGAAAAGGCCATTTCATCGTAACATTAGTCCGCCCCCGGTAGCTGAGTGGTCAGCGCGACAGAATGTCAATCCAAAGAGCCCGGGTTCGATTCCCGGCTGGGTCGGAGATTTTCTCAGCTCAGGGACTGGGTGTTGTGTTGTCCTAATCATGCCCATCGACGCGAAAGTCGCCGCAGTGGCGTCAAATCGAAAGACTTGCACCAGGCGAGCGGTCTACCCGACGGGAGGCCCTCGTCACACGCCATCGGAATATTTAGAAGATAACCATAGGTGATGCCGAGATATAAACTCATCCGCCAGACGCGATTCACTTCTTATTGTCAGTTTGACGGAAAAAGTAATTACTACGGTTACTGAAGAGAAGACCCTTCTAAATAATTGCCCCGGCTCTTTATTTTTTTATGTTTGCGCTACAATTGATGAGTCTGGATATTGTCCGTAATTATGCGTTAGATCAAAATCATTGGGCTATATTTGCGATATTTCGGCTGCCAGTCAACTTGGTAGCAGCCGGTGTCGCTGCGTTTTCGAAAAGCGAACCCAGCTTCCGAAGTACTGTCCAGCTGAGTGAACTTTTTCTTCCCATTTCTAGTGTAATGGGTATGTGGGAACACTATAGAAAATCTGCGGCAGCTACAGCTACATCTACAGTTATACTCCGCAAGCCACCCAACGGTGTGTGGCGGAGGGCACTTTACGTGCCACTGTCATTACCCCCCTTTCCTGTTCCACTCGCGTATGGTTCGCGGGAAGAATGACAGCCGGAAAGCCTCCGCGCGCGCTCGAATCTCTCTAATTTTACTTTCGTGATCTCCTCGGGAGGTATAAGTAGGGGGAAGCAACATATTCGATACCTCATCTAGAAACGCACCCTCTTGAAACCTGAACAGCAAGCTACACCGCGATGCAGAGCGCCTCTCTTGCAGAGTCTGCCACTTGAGTTTGCTAAACATCTCCGTAACGCTATCACGCTTACCAAATAACCCTGTTACGAAACGCGCCGCTCTTCTTTGGATCTTCTCTATCTCCTCTGTCAACCCGACGTGGTACGGATCCCACACTGATGAGCAATACTCAAGTATAGGTCGAACGAGTGTTTTGTAAGTTGCCTCCATTGTTGATGGACTACATTTTCTAAGGACTCTCCCAATGAATCTCACCTGGCACCCGCCTTACCAACAATTAATTTTATATGATCATTCCACTTCAAATCGTTCCGCACGCATACTCCCAGATATTTTACAGAAGTAACTGCTACCAGTGTTTGTTCCGCTATCATATAATCATACAATAAAGGATCCTTCTTTCTACGTATTCGCAATACACTACATTTGTCTATGTTAAGGGTCAGTTGCCGCTTCCTGCACCAAGTGCCTATCCGCTGCAGGTCTTCCTGCATTTCGCTGCAATTTTCTAATGCTGTAACTTCTTTGTATACTACAGCATCATCCGCGAAAAGCCGCATGGAACTTCCGACACTATCTACTAGGTCGTTTATATATATTGTGAAAAGCAATGGTCCCATAACACTCCCAGGTGGGACGCCAGAGGTTACTTTAACGTCAGTAGACGTCTCTCCATTGACAACAGCACGCTGTGTTCTGTTTGCTAAAAACTCTTCAATCCAGCCACATAGCTGGCCTGATATTCCGTAGGCTCTACTTTGTTTATCAGGCGACAGTGCGGAACTGTATCGAACGCCTTCGGGAAGTCAAGGAAAATGGCATCTGGGTCTCATGAATAAACAAAGCGAGTTGGGTCTCACACGATCGCTGTTTCCGGAATCCATGTTGATTCCTACAGAGTAGATTCTGGGTTTCCAGAAATGACATGATACGCGAGCAAAAAACATGTTCTAAAATTCTACAACAGATCAGAGATATACGCTATAGTTCTGCGCATCTGCTCGACGACCCTTCTTGAAGACTGGGACTGCCTGTGCTCTTTTCCAATCATTTGGAACCTTCCGTTCCTCTAGAGACTTGCGGTGCACGGCTGTTAGACGGGGGGCGAGTTCTTTCGCGTACTCTGTGTAGAATGGAATTGGTATCCCGTCAGGTCCAGTGGACGTGACCGTCCGTATATTTCATGGTGTGGTTGACTCGACATTTTATTTCCTATAAAGCATCCGGAAGCTCTCGCTTAAGGTGTGTAAAAATGAGCAGCCAAATTTATTACTCTATTCCCGGCGGGTCATTCCATTCAGAATGCGTAACTAATCTCTTGTTTAACATTACTAATTATCTCTGTTAATCAACAATACTGCAGTGAGAGCGTACTCTTAGCATTACTGGTTCGTTACCTAAGGGCAATAGCGTATGCACCAGTGCAGCCACGGACACGGCCACACTTGCGGCCTGGTTTGCACGGGGAGGTGCCGTGCAACGCCCTCTGAGCCGGCTGCTGCCAGCACTTTGCCATGCGACCAGCCCCCGGCCAGCGCGCCTCTGCGGCCAAAGGTACACGCAGCTGAATGAGGCAGTGTGCACGTTACGTTGCACAGCCAGTGTGCGGCCAGCCGCCAATGCGGCTCCAGCTGTGGAGATATTTTACATTCTAGTACTTGTTTCCTGCTGCGTGTCTGCAGAAGGATCTTTCTGTCGTCGTGGAGTTTGCTACAGTGAAATTTATTATAAACATAAGAGAGAGGACTGATTTGTGGGACTTGTCATCTGAAGAATATGCTGACAAAAAGAGAATGTGGGAGGAAGTGGTTATGATGTTCGGGGGCAGAGAATGCGCAACACCGCAATAACAAAACACGCTGTGTAACCAGAATGAGATTTTCACTCTGCAGCGGAGTGTGCGCTGATATGAAACTTCCTGGCAAATTAAAGCTGTGTGCCCGACCGAGACTCGAACTCGGGACCTTTGCCTTTCGCGGGCAAGTGCTCTACCATCTGAGCTACCGATGCACGACTCACGCCCGGTCCTCACAGCTTTACACGCTGTGTAAGTTCTACACACATCAAAATCAGTTTTGCATCACCCCAGTTCCCAAAACTCCTGAAGACGGGCGTTGACTGTGGATATTGTATGAGAGACTCAGTCCCTTTGACTGTTTACAGACGTCACTAAACCCGCTCAAAGATGCAAACAACCATGCATGAGCAGCGCCTATTAGACGGAAGGGGTCCGACAGCCGATCAGTTCCAGTCATTCCACAAGGAAGGAGGTACACAGCTCGTGTTGTCTGTAGTTCAACCATGCCTAGACAGTCAATACCGCGGTTCGATCGCATCCACATTGTGCCAGGAAGAGCTCTCAGCGAGGGAAGTGCCCAGCCGTCTCGGAGTGAACCAAAGCGATGTTGTTCGGTTGTGGAGGAGATACAGAGAGACAGGGACTGTCGATGACATGCCTCGCTCAGGCCACCGAAGGGCTACTACTGCAGTGGATGACCGCTACCTACGGAATATGACTCGGATGAACCCTAACAGCAACGCCACGACGTTCAATAATGCTTTTCGTGCAGCCACAGGACGTCGTGTTACGTCTCAAGTTGCTCACAGTAGGCTGCATGATGCGCAACTTCACTCCCGACGCCCATGGCGATGTCTATCTTTGCAACCACGACACCATGCAGAGCGGTACAGATGGCCCCAGCAACATGCCGAATGGACCGCTCAGGATTGGCATCACGTTCTCTTCGTCGATGAGTGACGCGTATGCCTTCAACTAGACAATCGTCGGAGACGTCTTTGGAGGCAACCCGGTCACGCTGAACGCCTTAGACACACTGTTCAGCGACTGCAGCAAGTTGGAGGTTCCCTGCTGTTTTGGGGTGGCATTATGTGGGGCCTACGTACCCCGCTGGTGGTGATGGAAGAACCCGTAGCCGCTGTATGATACGTGAATGCCATCCTCCGACCGATAGTGCAACCATATCGACAGCATATTGATGAGGCATTCGTCTTCATGGACGGCAATTCGCTCCTCCATCGTGCACATCTTGTGAATGACTTCCTTCAGGATAACGACATCGCTCGACTAGTGTGGCCAGCATGTTCTCCAGACATGAAACCTATCGAATATGCTTGGGATATATTTAAAAGGACTCTTTATGGAGACGTGAGCCACCAACCACTCTGAGGGATCTACGCCGAATCGACGTTGAGGAGTGGAACAATCTGGACCAACAGTGCCTTGATGTTGTGGATAGGTCCCACCAATACAGGTTTGGATGAATGTAAGAGGACGTGCTAGTGGGTATTAGAGGTACCAGTGTATACAGCAATCTGGACCACCACCTCTGAATGTCCCGCTGTATGGTGGTACAACATGCGGATGTCATGAGCAATAAAAAAGGCGGAAATCATGTTTATGTTGATTTCTATTCCAATTTTCTGTACAGATTCCGGAACTCTCGGAACCGTGTTCATACAAAACTTTTTTTGATGAGTCTATTACTTTTATTTATCTTTATTATCACAACATGTATCTGTAATTCAGACCTCAGTGAATGTAATCCAACTGCCGTGGCAGAACGCCTTCATGTACAACGTAATCGGCAAAAACATTTCTGTGGTGTGAACTGGATGCACGTCTGCGAATACGTTGTGGAATATCCTCATGAAGTGAAGGATATCTATACGGTGAATCTGAATATTGAACACCATCACTCTTTCGTACATAGATGTGTAAAACACAACATGCCTTAACAATGTCTATGGCCAAATCGACGTCCACCTTCTGGGGTCTGTGAAAGATCCACCGCTTGAAACATCCTGGCAGATCAAAACTGTGTGCCGGACCGAGACTCGAACTCCGGACCTTTGCCTTTCGCGGGCAAGTGCTCTACCATCTGAGCTGCCCAAGCACGACTCACGCCCAGTCCACACAGCTTTACTTCTGCCAGTACTTTGTCTCCTACCTTTACAGAAGCTCTCATGCGAACCTTGCAGAACTAGCACTTCTGAAAGAAAGGATACTGATGAGACATGTCTTAGCCACAGCCTGGGGGATGTTTCCAGAATGAAAGGCAAAGGTCGCGAGTTCGAGTCTCGTCCGGCACACAGTTTTAAACTGCCAGGAAGTTTCGTATCAGCGCACACTCCGCTGCAGAGTGAAAATCTCATTCTGGAATCCTCCACTTATTTGCCATTATCCCGCATGTGCACTCTACGAAACGTCTTGCTCGAGAATGAAGATAGTTGAATACTTTTTTTGTATCAAGTCGCAGACCTACGTATGGCCACAGTTCTGTGTGATAGCGAAAATGACTTGTCAGCAACAAATACATAAGGTACTGGTGTTTTGTTTTTGTCTGAAATGTGTTTGTCTCCCGGAATGTCCAAGCTATTAGACAGCATTCGCTTCTAGAACACTGATTGTTGACATACCGTTGAGTCAGCACATTTACCATACGATCCCACATCTAGAACGACAAATTTATAATTTACATTACAAACGGCCATTAATAAAATAGAGAAATATTTCTTATAGTTGAAAAACATTGATGCACTGTTTGCTGGTTTCACAGTCGCACATGCTTTCCGTCAATGGCACCGCGACGGTTTGGGAAACTAGCCTTATTTTCAAAATCTTTTGCTATTTGCAGCCAGTCGTTTTTGGTCGGTTCTGACAAACATTGATCTTTTAAGATAATCCAGATTGATGAACATACTTTTCTTACAATTTCTCTGATTGTTGTTACTCCACGTCGGAAAGCATGAGAATCAACAGTTGCCACATATCTGAAAGGGGAGAAATTACTAAATTATTTCTCAATTTTGCGAGATAGAAACATATTTCAAGACATTTTCTTAAGAGAAAGGTTGCCTTAAAACTAATCTAAGATCGTCTAATGAACAGAATTGTTCTAATCGTTTTCTTAAACAGTCTGGATGATTGACTGATCTGGCCTTGTAACACTGCCCAAAATGGCCTTGCTGTGCAGGTACTGCGAACGACTAAAAGCAAGGGGAAACTGCAGCCGTAATTTTTCCCGAGGGCATGCAGCTTTACTGTTTGGTTAAACGATGATGGCGTCCTCTTGGGTAAAATATTCCGGAGGTAAAATAATCCCCCATTCGGACCTACAGGCTGGGACTACTCAGGAGGACGTTGTTACCAGGAGAAAGAAAACTGGCGTTCTATGGGTCGCAGCATAGAATGTCAGATCCCTTAATCGGGCAGGTACGTTAGTTGTTGTTGTTGTGGTCTTCAGTTCTGAGACTGGTTTGATGCAGCTCTCCATGCTACTCTATCCAGTGCAAGCTTCTTCATCTCCCAGTACCTACTGCAACCTACATCCTTCTGAATCTGCTTGGTGCATTCATCTCTTGGTCTCTCTCTACGATTTTTACCCTCCACGCTGCCCTCCAATACTAAATTGGTGATCCCTTGATGCCTCAGAACATGTCCTACCAACCGATCCCTTCTTCTAGTCAAGTTGTGCCACAAGCTCCTCTTCTCCCCAATTCTATTCAATACCTCCTCATTAGTTATATGATCTAACCTTCAGCATTCTTCTGTAGCAACACATTTCGAAACCTTCGATTCTCTTCTTGTCCAAACTATTTATCGTCCATGTTTCACTTCCATACATGGCTACACTCCATACAAATACTTTGAGAAACGACTTCCTGACACTCAAATCTATACTCGATGTTAACAAATTTCTCTTCTTCAGAAACGCTTTCCTTGCCATTGCCAGTCTACATTTTATATCCTCTCCCGTCGACCATCATCACTTATTCTGCTCCCCAAACAGCAAAACTCCTTTACTACTTTAAGTGTCTCATTTCCTAATCTAATTCCCTCAGCATCACCCGGCGTAAATCAGCTACAATCCATTATCCTCGTTTTGCTTTTGTTGATGTTAATCTTATATTCTCCTTTCAAGACACTGTCCATTCCGTTCAATTACTCTTCCAAGTCCTTTCCTGTCTCTGACAAAATTACGTCATCGGCGAACCTCAAAGTTTTTATTTTATTTCTTCTCCATGGATTTTAATACCTACTGCGAATTTTTCTTTTGTTTCCTTCACTGCTTGCTCAATATACAGATTGAATAGCATCGGGGACAGGCTACAAGCCGGCCGCGGTGGCCGTACGGTTCTAGGCGCTGCAGTCCGGAACCGCGGGACTGCTATGGTCGCAGGTTCGAATCCTGCCTCGGGCATGGATGTGTGTGATGTCCTTAGGTTAGTTAGATTTAAGTAGTTCTAAGTTCTAGGGGATTGATGACCTAAGATGTTAAGTCCCATAGTGCTCAGAGCCATTTGAAAAATTTGAACCATAGGCTACAACCCTGTCTCACTCCCTTCCCAACCACTGCTTCCCTTTCATCACCCTCAACTCTTATAAGTGCCTTCTGGTTTCTGTGCAAATTGTAAATAGCCTTTCGCTCCCTGTATTTTACCCCTGACACTTTCAGAATTTGAAAGAGAGTATTCCAGTCAACATTGTCAACAGCTTTCTCTAAGTCTACAAATGCTAGAAACGTAGGTTTGCCTTTCCTTTATCTAGCTTCTAAGATAAGCCGTAGGGTCAGTATTGACTCACGTGTTCCAATATTTCTACGGAATCCAAACTGATCTTCCCCGAGGTCGGCTTCTACTAGTTGTTCCATTGATCTGCAAAGAATTCGCGTTAGTATTTTGCAGCCGTGACTTATTAAACTGATAGTTAGGTAATTTTCACATGTCAACACCTGTTTTCTTTGGGATTGGAATTATTATAGGTAGGTTAGAAAATTGAAAAAGGGAAATGGATAGGTTAAAGTTAGATATAGTGGGAATTAGTGAAGTTCGGTGGCAGGAGGAACAAGACTTCTGGTCAGTGAATGCAGGGTTATAAATACAAAATTTAATAGGGGTAATACAGGAGTAGGTTTAATAATGAATAAAAAATAGGAATGCGTGTAAGCTACTACAAAGAGCATAGTGAACGCATTATTGTGACCAAGATAGATACGAATCCCACGCCTACCACTGTAGTACAAGTTTATATGCCAACTAGCTCCGCAGATGACAAAGAGATTGATGAAATGTATGACGAGATAAAAGAAATTATTCATATAGTGAAGGGAGACGAAAATTTAATAGTCATGGGTGACTGGAATTCGAGAGTAGGAAGAGAAGGAAACGTAGTAGGTGAATACGGATTGGGGCTAAGAAATGAAAGAGGAAGCCGCCTGGTAGAATTTTGCACAGAGCACAACTTAATTTAGCTAACACTTGGTTCAAGAATCGTAAAAGAAGGTTGTATACATGGAAAAGGCCTGGAGATACTGGCAGGTTTCAGATAGATTATATGATGGTAAGACAGAGATTTAGGAACCAGGATTTAAGTTGTAAGACATTTAAAGGGGCAGATGTGGACTCTGACCACAATCTATTGGTTATGAACTGTAGATTAAAACTGAAGAAACTGCAGAAAGGTGGGAATTTAAGGCGATGGGACCTGGATAAACTGACTAATCCAGAGGTTGTAGAGAGTTTCAGGAAGAGCATCACGAAACTACTGACAGGAATGGGGGGAAGAAATACAGTAGAAGAAGAATAGGTAGCTATGAGGGATGAAATAGTGAAGGCAGCAGAGCATGAAGTAGGTAAAAAGACGAGGGCTAGTAGAAATCATTGGGTAATAGAAGATATATTGAATTTAATTGATGAAAGGAGAAAATACAAAAATGCAGTAAATGAAGCAGGATAAAAGGAATACAAACGTCTCAAAAATGAGATCGACAGGAAGTGCAAAATGGCTAAGCAGGGATGGCTAGAGGACAAATGTAAAGATGTAGAAGCTTATCTCACTAGGGATAATATAGATACTGCCTACAGGAAAATTAAAGAGACCTTTCGAGAAAACAGAATGACTTGCATGAATATCAAGAGCTCAGATGGAAACCCAGTTCTAAGCAAAAAAGGGAAAGCAGAAAGGTGGAAGGAGTATATAGAGGGTTTATACAAGGGCGATGTTCGTGACAATATTATGGAAATGGAAGAGGAGGTAGATGAAGATGAAATGGGGGATATGATACTGTGTGAAGAGTTTGACAGAGCACTGAAAGACCTAAGTCGAAACAAGGCCCCAAGAGAAGACAACATTCCATTTGAACTACTGATAGCCTTGGGAGAGCAAGTCTTGACAAAACTCTACCACCTGGTGAGCAAGATGTATGAGACAGGCGAAATACCCTCAGACTTCAAGAAGAATATAATAATTCCAATTCGAAAGAAAGCAGGTGTTGACAGATGTAAAAATTACCAAACTATCAGTTTAATAAGCTACGGCTGCAAAATATTAATACGAATTCTTTACAGACGAATGAAAAAAACTGGTAGAAGCCGACCTCGGGGAAGATCAGTTTGGATTCCGTAGAAATATTGGAACACGTGAGGCAATACTGGCCCTACGACTTATCTTAAGAAGCTAGATTAAGAAAAGGCAAACCTACGTTTCTAGCATTTGTGGACTTAGAGAAAGCTTTTGACAATGTTGACTGGAATACTCTCTTTCAAATTCTGAAGGCGGCAGTGGAAAAATACAGGGAGCGAAAGGCTATTTACATTTTGTACAGAAACCAGATTGCAGTTATAAGAGGCGAAGGGCATGAAAGGGAAGCAGTGGTTGGGAAGGGAGTGAGACAGGGTTGTACCTGTCCTCGATGTTATTCGGTCAGTATATTGAGCAAGCAGTAAAGGAAACAAAAGAAAAATTCGGAATAGGAATTAAAATCGATGGAGAAGAAATAAAAACTTTGAGGTTCGCCGATGACATTGTAATTCTGTCAGAAACGGCAAAGGACTTGGAAGAGCAGTTGAACGGAATGGACGGTGTCTTGAAAGGACGATATAAGATGAACATCAACAAAAGCAAAACGAGGATAATGGAATGTAGTCGAATTAAATCGGGTGATGCTGGTGGAATTAGATTAGGAAATGAGACGCTTAAAGTATTAAATGAGTTTTTTTTATTTGGGGAGCAAAATAACTGATGTTGGTCGAAGGAGAGAGGATAGAAAATGTAGACTGGCAATGGCAAGGGAAGAGTTTCTGAAGAAGAGAAATTTGTTAACATCGAGTATAGATTTAATCGTCAGGAACTCGTTTCTGAAAATATTTCTATGGAGTGTAGCCATGTATGCAAGTGAAACGTGGACGATAAATTTTAGACAAGAAGAGAGTAGAAGGTTGCGAATTGTGGTGCTACAGAAGAATGCTGAAGATTAGATGGGTAGATCACATAAGTAATGAGGAGGCATTGAATAGAACTGGGGAGAAGAGAAATTTGTGACACAACTTGACTAGATAAAGGGATAGTTTGGTAGGACATGGTCTGAGGCATCAGGGGATCACCAATTTAGTATTGGAGGGTAGCGTGGAGCCAAAAAAAAAAAAACCGTAGTGTGAGACCAAGAGATGAATAGACAAAACAGTTTCAGAAGTATGGAGGTTGCTGTAAGTGCTGGGAGATGAAGAAGCCTGCACAGGATAGAGTAGCATGAAGAGCTGCATCAAACCAATCTCTGAACTGAAGGCCACAACAACAACAACAACAACATCGTTACAGAAGAGATGGCATAATATTGAAGATTCATACATCCGAGAAAGACGGAGATTAACCGGTGAAAGTGGTTCTGCAGCTTCGAGAGAGACGCCACATCTGTATTTTAATCTCCTATCATTTCTGAATATTACCAATCCAGCGTCGCATACACATAGCAGCGTGTCACCTGAGAATGCTGAGAATCAGGCCACAGCAAAAAGTGAAGTCCCAAGTGGAACATACCAGGCTAGGGTGCTCGGAATGAAAAGGAAAGTTGAAGACGAATTTGAAAGACAACTAATCGATGTTCTGAAAAAAAATCTGCAGAAGCCAGGTAGCAACTGGACACAGAAATGACGACATATGAGGACAATCTTTTTTTCTTGTCTTTGGTCACCGACTTCAAAAATTTACCTCAGCATTGTCAGTTGTGTGTGAAATGATGAATCTTGAGATGCGGTTTAGCTCCTTCAGTAATACTTAACTATCCAAACACATCTTCCCACGAACATTATTCGGCGAACATTTTTCACCGTCCACAGTCATCAGCATGAACCCTACCCCTTGCAGTCTTCCTCTTCTTCTTCTTCCTCTTCTTCTTCACAGAATAATAACTCACCACAGTCTCCACCAGAAACCAACAATGACGGCAGTATTGATAATCGTGTTACATCACCACTGCTTTCATGTTTCGGTGAATGACTTAGTCGATGCCTATTTCTCCATTTTGAGTACTGTTGTGTATGTCAAACTGATAAACATCTTTGTGATGAATCTAAATATCCCTCCATTGCATTCGACAATTTCAAGTACTGTGACGGAAACGTCAGTGAAGTTAGCGTTACCCGTGCCAGCTGCGGTATAAGAACAGTGAGGATTTTCGAATTATCATTGGAAGTCTCGGACGAGCATATAAGTGCAGTAGTATCGCCTTATAGGAAAGTGCTCAGTATCATTCGAGAAAAGTGCTCGAACTTGCATAAGTTTTCGGTGCTACATGGTCTCAGATAACTAAACAGATAAACAGTAACTTGAAGTTTGTGGCTACTGACCTATCATCATGTTTAAAGGACAGTCTATAGCCTGAGCAGGTTGTGACTCGACGGGTCACACGCATGCCCTAGAGAGCCTGTGTAGGGAGAGAGTGGCCAACCGGACGATACGGCGGCCATTTTTCTGCCAAACTGCGGGCGAGACTTTTGAATGGCCAGTAGTGGAGTAGTGGAGTACACACACACCGAATCAAAAGCACAAGACAATATGGCGAAATCATTCGTTAAATGCCTTTCTTTACAGCTATAATGTACTCATAGTAGCCCACTGCGTACAGCACAGGAAAATTTGATACAGTGGCTGTAAAAATTATTCGTTACTTGCATTTGTCTCCTTTAAAGTTCGTTTACTAGACGTATTGCAATGAAAGTAACGTAATTTAAAAAAAATAGTGTATAGCATTTGTTTTGTATCGGAAGTGCATAACGCTAAAGATTTAACGTACCTGTATTACGTCAGATGAATGAAAGTCGTAAGCAGGCACTTCAGTCCGGAACCACGCGACTGCTACGGTCGCAGGTTCGACTCCTGCCTCGGGCATGGATGTGTGTGATGTCCGTAGGTTAATCAGGTTTAAGTAGTTCTAAGTTCTAGGGGACTGATGACCTCAGATATTAAGTCCCATAGTGCTCAGAGCCATTTGAACTTCGGAAAGGCCTTCGATGGGGTGAGCCAGCAGTATCTTCTGAAAACAATGACCGCAATGGATTTTTTCCAATCTTTTGTCAAAATGATTGGTCGGATTCTACAGAACAGCCCATCCAAAATCATGATCTGTGGTCAGCTAACCAACGATCTTGATTTCACGATTTCTGTGCGGCAGGGTTGTCCAGTGTCGATGGCGAACAAAGCCATCGCCATGAATGGCCTGCCGGCCACTCTGGAAAAGTAGCTGCGAGCGTTGTGCATACACGACCAGAATATCACTTGTAAATAAAAGCAGGTGATGTAAGCCCCGCGATTACAAGCGAAAGAGACGCTGAGAAGCCATTGCAGATCTTCAACTTCCCGCCAGATGCGAGCTCGTACTTCCTAAACGTAACCAAATCAAGCATCATGAATATAGAGCGTGCAATATCTCTGCCTAATCTGGAACAATTGAATGTGGTCATCCGTATTCAACTTCGAGGTACTAGTTATAGGCCCAATTCAAAGCATACCATAGCTGCGAACTCCAAGAAAATCCTCGCAAGTGTGCGAGCTATTGTCAAAGAACATAACGTGAAAAAACTGGAGGAAATCCAAAAAGTGGCCTTAGCAAATATGTGCATGATTTCTAAAAGCAACTATGTGACACGGGTTTTACCCGTGCCACGCGAAGTAGCTGCAGGGTCTCTGAAAATGCTGGCACGTCTTACGAAATGGCCCAAAGCCGAAAAAGTCAAGTTTGTCAACTTTTAAATCTCCGCCAAAAACTGGAGCTACAGCTCACTGACGCTGGTATGGAGTCACGAGCTTTATTCGTGTGCCGCCGACTCATCCCGCAAATGTTAGCCACGAGATCCCGGACAGCACCCAACAATATCACGACTGCAGATTTTTTGAATCCAAGTAATGACCCATATTAATGTACAAAAAGGGATGATGTAATCTGGCTAAAAGACCAAGCAGTATATTACCTTCTGAGAAAACACAACAAAAGCGAAGAAGCTTTCCGGCTATATCTTGTCCTGCAGCACCGAAATGAAGAAAAAAAAAAGACTGTAAGAAACACTTTGCCAGCTTTTCAAAAGTGCTATAATGCGAAACTTAGTGGCCACTTTGGAACGAAACCGATCGAAATTCAAGATCTAAAAAGTAACTATGTTGATTTATTTCTTCTGATACGCCTTTTTGTGGTGACTGGAAATGGAACAGACATTAGCTATGAAATTTGCAGATCAGAAGCTCTTTTATTTCGTTGTGAAACTTTCTTAGAGGAAAACTTTGTTCTCACGATAGCAGAACTTTGTATTTCTTTCTTTTCTTATTTTTAATTCTATGAACTTTTCTGTCAACCAGAAGAAGCTAATAACTTAGCTTCTCTTAGAAAGACTGATTACGCCGCTCGCTGAAAGTTCCGTACCACCATCTGGACTGCTCCGTACGACGATGAATGCATCGTAGAACAGAAGAAATTAACTTCAGCAGAGAAACCTCGGGAAACCGATGCACCGGAAGAATCACGAACAGATTGTGGAATAAACTGGCAAACAAATCTCCGCCGTCATCGAGCTGACGCTGTTCCCGTGAAGCGATGGTCACGTGGAGAAGGCCTTCTACAGAAAAGAAAACTGGTGATGCGTGTGCCTGGTAACCGACAGGTCGTGGGATCGGTACGCGGTTTTCCTCTTAACCTAGCCTCTACATCTCACCAATGTGAATAGTAACCGGAAAAAACACACAGTTCGGATTGCACGCTATAGTTAAACGAAATTCGTCGAACTGGCTTCCAACAGAAAGATTTGCACCGGGGCATTAAGCAACACTGATAATAATAATAATTATCTATAAAAACAATTACGTTTCTACGGAACCATCAGAGCGCACTTAGCCAGCTTTTTCAGGCAGACATTGTCCCGGTAAAAAGCATAACAATACTCTTCACATAATATGCCGCATGATAAAACGTCACTACCCCCTCACCACGTAATTATACGACACAACAGGCAGTTCAGATACGTAAAGATGAGTGTGTACTTGATATCTAGCCTTTTCATTTCCACTGCGCTATCATTGTGTGTAGGCCATGAATACAAATGTCAAGTGAAAATCAACACGACCAGCAGAAATTTTCACGTCCTGTAGTGCTGACATCACATAACAGTTAGCTCCACGAACTTTTATTTCAGCGATTACAAAATCAAGTCGAAAGCACGCATTGGTTAGCTAAGGCAGCTAACGAATATCAATGGTTGTTGTTGTGGTCTTTAGTCCTGAGACTGGCTTGGTGCAGCTCTCCATGCTACTCTATCCTGTGCAAGCTTCTTCATCTCCCAGTACTTACTGCAACCTACATCCCTCTGAATATGCTTAGTGTATTTATCTCTTCGTCTCCCTCTACGATTTTTACCCTGCACGCTGCCCTTCAATGCTAAATTTGTGATCCCTTGATGCCTCAGAACATGTCCTACCAACCGGTCTCTTCTTCTTGTCAAATTGTGCCACAAACTCCTCTTCCCACCAATTCTATTCAATACCTCCTAATTAGGTATGTGATCTACCCATCTAATCTTCAGCATTCTTCTGTAGCACCACATATTGAAAGCTTCTATTCTCTTCTTGTCCGAAATATTTATCGTACATGTTTCACTTCCATACATGGCTACACTCCATACAAATACTTTCAGAAACGACTTCCTGACACTTAAATCTATATTCGACGTTAACAAATTTCTCTTATTCAGAAGCGCTTCCTTTACCACTGCCAGTCTGCATTTTATATCCTCTCTACTTCGACCATCATGAGTTATTTTGCGCCCCAAATAGCAAAACTCCTTTACTACTTTAAATGTCTCATTTCCTAATCTAATTCACTCAGCATCACGAGACTTAATTCGACTACATTCCATTATCCTCCGTTTGCTTTTGTAGATGTTCTTATATCCACCTTTCAAGACACTGTCCATTCCGTTCAACTGCTGTTCCAAGTCCTTTGCTGTCTCTGAGTGAATTACAATGTCATCGGCGAATCCGAATTTTTCTTTTGTTTCCTTCACTGCTTCCTCAATATACAGATTGAATAGCATCGGGGAGAGGCTACAACCCGGTCTCACTCCTTTCCCAACCACTGCTTCCCTTTCATGTCCGTCGACTCTTATAACTGCCATCTGGGTTCTGTACAAATTGTAAATAGCCTTTCGCTCCCTGTATTTTACCCCTGCCACCTTTAGAATGTGACAGTATTCCAGTCAACATTGTCAAAAGCTTTCTCTAAGTCTACAAATGCTAGAAACATAGGTTTGCCTTTCCTTAATCTATTTTCTAAGATAAGTTGTAGGGTCAGTATTGCCTCACGTGTTCCAACATTTCTACAGAATCCAAACTAATCTTCCCCGAGGTCGGCTTCTACCAGTTTTTCCATTGCTCTGTAAAGAATTCGCGTTAGTATTTTGCAGCTGTGACTTATTAAACTGATAGTTCGGTAATTTTCACATCTGTCAAGACCTGCTTTCTTTGGGATTGGAATTATTATATTCTTCTTGGTCTGAGGGTATTTCGCCTGTCTCATAAATCTTGGTCACCAGATGGTAGACTTTTGTCAGGACTGGCTCTCCCAATGCCGTCAGTAGTTACAATGGAATGTTGTTTACTCCCGGGGCCTTGTTTCGACTCAGGCCTTCCAGTGTTCTGTCAAACTCTTCACGCAGTATCGTATCTCCCATTTCATCTTCATCTACATCCTCTTCCATTTCCATAATATTGTCCTCAAGTACATCGCCCTTGTATCAATGTTTATGACCAAGGTTCAAAAATGGCTCTGAGCACTATGGGACTTAACATCTGAGGTCATCAGTCCCCTAGAACTTAGAACTACTTAAACCTAGCTAACCTAGTAACATCACACATATCCATGCCCGAGGCAGGATTCGAACCTGCGACCGTAGCAGTCGCGCGGTTCCAGACTGAAGCGCCTAGAACCGCTCGGCCACACCGGCCGGCTATGACCAAGGAAATGACTGTTTCGTACAGGTTGGTCATCAGCTTATGAACTTCTAGAATATCAGAATTCTGTTTCAGTGTGGAGGATGCTTCTCTGCTACACAAAAATGACACACGTGTCTTGCTGGTGTAATGGTGTAATCGTAGCGACGTACGCTTAAGGTCTTCGATTCACACTTCCGGCAACTTTTTTTGTTGTCAAGTACAAACAGCCCCTCTTCACCTCTGGTAACGCAGATTGAACAACTGAGGGTCGCACCGTGGTTTCCACATCCACATTAGACACGCCGTCCGTCGCAACCTACTTTAGGACAGCCGGGATAGGTTAGGCCATGTCAGTGTTTTTACATGGTGTGACTTCCGCCTCCGTCACCTGTTTGATTTATTAAACGAGAATTTTTTTAAGTTAATAAGCCAGTCGTCATATAAGTTCCCAGGGCAGTTTATTTCTTATTGTTCCTTAACTTAGATGTTGAAAATATTGATGCTGGACTGGGAGTCGAACTCAGATGTCTCGTCTCGTTTGGTCTGACCCCTCAAAGGCTACGGAGTTCCATCGTTTCACTTTTACCCAAAGATTCATAACTCCTCAAGGTCTCCGCGAAGAGCGCGTCCCTCGTTTCGAACCCAGGCGTGGCAAAAAAGTTCCCACGTATCATTTCAAGTTGTAGCTAGAGCACACGAAACTACAGGTGATAAAATGGTCATGATTTTTAACACCTCACTGTGTATTTTCAACAATAACCTGTGGTAACAATTTTGACTCCCAGGTGGACACAGAACTTCTCGGTATATCATTTCATTTTCAAACATGCAGCTCTTAGGTATTGAATTATTTCTCACCATTAACTAACTTCTGTTCGTGTTTAGTCAACGACGATGACATGTGCAGGGTTCGACTACCAGTCAGCATGGAACTTTACGTCATCTTATTTCCAGTTCAGATATGTGCAGATCTCGCTACTGGCGAAAAAAAGACGATGTTTAACGTCTCTTTGTAAATAGAAGTTAACGACGGTGGGAGCTGTGTTCGGATCCCAGTCAGCCATACGTTTTCGCCTCGTATTTCAGTTTCAGTCATCTTGCCGTTGGTGAAGAATTGCAATTTCAATCATTTGATTGTGCTTAGTTAACAATTGGATTAGTTGCAGGGTTCGAATCCCAGTCCAACACAAAAATTCATGCCGTGTCATTTCAAGTTTAAACCTGTACGCATTTTTTACTTGTGACTGATATGAAATATCTTTCACACTTAGTTAACTGGAACAACAATTATTGAATTGGAGTGCCATGTCTCAGTCCAGAATAATAATGTTCGTAATGAAAATTCAAATTGAAACTTACTTTTTTGGAGTGCCACTTATTGTAACACATTTGAGTTGCAAGCGTATGGCTGTGTCGTCTACAATAACTTTTTGTGATAGTGCCATTATCGTGATACTAATTTGTATTTGAATTGATAGTCATACAGAGCAGTTATCTCTTTGTCATCTTGTAGTAACCATCTCGTATAGTCAAAAGACTTTACCGAAAAGAAACTCAGAGGACCTGCAAGGCGGTTAGTTTATGTGGGTTGCGTACAAGTGAGGCAAAACGCAATTCAGGTCGTTCAGATAATTTTGAGCGTGATAGTAGATGTTCTGATACAGTAAGGCAACTGCTGCAGCGAAATGGGATTCATGAATGGTTGCTGAAAGCGAAAACGGGTTGCATGCGAGGCCGAAAGGAAGACGTGAGAATCGGTAAATTGCCCTTTGTCCTTAATGTGATCAGCGTCCTTGTACCAAAAGAATCTGGTACGACCTCCATCATCAGGGTGTAGAGACGGCTGCACAACAACTTGAACGATGTTGGCAATAACTACAAGACGTCGCAGGCGGAATCTCTAAACGACTTCAGTCACTTTAGGCAACAAATTGGGACTTAACTTCTGAGGTCATGAGACCCCTAGAACTTAGAACTACTTAAACCTAACCTAAGGACATCACACACATCCATGCCCGAGGCAGGATTCGAACCTGCGACTGTAGCGGTCGCGTGGCTCTAGACTGTAGCCCCTAGAACCGCTCGGCCTCCCGGACGGATTTTCTGAAGTATCATTAAGAGAGTGTGCATCTTTTTCGTGTCGATCCATCAAAGGCTATTCACTCTTTTGTTCTTCCATTGTAGTTTTTACGCCACACCACTGCCAAAGATTATTACATTTTTGTTGCTATGCACAGCATAGGAAGATTTTGTTACGGGAAGCTAGCGAGTAGGCAGGATCACAAGCCAGACTCATCTCGATGCGCCAGATGGTGACGTAGGGTGAGAAAGGCCGGGAGAACAACAGCCTTATCGTACTGGAGCAGAGAGAGAAACAGTGGATGATTCACCTGCCGCGCTGGACGCCAAGTGCCGAATCTTTTATTATGTATATTTACTGTTTACATATGAATTTACAGCTCCAACCTTGCTGAGACGTTACTTGCACTGTTGACTTGTTGGTAACGAAAAGTTGTAATTATCGCTTCCTGAAAAACTGAGTGATATTGAAATTATTATTGTCGGTGCTTATTAACGGGAAGGATGGATCGCGCCGTGACAGGGTAGGCGCCAAACTGCTACGATAGCTCACTACTAGTCCATTAGCGTTTTCGGAGGCGTTTTAGGAGAAGGTAATACGTGAATCCGCGCGTAAAATACGATTCGCGTTAACATGGAATAAGTTCTCGGAGTTGCCTCGGATGAGGTTCTTGTGCCAGCTTGTGTTAACCTTGTGTGAATTCTGATATCACGTGGAGATTTTGACTGCGTCTTTTGCGGTGCTCTAGAAATGATCATCATCTTGTGACATGAATAAAGACAGACTGGCTATCAGAACTTTTTTCTTGACTTCGCTTCTATAAAAGAAATAAAATTCAGTGGCATACCAGTACCCCGTAATTTCAGTCTTAATAACACTGAACTCTCTTTCATTTGCCTCTTCGTTACCCCAATCAAAGCCTGCGGCTAGTGGAGAATAAACCAACTGGGTCGACAGCTGCATCTTGCGAAGACGAGAGGTAATCAAGTTACCTCCAGTCATGCTAGGGATAGTGACCTTGGACATTATTTACTGAAATCCACCATGTTTATTAATCCTGGAGCATCTTCTTCGTGGGGAGTGTTATATTCTGGAACGCACTGTATAGTACTTGAGGGTAATAATTTGGATCGTTTGTAAATTATAGTTGGCGTACTCTCATGAATACTAACTACACCCTGAACTTCTCGCTCGACCAATTTATGAGGCAAACAAAATGAATTTACAGATTCTTCTGTCGGAGCCAAATTTACGTGATCGTTTGTAACGTATTCTAACGTTAAGTTGTCGTAAACGCGCCTTAGGTCATCATTTCAGCATGTTTTTTTTTCTGTGAGGGAGTAAAACTCCTCTCGGCATTGTGAATGATGATAGGAGAACGACGGCGGATACTCGACGGAGGCAAACTACTCGCCGCTCGTCTGCTAGCATCTACTGTACGTCACGCGAATCTCTTGCAGTGCCGCCGATTCTTTTCCACTTGTTAATCTTTCTTGATCAGTGCTGATTCCACTTGTTTCTAAGTCCTAAAATCTATGTACAGTGTCCTCACTCGGTTCTTCAACAGCTAAGTTATTGAGAGTGAGGGCTGTGGTGTCACCGCCAGACACCACACTTGCTAGGTGGTAGCCTTTAATTCGGCCGCGGTCCGTTAGTATACGTCGGACCTGCGTGTCGCCACTATCAGTGATAGCAGACCGAGAGCCGCCACACGGCAGGTCTAGTCTAGAGACACTCCCTAGCACTCGCCCCAGTTGTACGGACGACTTTCCTAGCGATGGTTCACTGTCTACATACGCTCTCATTTGCAGCGACGACAGGTTAGCGTAGCCTTCAGCTACGTCATTTGCTACGACCTTGCAAGGCGCCATATTCATTTACTATTGATATTGATATTGTGAATCATGTACCGTCAAGAGCGACGTTCATCGTTAATGGATTAAAGTTAAGTATCAAACTAATTACGTCCGCTTTCTGAATTCCCATTCCTTGTCATGTTCCAGACCTCACGTCAGTATAGTTCTTCCCTCCTCACGCCAGCCTGCGTGAGCTAAAACGCGTGCCTTTCGGCCTCCATTCGTAACACGGTGTTAGCTCTTCTGCCAACACAAAAAGGGCTGTGTGTTTATCTAAAACACATGAGCGGCATGCAGAGTGGATCCCCCTGGTTTAGAGGGCAAAAATGCTGGAGACGGAATAACTTGTATTGGCGCTGCATCTTCCACAATTTCCCGGTAGTCATCCGCTCCAATACGTATAAGGTTCGTGCATAAGTTAGTAGCGTTTTCCCATAAGTTTAATAAACGCAACAGGTACATGTCACTGGCGTAACTTTTAGATTCCGCAACTGAATCGACGAACACGTCGAGCCATGTTCGGAGAGCATTTTCATCGGGAAAGGAAGTTCTTTGAAGGTTTCTATAGAGGGCGGAGAAGGTGAAAATCTGAGGGCGCAAGATCAGGTGAATAAGGTGGGTGCGGAATGACTTCCCAACCCTACTCCTGCATACATCTACATCTACATCTACATACATACTCCGCAATCCACCATACGGGGCGTGGCGGAGGGTACCTCGTACCACAACTAGCATCTTCTCTCCCTGTTCCACTCCCAAACAGAACGAGGGAAAAATGACTGCCTATATGCCTCTGTACGAGCCCTAATCTCTCTTATCTTATCTTTGTGGTCTTTCCGCGAAATATAAGTTGGAGGCAGTAAAATTGTACTGCAGTAAGCTTCAAATGCTAGTTCTCTAAATTAACCTCTGTAGCGATACACGAAAAGAACGCCTCCTTTCCTCTAGAGACTCCCACCCGAGTTCCTGAAGCATTTCCGTAATACTCGCGTGATGATCAAACCTACCAGTAACAAATCTAGCAGCCCGCCTCTGAATTACTTCTATGTCCTCTCTCGATCCGGCCTGATAGGGATCCCAAACGCTCGAGCAGTACTCAAGAATAGGTCGTATTAGTGTTTTATAAGCGGTCTCCTCTACTGATGAACCACATCTTCCCAAAGTTCTAACAATGAACCGAAGACGACTATCAGCCTTCCAAACAACTGCCATTACATGCTTGTCCCACTTCATATCGCTCTGCAATGTTACGCCAAAATATTTAACCGACGTGACTGTGTCAAGCGCTACACTACTAATGGAGTATTCAAACATTACAGGATTCTTTTTCCTGTTCATCTGCATTAATTTACATTTATCTGTATTTAGAGTTAGCTGCCATTCTTTACACCAATCACAAATCCTGTCCAAATCATCTTGTATCCTCCTACAGTCATTCAACGACGACACCTTCCCGTACAACGCAGCATCATCAGCAAACAGCCTCACATTGCTATCCACCCTATCCAAAAGATCATTTATGTAGATAGAAAACAACAGCGGACCTACCACATTTCCCTGGGGCACTCCAGATGATAGCCTCACCTCCGATGAACACTCACCATCGAGGACAACGTACTGGGTTTTATTATTTAAGAAGTCTTCGAGCCACTCACACATTTGGGAACCAATCCCATATGCAAGTACCTTAGTTAGGAGTCTACAGTGGGGTACCGAGTCAAACGCTTTCCGGAAGTCAAGGAATATGGCATCCGTCTGATACTCTTCATCCATGGTTCGCAAGATATCATGTAAAAAAAGGTCGAGTTGCGTTTCGCAGGAGCGATGCTTTCTAAAGCCGCGCTGATGCATGGACAGCAACTTCTCTGTCTCAAGGAAATTCATTATATTCGAACTGAGAATATGTTTGAGAATCCTGCAACAAACAGATGTTAAGGATATTGGTCTTATATACAGGCGTCACCTGCGCTTCTTTCCAGTCGGTCGGGACATTACGTTGGGCAAGAGATTCGCGATAAATGCAAGCTAAGTAAGGAACCAATGCAGTAGAGTACTCTCTGTAAAACCGAATTGGAATCCCATCAGGACGTGGCGATTTATTTATTTCCAAACCATTTAGCTGCTTCACAACCTCAGGGATGTTTGTCGCTACGTCCTCCATAGGGGAATCTGTACGAGACTCAAACGGCGGTATGTTTGTACGATCTTCCTGCGTGAAAGATTTCTCAAATGCTAAATTTAAAATTTCAGTTTTCGTTTTGCTGTCTTCCGTTGCCAGGCCAGACTGATCAGTGAGTGACTGGATGGAAGCCTTCGAGCCACTTACCGATTTTACGTAAGACCAGAATTTCCTTGGGTTTTCAGCATGATCTTTTGCTAAGGTATGACGGTGGTAGTGGTTGTATGCTTCGCGCATCGCTCTTTTTACCGCAGCACTTATCTCTACTAACTTTTGCCTGTCCTCATTCTCCCGATCTTACTTGTACCGCGAGTGCAACTGTCTTTGCTTCCTGAGCATTCTCCCAATTGCGCTGTTAAACCACGGTGGGTCTTTTCCGTCCGTAACCCACCTTTCCGGCACATACTTGTCCAGTGCATGGTTTACAATGAGTTTAAAATTTGCCCATAGTTCTTCCACGTCCATCGTACCGGAAGTAAATGAAGTCGATTCATTTACTAAGTGGGATGCTAACAACTGTCAGAGCGTTTTGTTAGTCTAGTGGAGTGCGGGCGGGCGTTACCGTGGGCTTCTACATGACAATGAAATGATCGTGTGGCATTTTCGGCCGGGACGCTCGCTCGAAAGGATATAGGTATTCGTTTTTTCCGCGAGCTGTTCGAGAGTGGAATATCGGAGAATTATTGTGAAGGTGTTTCGATGAACCCTCTGCAAGGCACTTAAGTGTGATTTGCAGAGTTCTCGACTAGATATAGAAGTAGATGTAGATGTAGGCCCCGTCCGGGTAAGTTCGGCTACCGGGTGCAAGTCTTATTTCATGTGACGCCACACTGGGCGACTTGCACGTCGCTGATGATGACAACACAACACTCAGTCCACGGGAGGAGAAAATCGACCCATGACAAGCGACCACGTTACCACTTAGCTGAGCAGGCGGACTCTGCATGACAGTAAAGTACTGGCGCGCGCGCGCGTGTGTGTGTGTGTGTGTGTGTGTGTGTGTGTGTGTGTGTGTCAGAGGCTGGATGGAGCTAGATAGAAAAAGAGAGATCTCATCGGTTATTCAACTCTTTTTCCTTTTGTTTGCATGTCAGGTATGCGCGCATAGACGATTTTGTTTACGGATGGCAGCAGCGCGGCTAGTGGAGGCATCGTGAGTCACGTACTAAACGGTTGATGATGCAGCTGACCAAAGTTCGGATCCCGCTTTCAGGAGCTGGGGACTATTACTGCACGTGGATGACACACCGAATCAGTCAGTATCTTTTGCGTCATTAGTTACTTGATAGAGGCTTAAGTGTAATATCCTATATATGATGTTTCTTTCGGGAAACTTAACAGTCTAAGTGTCAGAGTAAAGACAGAAAAAGATTAGAATAATATTTGTTCCATAGAACTTGAATACACTTCCCGTAATGGTGTCGAACATGTCAGTTTGACAAAACAAAAGTTCCTTTACATACCATGATTAAAGGCATTTTTTTTAAAAAAAAATTGTGCGATCACTATTTTATATCTAAATTTGTGCTATTTGCCAAGTGACCAAAGAATTTTGCGAAAGCGTAATTCACCCCTTTCTGTGACGAAGTTAGATTTAATGCAGAATAGTGAAATTCAGCCTTTGTCCTGGTGTTGTAGCTATGCACATTGCTGTTGCTTTTCAATTCGAATTGGTTATTAATGCCGGCCGGGGTGGCCGAGCGGTTCTAGGCGCTACAGTCTGGAACCGCGCGACCACTACGGTAGCAGGTTCTGCTTCGGGCATGGATGTGTGTGATGTCCTTCGGTTAGTTAGGTTTAAGTAGTTCTAAGTTCTAGGGGACTGATGACCTTAAAAGTTAAGTCCTATAGTGGTCAGAGCCATTTGAACCATTTTTTTGGGTTATTAATAGCAAATTTCGTAAGTGAATACATGTACTGTGAAGCTACTGTGAATATTGCCAGTTCCTTAAATAAATATCTGCAAGACGATCTTTGGTGAGTTGCGCCTGTTATTTTGACTACACACTTTTGTGCACTGAATTGTTTTTCCGTAATGATGAATTGCCCAAAACATGATTTCATATGAAAGTAGTCAATAAAATAGGCATAGTAAGCTAATTTATTAACATGTTCACCACCAAAAATTGCGAAAACACCAATAGCATAAGTAGCTGAATTCAAACATTTCAGTATATCAACGTCTTTCTTCCAGTTCAATGTCTCATCAATGCACACACCCAAAAATTTTGGATACTCTGCCCTATCTTCAGACTTCTGTTCAAACTCTATACTTATTAATGTTATGCAATCTACTGTACATAACTGTGTATACCGCGTTTCATAAAAATTTGATGAGATTCCATTGGCATAGAATCACTTATTAATTTTGTGACGACATTATTTACAAATTCCATGGCTAATTTCTGTTTGTTGGGTTTGACTGCTATACTGTTATCAACTGCAAGAAGAACTAGTTTTGCATCTTCGTGAATATAAATAGGCAAGTCATTAATATATGTTAATAACAATCAGGAACCCAAGACTGAACCCTGTTGGACCCAGTTCTTGATACCGCCACAGTTTCAGGAATCTACTGATTTTTTTGCATTATTTGAAGTGTTTATTTCAGCCTTTGCACTTTTCCAGTTAAATATGAATTAAATAATTTGTGCACTGTCCCACCCATAAAGCAGTACTTAAGCTTATCTAGTAAAATTCCAGAGAATTAGAGAGAACAAAAAAAAATCGCAATGGGTTATTGTCGGTTATTTAGAGCATTTAATACTTGCTCAGTGAAAGCGAACACAGTAATTTCTGTTGAAAAGCCGTTCTCGAAACCAAACTGAATACATTACTTTTTCAGGAAATGTATTCAACAATATATCAAAGTACTTTGGATAAAACTGTCAGATGTGAGATTAGGCGGTTGAAGTTTGAATCAGACCTAGCCCTCTTCTTATGCAATAGTTTGATAATATTATAACTCAATCTATCAGGAAAAATGCCCTGTTTCAGTGTTCTATTACGTATGTGGCTGCGAGTCCTACTTATACGTTGGGAACAAGTTTTTACTACTCTATTGGAGAATCTATGAAATCCATATGAGCTTTTGCTTTGGAGTGAGTTTATTGTTTTCCTAATTTAAGAAGGATAGGCGGGTGGAATTTCAGTTTTATCAAATGGGTGGTACGTTTTACCTCTTTCACATGTAGCTTTGTCTTTTCTGGTGAACGTCTGCCTCCTTTCTTTCTCTACCATGTTTAAAACCTGATTATTAAAAATATTTTAGGTTCAGACTTTTTGTTAATGTCTTTTCATTCATTCTGATGGTAATACAGTATTCTTGTGCTGTTGATTGCTATGTTTCCCTTTCAGTAATACTCCAAATTATTTTAATTTTATTATCACTGTTGATAATTTAATTAAAAAGTCCAGAAATATTTGTATTATGTCTAGCTTTCCTTTATACGGTAGATTAGCTTTCATAATATCTGACTGTTCCTGGGTCATTACTCGTTCATGGTATTAGATACATTTCCCATTTCCGGTTACAAGATAGTTTTATCCCTTAATTGTCAAGTATATTTCACTATTTTATTAGGGAAACATGTTTCTGAGTATTTTTGAAAACTATAATGAAATAAGTTATACTTTAAATTAGCATCAGATTCCCAGTACATCTCATCTCTCTATAACTGCTGTATGGTTTCCATAAAACTTGCAGTTATTAAATCGTTGACTGAACACACCATTTTGGGGGACTGTTTTGCCTTACTGTACGGACCTATGTCATATACTGCAGCTACTCATCATGATCAGGAAGACCATTCTTAAGAGGATGAATCTTTGTTTGCGTAAATTTATCTTGGTGTACGAAAATATTATTCATCAGTGTGCTCCTTTCTTGTGCTACCAGAGTAGGAAAATCAGTACCTGATGTCAAATAAAGAGCAAAGTAACACTGCAATTACGTTCCTACTATCGCACTCTTCCAGAAAATTGAACTGAAATCCACACAATCCCCTGTCTGACAGATGAAACACAGAATCCAAGTTTCTTAGAAATAGTTGATAATTTTCGTATGGGGACCTGTATACAGTTATAAAAGTGCCATTATTTAGTTTAAGCTCACAGACCATATGCTTGTGTATGTTGCTCTACGCAAAACTGCTTAGTTTCTAAATTTTTCACACTACGATAACTTAACATAATGGAAGCTCACATTTTGTTGCATATTGTCTCTAATGCCATGTGCTTCTATCCACTTACACTTACCTTTTCCATATCTATGACTATATGATAATCAGACAGGCATAGTACATCTATTACATCCTCGTTTCTGAATCATTAAACAAACAAGAAGTTCGTCTGCTTTGCTTTGGTTCAAATGGCTCTGAGCACTATGGGACTCAACTGCTGAGGTCATTAGTCCCCTAGAACTTATAACTAGTTAAACCTAACTAACCTAAGGACATCACAAACATCCATGCCCGAGGCAGGATTCGAACCTGCGACCGTAGCGGTCTTGCGGTTCCAGACTGCAGCGCCTTTAACCGCACGGCCATTTCGGTCGGCTGCTTTGCTTTCTAATCCCTTAATATTCTAATGCAAAATACGAAAATTGTTTTTCTCTGTACTTTAATGAGGACGCTGAGCTATTTCAACATCCTTAGTACCTGCCTGTCTGAGCTTCTCATTAAGCTTAATTCCTTTCAATGTTGAATCAATGGACACTGATCAAAGCCTAAAAAGAGATCGCTGAATAGTTCATCAGGTGCTGCAGAATAATTAGTGATTACACTGTTCAAACATTTTCAACAAAATTGTCTTAAAAGCCCAAGTCCAGAAACTAATTGATATGTTTTTGGTACTTCTACACCTGATGATATAGTTACGATCAGGCAAGCAATCCACACCAAGTCTGTACTGGAAGTTTCTTGCAACTTTTTACATGCTTGATTTATGACACATGATTCCACTCTTCAATTAAATTTATGCAGACCTGAGCCTGAGACAAACCAGTTCCTCGTTCTATTTTTGGAACTCCTAGAAGCTTTTCTTGTCCATTTCCAGTAACGAGGAGAGCAATTTGGTTCAAAAAAAAAAAAAAAATGGCTCTGAGCACTATGGGACTCAACTGCTGTGGTCATCAGTCCCCTAGAACTTAGAACTACTTAAACGTAACTAACCTAAGGACATCACACACATCCATGCCCAAGGCAGGATTCGAACCTGCGACCGTAGCAGTCGCACGGTTCCGGACTGCGCGCCTAGAACCGCGAGACCACCGCGGCCGGCAGCAATTTGGTCAACCTTTTCCTTTCGGTCACTGATATCTAGAAGCATTTTTCCATCCTAGTGCAAAAGAAGAGGACCATCCATGCAAATGACGAGGACCATCGAAAATATTACCTTTCTCTTCCTTCTCAATCTCCCGATCGAACATTTAGAAACAGTAAATTAGAAACAGTATGACCTAGCGCATGTACAATACATCCAACTACAAATACTGGTCCACGGTCTGGAAGAATGTCTCTATCCAAAGCACTGTCACCTTCAGTCGAGTTAAATATGTGTACATGTACATTTGGTAGTTTGGAGGACATCTGCAGCAGACGATTCTGAAGGTGGACTTCACGGACCATCCAAATCATTTTCTTCTTTACTGTATGATAGAAAAAAAGCATCTTTCAGCTCCTTTCGCAGATAAATTAATTTCTTCATACCAACTCTCTTTATTCTTTCCTTCCTGTCGCTTCATCTTCTTGCTTTCTTTTGCTGCTGTCTTGCTTTTGAAGAAATTGCTTGTCCTCTTTTGCTGAATTTTTCCTAGCAATATCGGATAACTCAGCTTTTGTCTCTGTTTTTCTTTAAGTTTGGATGTTTCTTACATAGCCTAGACAGTTTCCTAACAGATGAATCTATTCGATGTGCTGGAATCCTTTTTAGCTTTCATATTGAAACTTAAGTTTCACGGGTGAATTTATAACTAATCTAGGAGTGTCTTGCGTTCATCTAAACGATTGAAGTGAACACTTCTGAGCGTATCTAATGCACGAAATACTCTTGCTGTTGACAACTGAGATACATGGCTTGCAAGGAGCCAGATCGCAAGAGATCTCAGACTAGTAGCAGTAATAGCCATATCCAAATATGCATTCACCTGGAGTAAGAGACACGATCGACCTCTAAATAAGATTTCATTAAGCTGAAAGTGTACACAGCAATTACACTACACAGGAGGACGAAAATAACATATATGGAGCAAAGCTTGCAGATATTTCAGTTTTTTACCATAGTTTTGTGGACCACATTAATGGTCAGAGTCATATCAGTTTATAGTGGCTGTTCAATAAAATATGATCATAGCTTTGACAACATACCTTTGCTTACCTTCATAGTTTTGACGTCCTCCTCACAATAGGCAGGAATGCTTCGACAAGGGCATTGTTTCCAGTCTGCAAAGACATGCTGGAAATCATTTTTTTGAAAGGTCCTCCAGAATTGCCTCCACGGCCTTCTCTACTGCTTCTGATAATAGAAAAAGCTTGCCATGAAGGTCATTTTTCACGTTAGAGAATGGAAAAAAAGTCACACAGGTCTAAGTTTTGGCCATAATCAGGGCGAGGAATGCACTCTCCACTGATTCTTGCAAGATGCTGAGTAATGTAACTTCGTATATGCAGCTGTACACTAACGTGCTGACGGTGAAGTGGTTTTTTGCTCCTCATATAACTTTCCCAGCAGAAGCAACCGCTTTTGCTTTTTGGGGTTTATGGTGGAGTAGATTCCCAACTTGAGCCTTGTTGTTTGCTCTCGGTATGAAAATGACGTGGCCGAGTTTACTATCGAAAGAAAGTCCTAATACACATCTAACATCAACTCTAACTGCATGCAGAGCTGCGTGTGAATGTCTTTTTATTTGGAAATCGAGAGTCGTGGAACCCATTGCACACAAGCACGTCTCTTATGTAAATTTTCTGTCACCGACCTGCGGGTGGCAAGCAACAAAGTTTTCAATGTTTCGAAAAGTGTTCATAAGGTTATTCGTTGATCTTCCCTCACAGTAACACTAGCTGTGTTTTATTCCGTAAGGCAGTGACTGGAATGGCGGGTCTACCTTCATTTGAAATTGTCTCCCCTCTTCAAACAATTTAATCATCTTTGAGCTATTTTTTAGGGAAAAACATACTCTGCATAGGCTTCTTTTAACACTGAAATTCTTTTGCCTCAGAAAGTCTTCAGCTGAGGCTTATACAAAGTGTGTAACCGCATAGTGTTCATCACGCGTCACCTCCATTGTTGCGGTAGGCGACATGAATGTGCCTCAACTTGCCCACCTGTCATTGGTGGAAACTGGGAATGTCAACAACGAAACCAGTAAAGCGTGCTTTTACACATGGATCTAAGGGAATATAGTGAGGTTAATTCTAGCGAAAGAAATTACGAACATAAAAAGCTATGATAACCTCTCAAAATCTTAAACGTGGCTGTGAAGCAGCATCTGTGTAATTCGGAATGTTGATTGAAAAATCACCTAACCAGTTGCAAATAAGGATTTATTAGCCCGTAACCATTGATTCGGTATTTGTAAAAATATCTTCTTCAGAAGTATTGGCCCTAAAAATTTATACGACAGTTACAAAATGTTTTTTTTAAAAGATAATAAAATATTAATAGGAAAATATTTGTGAAGTGAACGTATGTACTTACTACATCACATGATGCAATGGGCGTCTCAAGAGAAAATATTTGCGTAAGTCACATGTACCTTATGCCACGGACTAAGGCCAACTGCTACAAATATACAGACTCTAGGCGACCAGGGCGCTAACACACTGGTCAAAACAATTAGGGGATCAGTTGAGTTATCTAGGTTCTGATGTATTGTCATCGGCAGAATGAACTAAAGGGCTTCGACGTCTTTCTGTCGGTTCTATGGAGTGGAGACAACAACATTACGGTCACCGATATAGTGGTAATAACGGAAAGGTGCTGCACAGGGGGTTAGTGTTGACTTCTGTTTACTCTACCATATGAATTACACAAGCAGTTGGGTTCAGATAGTGTAGTGAGCAGGTAGTGCAATGTAAGAAAAACGTGACGTACCCGAAACTATGGCATGGAGAGCCGTAGGACGGATGGAAGCGGAACAGACACAGAGGGAGGTGGTTGCAGCTGTTGGAGTGTCACAAAGAGTAATTACACTCCAGAATCTGGGCGCGATTCCAGACAACAGGAAGGCAAGGGCGCCGTGCGGTTATAGGCGCTTCAGTCTGGAGCCGCGTGACCGCTAAGGTTCTAGGGGACTGATACCCGCAGATGTTAAGTCCCATAGTGCTCAGGGCCTCTTGAAGACAAGGGCAGGGTCACTCACGGGTAACATCAGCAAGAGGTCACAGTTATCTCCGGTTAGCTGCCCATCGAGAAGCGAGGCTCAATGCAACTCTGCTTCAACAGGACGCGCAATATCAACACGAACCGTCCGAAATCGCCTGCGGGAGTGTTGCCTCTACGCACGGAGGCCTATGGCGTGTGCGCCATTAGAACCACGTCACCGTTTAACTCGCAGACACTGGGAGGAGGAACATCACGACTGGATGATGACGACTGGTTAGTGGGGCGCTCAACAGCGCGGTCATCAGGGCCCACACACATTCCCCATCTGTACACAGGCCAGTTTAGCCACTTACGTGAATGATGATGGAATGATGAGGACGAAACAAACACCCAGTCCCCAGGCAGAGAAAATCCCCAACCTGGCCGGGAATCGAACCCGGGACCCCCTGGTCCAGAGGTAGCAACGCTACCCACTAGACCACATCAGGATTGGAGTCGTAACGAATGGTGCCGGGTGCTGTTCGCAGATGAGTCAAGATTTTGTGTTCAGCCAGACAGTCGTTCCCTCATCTGGAGAGAACGTGGAACTCTGAACAACCCTGCTTATGTGCAGGAAACATCACCATATCATGGTGGTGGACGAATGGTGTGGGCAGGAGTCAGTACTGGCAGATGTACAGACCTTTCTGAGTAGTAACTTCTTTATAAATGGAGTCGATGTAGACATGATTAACAACATGATTACATATAATAAGCAAGTTCTTATGATCATTGATGAAAATAATAGTCTATGGTTTAAAGCAAAAGACATTGCTGAAATTCATGAGTATTAAATTACAATCAAACCATCAGAGGAAACGTAAATGTGGACGATATAGCAAAATTTGAGGATATTTCTAGACTGCTATCCAATAGCGGTCTATCTCATAATGAAAAAAAGAACAATATTGGTTAACAAAGCAGGAAATTATATTCTAAATAATTAATTTAATTCTGTAGTTTATATTGAATGTTTTTCCAATTGCTGGTAAAACATCATGAGTAGCCCATTTATTGAATTTTTTTGCTTGTTCTTTCTTGGAAGATAAAACTAGTGAATAAAGTTGAAAGTATGAGAAATATGATAAACGTTGCCAGATATGTAATTCAAGAGAAATATGAAATTATTAACAATCATGCCACTCCCCCAACCATTAATTGAGATAAACATAGTGAATTTACTTTTATCAGAAAAATCATGTGTGGGAATATCCATATTAAGTTATAAGAACTCAAAATTGTTCTATTAGTTCTAGATTGAATGAATTACAAGTAGATTATCCAGAAACGGAAATAATTTTGAGAATCAGGAATCCAAACTCAATAAATCTGTATAATTTAATGAAAGAAAATTTACCAATAATTTCTCAAGGAAATCGTTTTGAAACAAGTTTAAATGAAGATATTCTTATAAGAGAAATAATGAATATTAAAATAGATCATTAAGTAATAATATCTATCAATCCAACTGTTTTGTGAATTATCAAATCCCCACAATTTAACATACACTTTATCTCACTGAGAAAGTTTTGAGAAAGAAAGGAGGTAAAAATTTGGAAAATTCGTTTTCATACTTTCTTGTTCATAAAAATTTCCGTCAGTATCTTTCAATTTGTATGTGACTGGATTAGAAAGAATAACATCTTCAATTTCGAAAATTTCTGTTGATGAGTTGGCAATATATGCTTTCTCAAAAAGTCCTTTAAGTTTACTAATCCTAACTTTATCCCATTTTTTAAATTTTGGAGATGGTGAGCCTGTCTCCCAGATGGGTCTAAAATTTTTCTCATTAACTTCTAATAATTTCATTTTTATAGTTGAATGTTTCGTGTTATTATATTCATCAACTAAACTTTTAACCAAGTCAACCCACTTATAATTTCCGTGAAGAGTAAATCTTTTCCACATCTTTTCTTTGAGTAATCTGTTAAAACTTTTGACAACATATGCTCTTAATTCACGAAAAGTTGAATAATGGTTAATGTTTTCCATTATCCGTTTGTAAATTTTTGGCTTTGTAGCTATGGATATTTTTTCAAAAGCAGTAACTGCTTTCTTACCTGTTTTATCTTTAACTGGGATAGCCCAAGAAAATTTAGGAAAGATGTCTCTAATGCTCAATAAATATTTATAGCCTTGATTTATCTTCGAAATACCTTTCCAATTTCCGGAATCCATTTCGACTTGATTGCCTTGCTGTAGATATCAGTACTGAGAGAAATTACATTTCTATGACAAAATTTTTTCTCATCAGTTTATATAATTCATTAAAGATGTCTGCTGGACACCCTTCACTTATGAAAGTTTTTGATGATTTTACTCTTTTTGTTTTTACAGACTGTGCAAAGCCCTTCAATCCTCTGTTGTCCATTTTTAGTCATGAGTTGGTGAGGATTATGAGTCCCAGTAAATTTTTTGCACTTCAGAGACTAGATGTGACTATGGTTATCCATTTATATAGAATAAAAAATTTAATAAGATTTAAATTATTTCACCAAATATAATTAACTTTAAAAGATTCAATTAAAACTTTTCCAGTTGATGTAATCTTATGCTCAGAAAATTTGAATGGCGCTATTCATCTGTGTGCTTGGTGGCTCAGATGGATAGAGCATCTGCCATGTAAGCAGGAAATCTGAGGTTCGCGTCCCGCTCAGGGCACACATTTTTAGCTGTCCCCATCAAGGTGTATCAACAACACCTGTCGGCAGCTGAGTGTTTCAATTAATTATTATTCATTCTAGAGAAGCTGCATGGTCATCAATGGTATCTGTTCTTTCGAGAACAGTTACTATCTTCATATGTTGATGTTTAGGTTCTAAAAAATCTTGTTTCCAAATATCGTTTGCTAACTGCATCCAAATCATCTAGTGGATCATTCATATTAAGAGTTCTTCAGTTTTTCAAATCAATATAATATTTAGATTCTTTAAAAATTCTATTTAATTCTTTCTGAAACTGTTTAACTAGATTTACAATTTTTGGATTTTCGATGTTTGAAAATCTTTTATTTTTTATTCAAATTTTGAAGTTAATTCTTTATCAGTTTTTGGTTTCGGTGACTGATAATACTTAATGAGGTTATTTCCAAAAATCTCGATTTAATAAAGTCAAATATCATTAACCTTGTAATTATGTGACAGAAATTTTAATGCAAATAGACATAAATGACCCTAAATTACTTCAATAATTTTATATTCTCCCAGCATTGTAGTACAGATTATTTTTTCTGAAATATTTAACTAGTTTCATTGGCATATTACCACCAAATGACTCAAAAACATATTTTTTATCTTTATTCTTACAACAACAAATCCAATGAGACTCAACATGATCAGATGTATCCAGTGCTTTTTTTCTAAAAAAAAGTTTGAGGGTACTCCGATATTGGATATAATGCAGTGAGAATTGCTTATAACTGAAGCTTGGGATACCACCCATCTGCTTTTAGGCGGAAGAAGACTAATCGATGAGATCCTACAGTGGGCCGGGAAGTGACCATAGCTGCCATCTCAAAGATGTGGCTGCTATAGTCTGGAATACGTAATGCGACTGATTCGCATTTCTGTAACTACGTTTAGGGACTGGAGCGTTGTTACTAATAATACTCAGAACTTACTGCAAACCAAGCACCATAAATCACTAGCTCTCATAGTTGTTTTTAGGTTTCTTTTGTAAGTGTACTCAGAACTAAGAAACACAATCACGTGCCTCGCCGATAATCGAGCACAACTAACAAATAAAAATAAAAAACAGTGTGTGTGTGTGTGTGTGTGTGTGTGTGTGTGTGTGTGTGTGTGTGGAGAGAGAAGAGAGAGAGAGAGTTAAAAATAAAAAAGAATGAGAGAGAGAGTAAAAAATTGTTGTAATGAAATTGAATCATGGTATGTAAAGAAATCTTTCATTAAAGTGATACTTTCCACTTCATTACGAAATGTCGTATTCATGATCTATGGAAAAAGTATTAATCTAATCAAATCTAGTCTAATCATATCATATTACTAACTAGACATGAATTACCCCAATTTTCGCCAATATCAGTAACCAAATATAAACCTGAAAATAAAAGACGACAGTTTTTGTAATAGATCAGGACTCCTATCAAGACCCTTTCGTCCCTGCTAACTAAACACGAAAGATGTCTGATATACCTCCATTCAGAAGTAACAAAGTGTGCATGCATTTAAAGATGAAGTGCATGATGTGAATTTCTGTGACGGAGATACGAACCCAATACATAACAGGATTGTTAACTAAGTAAAATCAAATGTTACATATCGGTTTTTCTTACCAGCTGCTATGTGTTTCAATCTAAAATAAGGATACATATTTTTATGCTGAGCGACAGTCGAACCGCACACCTGCCATCCTTCTTCATAATCCACGAATATAGCTTAAGTATCAATTACTTACTCGCCAACAGTAAGATGTGTGCGTGTTTGACCAGAAATAACGACACCAATTGCGATTGTTGGCAACACATGAATAGATATTAAAAATGCACGTTAATTTTCACTAGCAGGCCGCTGTGCAGGTGATAGTGCTTGAAATGAAATTATTGTACTGGATCATTTTTGGACCCACATACTTACGTTTCGAGGAGATCTAGAGAATATTGCAGTTTTGGAAAAGGAACGAAATGATTGAACTTTACTGTTCCGAGAGATTCAGATAATCCAAAGAGGAGATACGAATTCCAATCACAGTCCAGAACCAAATTTTTCAACGTCTCTAGTTCAATCAAGTACAAGTAAAATACGAGCCCTGTTCTTTTAAAAGGCTATCGGTTCATCAAATAAAACAAAATATTCTAATGTAAGTAAGTTTACTGGCGACAGTATTTCTGTTTGCCACGACTTTCGCGTATGTCATTTCCCAACGTGAACCGGTTCTGCCCAGTTGGTAGTGAAGGAACATGATGTTTAATGCGGATTCTGGATTATAACGTCTTTCTCTCGAGGTTACCAGAGGTAAAGTAAATCTGTTTGTGCCACTTAAAAGTAAATACCTGAACCCACGGATTACACCTGTCATATTTCGTTCCACCAGACCACTGTGGCCACATTTCCTACCCCCAGGAGTGTGCTGTAACAGATGATGTGCTTAGCTTACAAAATTAGTCACGGTGGAAAAAATGCGAGTCTATTATATGGTTAAGTAGAAGCAAGAAATTAACCTATTCTCATGTCAGCAGGATGTAAAAACTCTTCTAGGAATCATAGCCTCGATGTGGAGCCATTTTAAAATGTTTAATCCAGCAAATTTTTTAGTTCGAGACAATCCACTGTGAAGTGTGAAGTTACCGGATAATTCGATTATTACCGTCATTATTACTATCATTTTCTTCATACCACTGCTGAAACAAATGTGCTTGAAATCAATTAATGCCTTGTGCTCATTATAGAAGTAGTTGCCCAAGAACAGGTTCTTCCCCTGTCTGCAGAATCGTTTACATGTTAATATCACACATCAGCAATTACTCGTAGATTACATTATGGCTAAAGTAATTGATGAAGACACTACCTGATAACAAAAACGCGCTGCATTTCTTCATTTACTTGCACCTAGAAATTGCTGTCGAATACTGTCAAACCAAAAGCCAAGGGATCTTACTGCCTTTCGATATACGACACTGTCAGTTCTTCCATATGATTTGGTCGTTGTGACCTGTTTCAAGTTATGTATGACAGAGATTGTTTTAGAAAATCGTTTTCCTTTGCAATAAACAGAAATATATGAATTCTAACCTATCCGAGTTCAAAATTTTCGCATTGTTAGTTCAAATTCAATATTCGCTTCTAAAACGTAGAAAAGTATTCCATAGTTGCAAAACCCGCATCCGACTCATTTACCGTGCACTTAGTCGCTGACCATAAATTCTAGCTCAGAGTGATACCAATTTAAGTAACCTAATGTAGTGAAGACTGTTTGCCAGTGGTCTTTCTCACCGGAAAATACGCAATTCACTCATTGGGTTCCAGAAATACACTGTAACAGTAAATTCTGTGTGCATGCAGTGCATACAGATTGTAGAATTTAGTGGTGCTCTCTCTTCCACTTCTGTATACAATATGCCTAACTTAAATGGGCCCTTTATCATTACAGGCCCTGGGCAGTGCAACATCATACTGACAACAGTAATGTGCTTATACTGACAACCTGACTGTTCGTATTACCTGGTTTTGTAATCATTTACATAAAACAACATGACCTTCTAGTGGGAGACAATTCTTCCCCCTTTTCCTTCTGTGAAATTTGTCAGTAAGCTTTTTGCCTTCAATGTGGCAGAGTACGCCGGTAAACGATTCGCAAACCACGATTTAGTGCCGTTAAGACGATTTCTTTAAACATTGTCGTAGCTGAAGGAATTTAGTTTCTTCTTAAATCGTCTTATGCAGCAACGTTCACAGATATCTCAAATAGGAAAAGCTCTTTATCCAGGCACGAAGGTTGCAAAACAAACTTCCCACGCATTGTCAGGTTGATCTTTTCGTCTGATAGCACTGCATAAGTATTTTGTCTAAGAGATAACACAAGTAGTGTTCCTGTAGCTGTGGGAAACATTGGTTGAAAACGAGTTTAACACCAATCGGTACAGTGCTGCTAAATATTCAGAATGATTATCAACCTAAGTCTTAGTTCATCCACAAACTGAGGCGTATTTATAATACTGAAGCTAGACTGTGTATCCTCGTCTTCCTTGAGTGGGCATTGGAGGCGTTTACACACATGTATACTATACTATGAACACTTCCAATACTATAGTTAACATTGCTCTCATAAACTATTTTTTTTAAATTCTTCTGGGTCTTCAGCATGCAATATTTGTTGTAGATATAGTAGATGCAGTCAAGACTAGTGAGTCGTTCATGTAAGGTGGACATTCAGTTGTGCTTCCCTCAGAATTCTAGGTCCAGCAATATGAGCGATCTGGCCACATTATAGACTGCGGCACTTCCCGGAGGATGTCTTGGCTGCAGTCTGAGTACATCACTCTTGACTACGAATTTAGTCTTGAGGTACAACGCGGGACCAGCTAATAAGACGTCTGACAACTGAAATCACACGTCGACAAAAATTTTTATTCCCCCTTTCCTCTCGCTGCTGAAGCTATGAGTGTAATTTAAGCGAATCTGCAGTATATTTCGCTTTCTGTCACATTGGTAATAACAGTTTGGTTCAACAATATTTTAGTGAGAGATTTCTTGGCCGACCATCTGCCTCTGAACACCATATGCGTCTGTGGGCCCGTTTTCTGCCTACCGGCGGGGGCTGAGGCACTGCGCTGCCTCTCCTTCTGCCGACAGCGTCTGCTCTACTCCTCACTCTCGACAGTGTAAAATGCTTTAATTTTGTTGAGTGGTGACCCATAAAATCTGTCTACGATTTGTTTTACACTTGACAGCAACGGAAGCACAAAACCGTTTTTATTTTATGAGTATCTTATTACACTAGTATCATACACCAATGTGGCACAGAATTAATTTCATTGTTTCTGATCCAGAGTGCTATAATTAAAGCGTCACATCCTGTTCTTTTTCCTTTCACAGGCGATTTTTCAAATAATTTATTGTGATGGATTCATATGTGTTAGTCAAGGCACAGAGAGTAAATGCAATGTAATGTGTTTGGTTTCTTTCTTTGATTTCCTATGGTAAATGGTTGTAAAACATTGTGTCAATACCTTAAAGAACCTGCTCTATAGCTACTGAGGCAAATCTCTTGTTTTTAGGTTCATACATTAATTAATAGATAAGTGAACGCTGTTCAAATGTGATATTTAAAAAATGGTTCAAATGGCTCTGAGCACTATGGGACTTAACATCTATGGTCATCAGTCCCCTAGAACTTAGAACTACTTAAACCTAACTAACCTAAGGACATCACACAACACCCAGCCATCACGATGCAGAGAAAATCCCTGACCCCGCCGGGAATCGAACCCGGGAACCCGGGCGTGGGAAGCGAGAACGCTACCGCACGACCATGAGATGCGGGCTGTGATATTTAAAATATTCAATTGGATTTAAGGTGACAAAATTGCCCTTATTTAAAGCTACCCAGAGAAAAAGTAAGTTGCTAGAGCCGCTGTTAGCAAATGTCTGCAGAGACTTCCTAATTGCTACAATGGAAATTTAGCATAGAGGTCCTATAGTAATCAGGAGGTTCATTTCCTTCGTACTTATCACCCTGGTATGTGAGCCTTGAGTGAAGAACAATATTGAAATTCGTATCGTTGATGGTCGATTCGAATTTCTTCAGAGATGCTTGTATTGTGAAGCAGCTTGGCAGTCAGAAAGCCAAGATCTTTGTGATTTACTGAGCCGAGCTACCAAGAGGACTTGATGTGTAAAGGTTTTCTTCCGATTTCGTTACAGAATTTATTCAGGAAATTTGCAGCTCCATAAAATAAATCACAAAAAAGTACTCGCAAACGCTGGCCCCTACCACAGTAAGAACTGACGACTCACTGAGGCGTTGTGCCACGAGACACGGGCAGTACCACAGGGTAACGGACACACTGCTGGCAGCACCCACTCCCATCCTGGTATTCGCCGCTCAGCCTCGTAACGCAACGTGGAAGATAACAAAAGTTGTCACTTACGAAGAATAGCATAAGTCATCACTTATTTCCCCTCGGGCAGTGTTTGTTGATGTGAAAAATGCCGAGTTGCACTGTGGTCCGAAAACCAAGCTAAGCTATTGGTTCCCCTATTAACTGGCTACGTAAGTCAACTCAAAGGTCGGAGGAAAGCAACGGCATACCACCTCCAAAAAGACCGTGCCTGTCACTGCGGTGTTCAAACCAATCTTCCGACAGATGACTACTTTACTTTACTATGGGTTCCAAAGTTAACGATCATTGGGTTATTAACATTTTTCTGTTTTCATGCTGTAGCTTTGATACCAGTAAACGTAAGTAACGGGCCGAGCACTGTAACCGTTAGAGTTGCCAATGTGGTAGACGACGATGCTGAGGCAATCTTGATCACGGCTATGTTTCAGTCGAATATCTCTATGTGCCTTTCTGTGTATTTCAAGATTTATAAATGTGGTACGCATCCAAATTGATGTCTGATACAATTATTGTTATTGCTGTATTTAGCAACATGAATCTGATATATTTTCCGAGCAATATAACGGACAACACGTCAGTGCGGCGAGATTTCGTTCGTGTGTTGCGCGTGGTGCAAGAAATAGTTGTGTTTTGCTTGCTTCTGTGATAGGTTTCACCCCACTGAATGCGAGAAAGCTCATGAACAGACTGTCAATAACTGGAATTACGCACTAATACACTTAAGGGGAGCCGGATGATCCATCTCCTCCACGTTAATTTTAGCAAATAGAACGAACATTTTTTTATAAAACTATTAAACATATTGCTCTGAAATTTGGATTAAATGTTCAGTGAATGTTTCTCTACAAAGTTATAATGCCACGTTAAGAAATATTTATTGCTTTTGTTTTACAATTTTTTTTAAACAGATGCTTTCTTTCTCTAAAATTTTACACTTTTTCTTGTATAACTCTTGAATTACAGAACACCTTTTTTACAATAAAAATGAAGGAAAAGCAGTAAACAATATTGTGTATAAATTTCATATACTGTTAGCAGTTTTTGAGAAAATGTTCCTCAAAAATGAAAATTTTATAACTATGGGAAATAGCTTCCATAGTTTTTTAATGCATTCCTGCCCATATGAGGGATTATTATCATCCTCTTCTTCTTTTTCCAGTGTTAGTTTCCTTTCACTGGTCTTTTCTTCCCTTTTGCTGCATGTTGCAGGCTTTTGTCTCTTCTTCCTTCACCTCTTAGTCTTTCTTCATCAATTAGGCGCATTGTGGAAATGGTGTTGTGTCCTGGTTGGAAACCTAAACGTTTCAGCACAACACATTTGATAATGTTTCCTTCATTGCATGATGCCACTGCATCATACACTCCAGAAAGCAGTGTTTTTATCTGTACAAACATTCTTTTGGGAATCCTAATCCAGATTAAATTATTTACACTTTCATTTGGAGTTTGTGTTTTCCCGTGTAAACACTTTTCCAATAAATTTGGTTGTGATAAATCTCTGAATATGGGCTTAATTACATCAATTACAGCATTTTTCAAACTGTTTTTATGGGCATATTCCTTTCCTGATTGGTACTTACACCATGAGTCATCACCTGTGGGGCACAGTGCATGTTGTGGGTGCTCATTTGTTGATGCAGTATGAAAAAGTAATGCACACACTGCCCTCTCCATTTGCTCAATACTTCTTGTATTTTGCCTAACTGCACACCCATAATACCTCTGCAATACATCAATTGCTTTACCTGCCAATCTTCCTCTTCCTCCAAGGGTCTTACCATTACTAAGCTTCTGGGATCCTAATGTCTGCTTTAGTTTGTGCAAGCGAGGCCCCATGCGCTTCTGCACATGTCCAGTGCACGCCTGTTTTTTAATGTGAATTCCGTTGCCATAAGGTTTGATTTCCTCTACAGCTTTATATCCCTTAGAATCGCCATCTCCTAGATAGTTAGTGTATCGTACATTATACCACTCCTGGGATCTGGAAAAAATAGCTTTCACTCCCTCTGCTTCCATCGCTCCACTCGTGTCATGACAATTTGCTTCACAACTTTCATTATGTTTGTCCCTGGTGTTGCCTTTACATCTACAATGTTTTGAGGGAATAGTAGCATCGATTACTTTGCAGCTGTCTCCACTGGTAGCTGTCACAACCCCATTTAGAGATTTATGACCTCTACATTGCCATTATCCATCTCAAGCAACAGTCAGATCTCTACAATTCCCATTATTTGTCACAGCTTCTTCAACTGCTTTCTTCATTGTTGCTTGAGCAATATCTTCAGCAGAAGATCCGACCAATTCATTATAAAATCCAAACTTGGTTGGTGGTTTTGGCAAGTCCATAATTCCACACAACATTGTCCCTGCAGCACTGCCCTTGCCAATGCAACGCAAGCCATACACAGCGACCCGGCGTACTAGCAGAACCACCAGGCAGTAAACCAAAATCGTACTAAGCCAAAACAAGGACCGACCTTTAACATAAAGACACCTAGTCCGGGCCGGACAACAGACCAAATCCCGGGAAATCCATAAGAAACCTCAGCCAACTTAATACCAAAACAACAATTTATGGACACTATGCAAAACACAAGACCTCTCAGTCCAAAGGCTTCCGTTTAGTCGGGGAGGCGGCTCCGACCCACCTGCTGAGGTGCCAAGCGTCGTACGGAGTGCCGGATCAAGCTTAACCTTCGTTCACGGAAAGCGGAAGCACCACAACACAAATAAACTCCAATCTAACTGCGCAAGGCAAACTGTAAGGAGTGCCACTCTATGCACTTGAACATCAAACATAAAGCACCCAGAATAACGTGCCGCTGAACGACGCACTTCCATCACCAGCGTCTAGTAGAATACGGAGAGCGGCGTAGCCCATCGATATACATCCATGGGACGGTAAACGAGGATAGCAATCCCACCGACGGAGAGACAGGAGGACGAAATGACATCCCGCCGCACATAGAAGGTATTTCAAACTCAGACTCGACAAACTAGAACAGGCGAGATTTTGCCCCCCTTGCGAATCAAGTTAAACGGCACACCACGCCGCTGTCCACACTATTCGCCGTAAAATCACAGTTCGGCCTTCCCATCGGACCCCACTCGGCGTCCAGACGCAAACAACCCCAGTCGAGCCGAACTGTCTTCACGCCAAGGCAGCCACACGCCACACGCCTCCAGCTAAACTCCGTCCAGCTATCACACACGGAAACAAGCGCCTAACGCCAAAGCGCCATCTGAGTGAAAACTCAGCACTTGGATCGACACGGACTTGGAAATAAGCGAGCACCGTAACAATAATAATTTTGATTTTTAATGTATGTTCATTCGTTGTCAACACTAACAATATCTGAAGTTTTTGACTCCCAGTGAAATTCAGAACTATTTGCGAGATCAGTGTAATTTCAAGGATGTTATTCCGCGCTGCTGGTGCAGAAAATTTCGGAAGCTGACGTCTCTTTGTGTGTAGTCAACAACGTAATGACTCTTCGTCATATTATTGCTAGTTAAAACGTGCTCACATATCGCTGCTGGTGTAACAAACCAGGGTTGGAGCCCTGAGAAGGAAAAAAAATAATGTTTCGTCTCATCATTTCAGTTGAAACATCTAGCTACTACCGAGAAAATCCGATATGTCATAGTTGATTGTGCCTCGATAAGAATCCCATTAGGTTCTGGGTTCGAATCCCTGTCCAACACAAAGCTTTACCTCACGGCATTTCAAGTAAGTTACTTGTGAAGAAGCAATATTTAACATCTCTCGTAGTTCGTTAACAGTGACAATAGATGCTGGGTAGGAATTCGCGTCAGTTAAAAATATTTACGTTATGTAATTTAAAGTTTATATTTGCTGATACTGTCTAATATCAAGGTATATCACTCTCTATATGCCTAGTCCGGAATGACTGTTAGTTTCCGTCAGTCACGAAATCTTTGCTTGGTCTGCAAGACCTGGGTTTGAATCCAATGCAGAATGACACGGTTCGTTGTGTCATTTGAAGTTCATACATATTCTCAACTAGCTGCTCGTGAATAACTTAAATTTTTAATGTCATTTTGTGTTAAATATTAAGTACGGTATGTTACTTTGAAGAGGAAATTATGAATACGACGAACTTACCACGTGCATTACCTATCTGCCGTAAATATGAGAGTGGTAACATTTCAGGTATGTCATTTATTGTAATAAATGTTAGCTTACAAGCCTTAAGGACAGTCTTATCTGTGATAAGGTGTTCCCTGATATTTGTAGTATCGTGGTATTACTTTAAATCTTGAGTTATTGCGATACAGAGCAGTATTTTCTAGTAGTGACTTGTTGGAACCATTTTCAATAGTCAAACGACTATACCGAGGAGCGATTAGAGGACCTGCTAGACAGCTGCGTTATGCGGGTTGCGTGCGAATCTGGCGAAATGCAATGCAGGTCGTTCGGATACTTTTGAGCATGACTGTACATGGAACTATTACTGAATGAAAACAATTAAAACTTGCTGCATCTAGCTGCAACTGTGTCAATGGTACGAATTCTTGCAATGTAAAACATAGTTTGCTGAATTTCGTACATCAACGTGGTGGAATTTTGCTCATTTTTTATCTGCGGTCTTTATTATATTTCGAGTTCTATTATGTGTAATTCACTGTTATGAATACACTCTTCTCCTTTTCAAATAATATTTTGGAATTAATAATAGTAACGAGGTTAAATACGAAATTATCCACCTATATAGATACTATTTTTCCAATTTTAGAATCTGTCGCTGATGAAGCCGAAGTGTGGGGCTTGACAAGAGGGAAACGTTTTTCGATATTGAAAGGTCATTGGAATGAGAAAGTGAATGAAGTGCAACAAGCAGTGATCAAAAATTTCATGTCTACTAAATTGCAACACCCCTTCGCTCTATCAGGCAATGTAAAACCTGTTCTCAGCAAGTTGTTGCATGACTTGCGTAAAAAGTCGCAGCAAGTATCGAGAAATGAAAGCAAATTTCTGCAAAAATATTCTGAATGGTTGAGCGAGGTTGTTTCTTTCGAAGAAAGACAGCCTTCGGAAATAAACCATAATTTGGGCCGGCCTTCTTCAAAATTTTTAGGGTCTGGTGGCCGGACAAAACGAAGGTAAACTGAAGAATTACGGGCAAGAAATAGTAAGGTAGAATTAACGTATTCCACTCAAATGAGACTCGTATCATCTGGGAAATCAGAAGCTGCAAAAATTGTCCATGATGTGGGATTTCGGAGCCCATCTACGGCCAACAAGTATAGGAGTCCATAGACACGATTCGAGAAACGACTTTACCTGCCGATGCTGCTCTGCCGCTCGTAGTAGAACTAAAATTATCGTAATAGAAGCAAAGAGAACAGCTGTGATTTATTTCTGCCGTATAAATTGCCATATCAAGCTAAGCTCAAATCAGGTTACCTTCCATTCAGAAGGCTGTTGCACTCAGTGACATATTGACTTGTACACTACTGGCCATTAAAATTGCTACACCAAGAAGAAATGCAGATGATAAACGGGTAATCATCGGACAAATATATTATACTAGAACTGACATGTGATTACATTTTCACGCAATTTGGGTGCATAGATCCTGAGAAATCAGTACCCAGAACAACCACCTCTGGCCGTAATATCGGCCTTGATACGCCTGGGCATTGAGTCAAACAGAGCTTGGATGGCGTGTACAGGTACAGCTGTCCATGCAGCTTCAACGCGATACCACAGTTCATCAAGAGTAGTGACTGGCGTATTGTGATGAGCCAGTTGCTCGGCCACCATTGACCAGACGTTTTCAGTTGGTGAGAGATCTGGAGAATGTGCTGGCCAGGGCAGCAGTCGAAATTTTCTGTATCCAGAAAGGCCCGTAAAGGACCTGCAACATGCAGGCGTGCATTATCCTGCTGAAATGTAGGGTTTCGCAGGTGTCGAATGAAGGGTAGAGCTACTGGTCGTAACACATCTGAAATGTAGCGTCCCCTGTTCAGAGTGCCGTCAATGCGAACGAGAGGTGACCGAGACGTGTAACCAATGGCACCCCATACCATCACGCCGGGTGATACGCCAGTATGTCGATGTCGAATACACGCCTCCAATGTGCGTTCACCGCGATGTCGCCAAACACGGATGCGACCATCATGATGCTGTAAACAGAACCTGGATTCATCCGAGAAAATGATGTTTTGCCATTCGTGCACCAAGTTCGTCGTTGAGTACACCATCTCAGGCGCTCCTGTCTGTGATGCAGCGTCCATGCTGCTGCAAACGTCGTCGAACTGTTCGTGCAGATGGTTGTTGTCTTGCAAACGTCCCCATCTGTTGACTCAGGGATCGAGACGTGGCTGCACGATCCGTTGCAGCCACGCGGTTAAGATGCCTGTCATCACGACTGCTACTGATACGAGGCCGTTGTGATCCGGCACAGCGTTCCGTATTACCCTCCTGAACCCACCGATTCCATATTCTGCTAACAGTCATTGGATCTCGACCAACGCGAGCAGCAATGTCGCGAGAAGATAAACCGCAAACGTGATAGGCTACAATCCGAACTTTATCAAAGTCGGAAACGTGATGGTACGCATTTCTTCTCCTTAGACGAGGCATCACAATAACGTTTCACCAGGCAACGCCGGTCAACTGCTGTTTGTATATGAGAAATCGGTTGGAAACCTTCCTCATGTGAGCATGTTGTAGGTGTCGCCACCGGCGTCAACCTTGTGTGAATGCTCTGAGAAGCTAATCATTTGCATATCACAGCATATTCTTCCTGTCGGTTAAATTTCGCATCTGTAGCTTGTCATCTTCGTGGTGTAGCAACTTTAATGGCCAGTAGTGTATAAACATGTTATTGCTACCTGTTGAGGGTGTGGCATCACAGGCGACCTTACGCCTGTAGCGAAAAGCTGTAAGATAATCTTGATAATCATCTGAAAATTAGAAAGGAATTTCAAGAATTAGTTCTTGCAGGAGAATTAGCTGCTGACGTCGAAACTGGGCTATATTACGGGGCAGACGCACTCCTGTGTAATTCTTGAGGCCAAGCTGTGTGCATGTCGTTATTTTAGCCATACACTTTACAGAACCTGCCCTGTTCTACTACATTTTCTATATCAGCTAAGATATTCCCGTACTTTCATGGTCCATTGGTTAAAGATGGATATTGTTTGTGGCAGTTCTACTATTGTACTGAATGTGACTTGGTTTAATTGAGAGAATTTTGATCATCAGTTTCCGAAAGTGTAGTAAAATAATTTAAAAGTTTTTTTGTTCAGGTAAATCATCACTATTGCGGTCCTAACATCGAAGTCTCCTGACATTATGAATCTTCCAACGCCAAAGTCACGACTGGGGCCCTCAATGTAGTAGCTGACTGTGTCTCAATTGTTTAACCCACTGTTACAATGGAGTTGCACTGCACCAGGCGAGAGAGCCTTCAGTGAGTACTCTGACACAAATCAAAGAGTGGGTAAACTGAAGGTGGAGCGATGAGAAAGGAAAGGAAAGGGAGGGAGTTATTGATGTCAGCTGCATCGAGGCGTGATGTGGAACCAGTGGCGACGAGTGAAAATGTGTGCCACACCGGGGTTCGAACTCGGAATCTCCTGCTTACTCGGCAGTTGCTTAACTAATGTGTCATCCACACACAGTGTGTAACGCAACTGTGTACTATCCGGGCACGTCTGTCGACCGACGAACATTCCCTCCTAGCGCCAACTATCCACAGTCCCTGTCCAAGTTCCCTGTGCTCGCTGCTTCGAGATTCCAGCCTGAGGTCAAACTTATCTGTGCACGTTCACTGAAGGTGGTGGACTCACTGCCAATCGAGACAAATTACTAGAAGAGTAAATAGTTTTTCCAATTTTGTGCGACTGTTACTGCCAAAAAGAAAGCCACACAACATGTCCGAAAGAACAGACATCACGTATTGACATAACAAATCGAAGAATAAACAGTTCTAACATCGTGCAGCAGCTACTAACAAAAAGGAAAGTTAACAATAATCAGTATCGCTTAGTAACATATGACTCTACATAAATTGAAATATGGCTTATACTCTGCAAAACAATACAGTCACTCGGCCTCACAATAATGGCTAGCTACTGTTATCTATATGGTAATCAGCCTATAGTAAATTCAGTAGTTCTGACCCAGCGCAAAAAAAAAAAAAAAAAAAAAAAAAAAATCAGCACCATATGGAAATGAATACAAGACAAAGTCTATGGTTTTTACGACAGCAAGGCCTCTAGATTTTTGTCAATGTCGATGTACCAGTATAACACCAAGAGAGACCTTTGGATCATAACAGAATGCTGTAGCAAACATAATATGAGTATTAAATCTCAAAATAGATACATATATTGCGTCACGAAGATAGGGATAGCAAGAGATCTTTAGCTTGGAATAACACTTCGGACTTCCGCTTCTGTTGCTTGCGAGTGCTTTCAGAGCAGTGAAAGATATAAGTCGAAACAAGGCCCCGGGACTAGGCAACATCCCATTAGAACTAATGACAGCCTTGGGAGAGCCAGCCCTAACAAAACTCTACCATTTAGCGACCAAGATACATGAGACAGGCGAAATACCCTCAGACTTCAAGAAGAATGTAATAATTCCAATCCCAAAGAAAGCAAGTGAAAATTACCGAACTATCAGTTTAATAAGCCACGGTTGCAAAATACTAACACGGATTCTTTACAGACCAATTTTTCCAGAAGCCGACCTCGTGTAACATCAGTTTGGATTCCGCAGAAATGTTGAAACACGTGAGGCAATACTGACCCTACGACTTGTCTTAGAAGAAAGATTAAGGAAAGACAATCTTACGTTTCTAGCATTTGTGTGCTTAGAGAAAGCTTTTGACAATGTTGAGTGGAATACTCTCTTTCAAATTCTGAAGGTGGCAGGGGTAAAATACAGGGAGCGAAAGGCTATTTACAAATTGTACAGAAACCAGATGGCAGTTATAAGAGTCGAGGGGCATGAAAGGGAAGCAGTAGTTGGGAAGGGAGTGAGACAGGGTTGTAGCCTCTCCCCGATGCTGTTCAATCTGTATATCGAGCAAGCAGTAAAGGAAACAAAAGAAAAATTCGGAAGAGGTATTAAAATCCATGGAGAAGAAATCAAAACTTTGAGGCTCGCCGATGACATTGTAATTCTGTCAGAGACAGCAAAGGACTTGGAAGAGCAGTTGAACGGAATGGACAGTGTCTTGAAAGGAGGATATAAGATGAACATCAACAAAAGCAAAACGAGGATAATCGAATGTAGTCGAATTAAGTTGGGTGATGCTGAGGGAATTAGATTAGGAAATGAGACACTTAAAGTAGTAAAGGAGTTTGCTACTTGGGGAGCAAAATATCTGATGATCGTCGAAGTGGAGAGAATATAAAATGTATGTACATAAATCCTCTGACTATGATTTATGAATCTGTTTTAGAATGAAATAGTTATATTATCTTTACTGTAGAATATTACCTGTGTCCAAGGGTCTCTCCTGCTATGGTGTGCCGATTTTTTCGAAAATCTAGAGGTTGCTGCTGCAATGCAGTATCTTTCCCTTCGCAATATCTTTGGAATTTCTGTGACCTTGATGAAGTTATTACTCTACAGCTGCCACAGGAAAGCAACTGCAGTCGTGTAATTCAACGGTTTTGGCGAGCTTCTAAAGAGGTTAGGTTAGGGGACCGGTGGGTGCGTATTATTATTGAACAACTGTGATACGTACAGAATCTCAATTAACAAAAGCAACTGATTTTGCTGCGCTACAGTGTCTGTGCTGTTGCCTGTTGTTCTGCAAATCCACCACCCTCGCATCCTTCATACAGGTACTTCGCTCTGGAGTATGACCTGGGTGTCAGCTCGATTCCTCTTAGTTGACGACAACACATAACACATTTTAACACAATGATTAATAAAAATATTTCTTCCCACTTTCTGCTCTTTTCCCGTGATTTTTGGTTAGAGAACGCTGCAGTTATTTTCATAAATTATACTGCACGAAATACTGCAACCAGCCACAAGTTTTTTCGAAATGATTTTATTGTGCCCTGGACCCATTATCAGACGGCATTGCTGACTTCCTTGCAAGTTTTACAAATAACTTGTTTAAATATAAAAAAGTCAGTCTACCTGAACTTTATGAGCTTGTTGAACTCCTAACCTCAGCGCTGTCACATAACTACTTCATCTTTAACAACAAATTTTATGAACAGGAAAATGGCCTTGCAGTGGGTCTAACTGGCGTGGTAGCCAATATTTACATAAATCATTCAGATACGTTCTTTTTCAATGCCAATTAGACGATAACTGAAAAAACTGTATATTGTAAACGCTATGTGAATGACACACTTCTCTTATTTCATGGAGCAGTAGAAGAAATCGATTAGTCTGCCAGAAAGCTTACGAAAATCCATCAAAACTTAAAATTCGCGTTTGACCAAGAAACCGATTATCGCATAAATTTCTTGGATATAGAAATTAGTAAATTCAATTTTAAACATAAATTTACAATATGCACAAAACTTAGTACAACAGATGTCACAATCAGCAGCTCATCATGTCGCCTTGAAGAACACAAAATGGCATATTATTATAAGACAATGCTCAACAAAATAGAAGACAAAATTACTTTGGACACTGAAAATAAACTACAAGAAGTAAAAATAAACTAATAGCCCCACAATAACAACCTCTAATACTGGCACTAAATTTTTGAATAGAATTATAAACAAATACGGTAACAAAGATAGTTCAAGTCCAAAGCAAATAGCGTTTAGCACAAATAGCTCCTCAAAGCTCATTAAAATATGCCTGCATTCTTGGTAATGTGTCATATCAGATTGCAAACTTATTCTGTGGCAAAAATATCAAAATTAGTTTTTCCACAAAATGAAAGAAAAAATTGTTCACAACTTGAAGTTAAAAACTGAAGTACACCACAGGTGCGTGCCCCAAATTTTACATTGCCCAAATGGTTAGGAGTTTCAGCATACGATACTGTGAACACATGGATGCCCTTCAGGCTCAACAACCTAAATAAGTCAACTTTCACTATTCACTTGGCCCAACACATGCACACAGAGATAAGCATCGAAAAAAACTTTGAGATATTTCATTTTGCAGAAAAATAAGTACAGACGAAGTAGTTAGAAGAATTACAAATATACAGCCACATTCACAATAAGCCTGACTAGATGTTTATTTATCAACTAGAGTTAAAAAATCCAAATGTGCCTTCAAAATTTTGTACAGCTCCTATAATTTGAAATGACAGATAAAATTATCTGTACTATGAAGAAGTATCTTTGAAATAGCTCCAGAAGTGTGTCATATCTGTGCACATATCACATTGTTTGGCACATCATATCAGAAGCAGATGTAAAGAAATGTATCTGCCATCTTATATTTAGTTCACTTCATTCATCAGTATGGACTGTTAAAGAAAATCAAATCTCTTTCTTACAAACATGTAAAGGAGGGCTTTCCAAGACGTAAGCACAATGTCTAGAGCATATATACGTGCAAAACCACGTAATAACCAAAACTTTGTTATATTTCAGGACGCAAATGTGAAATGTTTTGTAAATTATGCATCACAAATACTTTGTTATAATTCGGGACATACACTGAAGAGCCAAAGAAACACATACACCTGCCTAATATCGTGTATGGACTCTGTGAGAACGCAAAAGTGTCGCAACACGACGTGGATGGACTGGACTAATGTCTGAAGTATTCCTGGAGGGAACTGACAGCACGAATCCTGCAAGGTTGTCCATAAATCCATGAGACCACGAGGGGGCAAAGATCTCTTCTGAACAGCACGTTGCAAGGCATCCCGTATTTGCTGAATAATGTTCATATCTGGGGAGTTTCGTGGCCAGCAGAAGTATATTCCTGGAGCCACTCTGTAGCAGTTCTGGGCGTGTGGGGTGTCGCATTGTCCTGCTGGAATTGCCGAAGTCCATCGGAATGCACAACGGACATCAATGGATGCAGGTGATCAGACAGGATGCTTACGTATGTGTGACCTGTCAGCGTCGCATCGAGATGTATCAGGGCTCCATCACTCCAATTGCACACGCCTCACACCATTGCAGAGCCACCGCCAGCTTGAACAGTCCTCTACTGACTTGCAGGGTCCATGGATTCATGAGGTTGTCTCCGTACCCGTACACGTCTGTCTGCTCGATACTATTTGAAACCAGACTCGTCCGACCAGGCAACATGTTTCCAGTCATTGCAGTCATCAACAGTCCAATGTCGGTGTTGAGAGGCCCAGGCGAGGCGTAAAGCTTTGTGCCGTGCAGTCATCAAGGGTACACGAGTGGGCCTTCGAATCCGAAAGCGCATATCGACGATGTTTCGTTGAAAGGGCCAACGCTGGCGCTTTTTGATGGCCCAGCACTGAAATCTGCAGCAATTTGCGGAAGGGTTGCACTTCCGTTACGTTGTACGATTCTCTTCCGTCGTCGTTGTTCCCTTTGTTGCAGGATCTTTCTCTGACCGCAGCGATGTCGAAGATTTAATGTTTTACCGGATTCCTGATATTCGCGAAATACACTCGTGAAATGGTCGTACGGGAAAATCCCACTTCATCGCTACTTTGGAGATGCTGTATCCCATCGATCGTGCACCGACTATAACACCACCTTCAAATTCACTTAAATCTTGATAACCTGCCATTTTAGCAGGAGCAACGGATCTAACAACTGTGCCAGATACTAGTCTTATACAGGCGTTGCCGTCAGCAGCGCCCTATTCTGCGCATACCAGTATAAATATAAAACTTGCAAAGAGGTCGACGCTATCATCAGAAAATGGGCTCAGACGCGAAACTAGTAATGGTGCAATAAAATAATTTTAAAAAATTGTGACATTGAAATATTTCCTACAGTGTGATTTGCTGAATAATTGTTTGGTGCACAAAAATGTCGTACACGCCGATTTGCTAGGCATGCGACGACCGTAACGCTCGACAAACAGGTGAGATCCTAGTGACAGCGATAGCGAAAACACGTGCTGGGTTCCACCACCAGCCGCCTCGCTGCAGACGAGTTCCGCTAGCAGAAGGACGCCAGCCCAGCGGCGGCCTTGGGGGCGGAAGAGGCTGGAGGCTGCGCGCGATGTTACGTCACGAGCTTCCCGTCCCGCCCCCTCCCCGCTGACAGGTGCCGCGCCAGCCGGGATGCCTGCAGTTGCATAAAACGGCGCAGGTGGAATACCGGCCGCTGCGGTTAGCTCACATGGCGGCTCAACTTTTGTAACGGCACGAGAACGCAGCGGGCCGTGGCGAAAGGAGGCCGTCATTACCGTGTGGTGAGAAAACAAGTGCACCGTGCTGTGCGGGCAGTTTCCCTTACGGCCACTTTAGCAACGGAAACTCCCACGCCTCATTAGGGCATTAGTTGCAATTTATCGCGCCTGTGTACCAGCTTTCTACGTCCACATTCAAGTTCTGAAAATGACTGTCGAGTGCCTTTACACTGCAGTATTAAGTGGTGTTTACATTTCAGCATATGCATTTAAACTCTACAAGCTACCCCACAGGGTTTTCTGGAGGGCACGTCGCGTACCCTTATCGTTTCCCTGTTTCATTCGCAAAGGGTGGGTGGGAAGAGTGGCTGTCGGTTAGCATCTGCATGAGATCAAGTTCCACTGATTTTATGGTCATCATTAGATCCTGGGACAAATACGAATTGTTGTTCTTGTGGTCTTTAGTCATAAAACAGGTTTGATGCAGCTCACCATGCTACTCTATCTTGTGCAAGCCTCTTCATTTCCGAATAACTACTGCAACCTACATCCTTCTGAATCTGCTTACAGTATTCATCTCTTGGTCTCTCTCTACGATTTTTATCCCGCGTACGGCCCTCCAGTACTAAACTAGTGATCCCTTGAAGTCTCAGAATGCGCCCTATCAACTGATTCAAATGGCTCTGAGCACTATGGGACTCAACTGCTGAGGTCATTAGTCCCCTAGAACTTAGAACTAGTTAAACCTAACTAACCTAAGGACATCACAAACATCCATGCCCGAGGCAGGATTCGAACCTGCGACCGTAGCGGCCTTGCGGTTCCAGACTGCAGCGCCTTTAACCGCACGGCCACTTCGGCCGGCATCAACTGATTCCTCCATCACAAGGATTCAGTTGCTAGAGCACATTCTGAGACATCAAACTGTGCCACAAATTTCTTGTTTCCCCAGTTCTATTCAGTATCCCTCATTAGTTACGCGATCTGGCCAACTAATCTTCAGCATTTTCCTGTAGCACCATATTTCAAAATCCTGCATTCCCTTTTTCTCTAAACTGTTCATCATCGGTGTTTCGTTTCTGTACATAGCTACACTCTAGACAAATACCTTCAGAAAACACTTTCTGACACTTAAATCTGTGTTCGATGTTAACAAATGCCCTTTCTTCAGAAACCCTTTTCTTGGCATTGCAGTCCCCATTTTTATCATGCCTACTTTTCTGCCCAAATAACAAAACTCATACAATATCTCAAATGTCTCGTTTCCCGATCTATTTCTCGCAGCTTCATATGATTTATTTCGACCATATTCCACTATCCTTCTTTTGGTTTTGTTGCTATTCATCTTACATCCTCCTTTCAAGACACTGTCCATTCCATTCAACTGCTCTTCTGCGTCCTGTGCTGCCCTGAACTTTAATTCCTACTCCATACTACTTTTTGGCTTCCTGTACTGATTGCTCACTGTATAGGAAAAAATGTTGGGAATGGGGCCGGCCGGTGTGGCCGTGCGGTTCTAGGCGCGTCAGTCTGGAACCGCGTGACCGCTACGGTCGCAGGTTCGAATCCTGCCTCGGGCATGGATGTGTGTGATGTCCTTAGGTTAGTTAGGTTTAAGTAGTTCTAAGTTCTAGGGGACTGATGACCACAGATGTTGAGTCCCATAGTGCTCAGAGCCATTTGAACCATTTGTTGGGAATGGGTCTCATTCCCGGCCTCACACCACAGCTTTGCCCATTTTCATACCGCTCGATTGTTATAACTGCCCGTCTGGTTTCTGTACAAGTTGTAAACACGCTTTTGCTCCCTATATTTTTCCCCCTCTACCTTGCAATTCCAACCAACGTTGCGAGAAGGTTTTATTTCGTTTGTCTGTCTTCTGATTGGTTTGATGTGGATCGCCACGAATTCCTGTCCCAACCTATTCATCTCACAGTAGCACTTGCAGCCTACCTCCTCAATTATTTGTTTTCTAATCTGTGTCTTCCTCTACAGCTTTTGCCCTCTACAGCTCCCTATAGTACCATGGAAGTCATTCTCTGATGTCTTAACAGATGTCCTATCACCCTTTGCCTTCTCCTAGTCAGTGTTTTCCACATACAAAAATGGCTCTTAGCACTACGGGACTTAACATTTGAGGTCATCAGTTCCCTAGAACTTAGAACTACTTAAACCTAACTAACCTAAGGACATCACACTCAACCTGCGACCGTAGCGGTCGAGCGGTTCCAGACTAAAGCGCCTAGAACCGCCAGGCCACAGCGGCCGGCTTTCCACATACACTATGTGATCAAAAGTATCCGGACACCCCGCAAAAACATACGTTTTTCGTGTTAGGTGCGTTGTGCTGCCACCTACTGCTAGGTACTCCGTATCAGCGACCTCACATACATCGTGAGACAGCAGAACGGGGCGCTCCGCGGAACTCATGGACTTCGAACGTGGTCAGGTGGTTGGGTGTCACTCGTGTCATACGTCTGTATGCGAGAATTCCACACTCCTAAACATCCCTAGGTCCACTGTTTCCGATGTGATAGTGAAATCGAAACGTGAAGGGACACGTACAGCACTAAAGCGTACGGGCCGATCTCGTCTGTTGACTGACAGAGACCGCCGACAGTGGAAGAGGGTCGTAATGTGTAATAGGCAGACAGCTATCCAGACCATCACAAAGGGATTCCAAATTGCATCAGGATCCACTGCAAGTACTATGACAATTAGGCGGGAGGTGAGAAAACTTGGATTTCACGGACGAGCGGCTGCTCATAAGCCACACATCACGCCGGTAAATGTCAAAGGACGCCTCGCTTCGTGTAAGGAGCGTAAATATTGGACGACTGAACAGTGGAAAAAACGTTGTGTGGAGGGACGAATCACGGTACACAATGTGGCGATTCGATGGCTGGGTGTGGGTATGGTGAATGCTCGGTGAACGTCATTTGCCAGCGTGTGTAGTACCAACAGTAAAATTCGGAGGCTGTGGTGTTACGGTGTGGTCGCGTTTTCCATGGAGGGTAACCCCTTGTTCTTTTGCATGACACTATCACAGCACAGGCCTACATTGATAATTTAAGCACCTTCCTGCTTTCCACTGTTGAAGAGCAATTCGGAGATAGCGATTGCATCTTTCAACACGATCGATCGCCTGTTTATATTGCACAACCTGTGGCGGAGTGGTTACACGACAACATCCCTGTAATGGACTGGCCTGCACAGAGTCCTGACCTGAATCCTATAGAACACCTTTGGGATGCTTTGGAACGCCGACTTGGTGCCGGGCCTCACCGATCGACGTCGATACCTCTCCTGAGTGCAGCACTCTGTGAAGAATGGGCTGCCATTCCCCAAGAAACCTTCCAGCACCTGTTTGGACGTATGCCTGCGAGAGTGGAAACTGTCATCAAGGCTAGCGGTGGGCCAACACCATACTGAATTCCTGCATTACCGACGGAGGACGCCACTAACTTGTAAGTTATTTTCAGCCAGGTGCCTTGATACTTTTGATGACATAGTGTATTCGTTTCCTCTCCGATTCTGTTCCGGTTTTCCCACAATCCATGTTTGAAATGGTTCAAATGGCTCCAAGCAGTATGGGACTTCTGAGGTCATCAGTCCACTAGACATAGAACCATCGTCGACCGCTGTGGCCGAGCAGTTCTAGGCGCTTCACTCCGGAACCGCGAGGGGACTGATGGCCTCGGGTGTCAAGCCCCATTTGAACAATTTTTTTAGAACTACTGGAACCTAACTAACCTAAAGACATCTCACACATCCACGGCCAGGGCAGGATACGAACTTGCGACCGTAGTGCTGTGCTCCAAACTTACGTTCTAAGAAATTTCTTCCTCAAATTAAGGCCTATGTTTGATATTGTAGACTTCTCTTGACTAGGAATGCGCCCGTCATTACTTATTTTACTGCCTAGGTAGAAGAATTTCTTAACTTCATCCACTTCGTGACCATCGATCATGATGTTAAGTTTCACGCTGTTCTCATTTCTGCTACTTCTCATTACTTTCATCTTTCTTCGATTTTTTTCTCAGTCCATTTTCTCTACTCATTAGACTGTTCATTCCATTCAGAAAATCACGTAATTATTCTTCACTTTCATTCAGAATAGCAATGTCATCAGCGAATCGTATTACTCATATCCTTTCACCTTGAGTTTTAATTCCACACCTGAACCTCTCTTTTATTTCCATTATTGTTTCTTCGACGTACATATTGAACAGTAGGGGTGAAACACTACGTCCCAGCCTTACACCCTTTTTAATCCGAGCACTTAGTTCTTGGTCGGCCACTCATTATTCCCTCTTGACTGTTGTACATACTGTATATTACTCGTCTCTACCTATAGCTTATTCCTATTTTGCTCAGGATTTCGAACATCTTGCACCATTTTACATTGTCGAACGCTTTGTCCAGGTCGACAAATCCTATGAACGTGTCTTGATTTTTCTTTAGTTTTGCTTCCATTATGAACCTCAACATCATAATTGCCTCTCTGGTGCGTTTTACCTCTCCTAAAGCCAAACTGATCGTCATCTAACACATCCTTAATTTTCTTTTTCATTGTTCCGTATATTATTCTTGTTAGCAACTTGGATGCATGAGGTTTTAAGCTGATTATGGGATGACTATAATACTAGTCAGCTCTAGCAATCTTCGGAATTGTGTGGATGATATTTTTTCGAAAGTCAGATGGTTTGTCGCCAGACCCATACGTTTTAAAAACCAGCGTGAAAAGTGGTTTTGGTGCCACTTCCCCCTATCACTTTAGATATTCTGACGGAATGTTATTATCCCTTCTGCCTTATTTGATCTCAAATCTTCCAAAGCTCTCTTAAATTCTAATACTGGCTCTCCTATCTCTCCCAAATCGACTCATGTTTATCCTATCACACGAGACAAATCTTCTCCCTCATAGCGGCTTTCAGTGTATATCTGCTCTCTCCTCTGCATTTAACAGTGGGATTCCCGTTGCACCCCTAATGCTATCAACCTTGCTTTTAATTTCATCGAAGATTTTTTTGGCTTAACTATATGCTGAGTCAGTCCTTCCGACAATCATTTCTTTTTCAATTTCTTCACATTTTTCGTGCAGCCATTTCATCTTAGCTTCCATGCACTTCCTTTTTATTTCATTTCTGAGCGACTTGTATTTCTGTATTCCTAAATTTCTGCTTCCTCCTTTCATCGATTAACTGAAATATTTCTTCTGTTAGCCATGGGTTCTTCGCAGTTGCCTTCTTTGTACTTGTATTTTTCATTCTAGCTTCTGTGATGACCTAGAGATGTCCACTCCTCTTCAACTGTACTGCCTACTGAGCTATTCCTCATTGCTGTACCTACAGCCGTAGAGAACTTCAAGCGTATCTCTTAATTTCTTAGACTTCCGTATCGCACTTCTTTGTGTAATGATTCTTCATGACTAAGCTTTTAAATTTCAGCCTACTCTTCATCACTACTAAATTGTGAACTGAGTCTATACCTGCTCCTGGGTACACCTTACATTCTAGTGTCTTATTTCGTAATCTGTTTCTGACCATGACGTAATCTAACTGAAATCTTCCCGTATCACCCGGCATTTTCCAAGCATACTCCCTCTTTTTGTGATTACTGAACAGAGTATTCGCTATTACTAGCTGAAATTTATTACAGAACTCAATTAATCTTCCTCCTATCTCATTCCTTGTCCCAAGTCGATGTTCTCCTGTAACTTCAATGCTACAAACGTAGGTTTGCCTTCCCATCACCCGTGTTCCAAGAGAAGCCGTAGGGTCAGTATTACTCCGGAATCCGAACTGATCTGCCCCGAGGTTGCCTTCTACCACTTTTTCTATTCTTTTTCTGTGTAGAATTCGTGTTACTATTTTGAACCATGACTTGTTAAACTGATAGTTCGGTAATTTTCACTCCTATCAGCAGCTGCTTTCTTTTGAATTGAGAGTATTACATTCTTCTTGAAGTATGAGGGTGTTTCGCCCGTCTTATACATCTTGCACAACAGATGGAAGAGTTTTGGCCTGGCCCTCTCTCCCAAGGTTATCAGTAGAATACGTGTAACTGTAAACAACACAGTGAACGCACTATTGTAACCGAGACAGCTCACACCCACCACAGTAGTGCATGTTTAAAGGCGAACTAGCTCCACTGATGATAAATTCAGGACAAAAAAATATTATGACGCTTGACATTTCTTAGAACTTACGCTCTTTTTACAGGCAATCTCTCCGTGGTTCACAGGGCCTCTTTTATAGAATATCTCACTCGAGTTGAATGAACGTTCGCGTGACACTTCTGTTATCACTAAAAAATAACTGTTACTTTCCGATCTTCTTTGGGTCACCTCTATCTCCTCCTCTAATCCATTTTGTAAGGATTGCAGAGTGACGAGCAATAGTCAGAAACTTGGGTTTTGCAAGCCACTTCTTTCTCTGGTTAGTTACATTTCTCTGTGAGACTTCCTGGCACATTAACACTGAGTGTCGGACCGAGACTCGAACGCGGGACCTATGCTTTTGGCGGCAAATACCGTCCGGACTGAGTTAGACAAACACGACTCACGACCCGTCCTCAGTTTTACATCCTACCCGAGCACTTGGCCGTGGAAGGCAAAGGTTCCCAGTTAGAATCTCAATCCGGCACACAGTTATCATCTGTCGGGATGGTTCGTGTTAGCGCACACAGCTGAGTCAAAATTTCACTCTTGACGCATTTCCCTTGTGTTCATTAACCGGATATCAGTTTGTATCTAATTTTCCTGTAGGTAGACTGAAGTGATCATTCCACTGTAAATTGCTCAGGAGGCATACACCTATACATTTTATGGTTGCAGCTCTTTTCACTGATTGAACGTCAATGAGATACATGCTTCATTTATTTATTTTGAGGACAGGTGGCAAGTCACTCCATCAAAAGACGAGCGTGTATCAGAGAGGTTTGTTATGGTCGCCAGTGGAAACAGGTGACGAATGCAACAGCCCCAGCCAGGTACGCAAAATTAAATTCAGGCTGTAAATTTTATGATCCTGTACAGACCTCGATACATATTGAGCTTGAGAAAGAAGCAGGAATTGTATCCTGGGACTGTTGACAAAATATCAATATATCGATGTCTTTCGAAAAGTTGTAAGGTGCCAGGACTTGCACGTTAGCTTACCAACATTGGTATAAATGATAAAGGGACTGGCAAGGGCATCAGATCATGACTCTTTTGAATGGTGATAAATATGAGGCACTCTCGAGCAGTATTCCCTGCATGTCTGCATGATTAAGTCACTGACTTAAAGTGTTGGTGAAAAGAGAAGGAAGTTGAGAATTTTGGAACGTAAAGTCTGCAGATGGCCGTAGCTCGCCGGGCCGCCGTGGGCGGCAGGTAGCGGTCACCGGAAACGCGGGACAGTACGGCTGTTTTGGGGACAGTTCGGCATCCGGAGACACCTGTGCTGGGCAACACGCGGCGAAGACGGGAATTTAGTTTGGCTAGGGGCGATATGACCTACTCGATCATTGGGTAGCTCTCATAAATGCCGTTGGTGGGATTTCGGCGATGATAGGGCGTTCGACATTGGCCGAAACTGAGTATTCTTCCGCCTCGCTCCGTACGCGTGTGAGACGGGAGAATTGTGGAGAGAGTGGACTTCGCCTTCAGCCATCGAGCGTTACGGACTTGGAGACGGCGTCTTGGCCATCGTCTTCGAAGGGAGATATACGGTCTGTATCGCAGCACTGCACCAACACGTGTTCCGTGCAGAGTACTGCGGTTAGAGCTCTTTGTGCGCTCAGAAGCGAGATTTTCACCAACGCCTAACCATTTGCAACAACTTACCTAATATTCTCGATCTACAAGTTATCCATGTGAGGTGCGAGTATTTATCAACGTAGCTGCCGGTAATAGGGGCGCGTAACTGCAAATTGTTAATGTGCCATTCTCAGTAGTGTGTGGTCGACAAAGAAATTCACATTCTTTTGTAAATTTTGTCAGTTGTAAGGGATATCAAATTAAAATGCTAGTATTACAATCGAATTATCGACTTCATAGTAGCTAGCATGTATCCTGTCCCAGTAAGCTTTACATGTACTCTTAATCACTGCACAGCTTGCCCAGACGGGAAGGAAAGAAGGTTTCCGGTCTTCTATGTCAGCGACGGACAAATAAGGTCACAAAGTAATGATATATATAGGCGATATTTATTCCCCTGATATACAGATATATCTGTATCAATATGGCAGAGACTAGTGCCGATATTTTTGTTTAATATTATACTTTTTTCACAATTTTTTGTTAAAATTTGACGTTCTTGTTTTGAATTTTACTTTCAATCTGTGAAGGAGCCTTACTACTTTTTAAGCTTTCGTCACGTCCAATCTTTCTCTTTGACTGTGTGAAGCGAGTATAGGTGGCACAAAAAAAATGGCTCTGAGCACTATGGGACTTAACTACTGTGGTCATCAGTCCCCTAGAACTTAGAACTACTTAAACCTAACTAACCTAAGTACATCACACACATCCACGCCCGAGGCAGGATTCGAACCTGCGACCGTAGCAGTCGCGCGGTTCCGGGTGGCACAAAAGCAGAAGTTCTTTCGCACTTGGGAGTGACAGTGTGAATGGAATAAAAAGATATCCGATATGAACAAACAACACATCAGTTACGTTAAAAGTGTACTATTTCTTCACATCGGCATTCTTCAAAAAAAGTTGCTGAAAATGATGAACAAAAATCTAAATGACAGGACTGGTCTTTGCCGTGAGAGGGGAAATGCTGCCGTAATCGGCGCTCGGCGCTACCGGTAGAAACTGCAACGTTTGGCGTCTTCATACAGTTTTGACACTGCAACTGCCAGGTCGCTGGTGTCGGCATAAATGAAAAAACCGAGAAGTCGACACGAAGTATTCTGGATATGTAATCCGATACGTGACGAAACCGAACGACGGACCTATCGGACAGCTTTTATTTGTGCCTCTAACATGCAGTTACCATTGGCAGTAAAATGGTTATGGCCAAGCATGAACATGCATCGTTTTCCTTTCAGTTCTTGCTCTAAGAAGGATGGGCAGGCTGCTAGGCTGTTAATCTAAAGAACATCTGATAATAAATCGATACTTAAATGATACGTCGATCATTTTCCGTCTGTATACAAATAAATGCATATTTTTTGACGTATCGAAAGCCCATAATGATATTTTTTTTTAAAATATCGATACATCTGATTCCCGATATTTTTATAAACATCAACAGTCCTGTTGTATTCTTACCCGGCTAGTACGAATCCGCAGAGGGATATTGACTTGACAAGCGTAGAGTAGAGATGGCGGTTATCGTAGAAATAACCGGTTTTCGGTTATACCAATGTAAATGGGCTGTTAAAACCACTCAAAATAATCGCTTTCTGAAATAATCCATTTTCAGTTTCTCTTATTTCAGTTGGGGCAACGGCCTTGCAGCAGTGGATACACCGGTTCCCGTGAGATCACCGAAGTTAAGCGCTGTCGGGCGTGGTCGGCACTTGGATGGGTGACCACCCAGGCCGCCATGCGCTGTTGCCATTTTCGGGGTGCACTCAGCGTCGTGATGCCAGCTGAGGAGCTACTCGACCGAATAGTAGCGGCTTCGGTCAAGGATACCATCATAACGACCGGGAGAGCAGTGTGCTGACCCCTCGCCCCTCCTATCCGCATCCTCCACTGTGGATGACACGGCGGTCGAGTGGTTCCGGTAGGCCACTCGTGACCTGAAGACGGAGTGTTTATTTCATTTATTTCCTGTAGTAAACACAGAAATTGTACAAAGATTGAAAATTTTGACTTGTTCAGTTTCAAGATACATAGAATTGAAATGTTAAATTAAATAGGCAAGTAAAAACACTTAGTTCGTCAACCGTTCATTGTTTTTCGGGGAAAAAAATTGTTCGAATACTATAAGAAACCACAAGTACTCTTCTACTGATTCTAATTTTCCGAAAAATCACGTTTTAATCGGGGATCATACTACTATTTGGACATTCCAAATGGTCAGTGCTAAAGGGTGAAAACTGATCTTGAAGAACTCTATTTTTAGTGTTAATTTGTCCGTTTTGAATGGCTAAAAGGAGATAAAGGCATTTTGTGTAGTCACAGTATGAGCTGCTTTCTTTTTTGTAATGTTAACAATAAATAAACGATTATGTTTTAAATTTTCTCCTTATGTTATGACACAAGTTTGCTGTGGCTCCTCCCGGTTTTAATGGTTCAATTGGCTCTGAGCACTATGGGACAACTGCTGAGGTCATCAATCGCCTAGAACTTCAAACTACTTAAACCTAACTAACCGAAGGACATCACACACATCCATGCCCGAGGCAGGATTCGAACCTGCGACCGTAGCGGTCGCGCGGTTCCAGACTGTAGTGCCTAGAACCGCTCGGCCACTTCTGCCGACCCGGTTTTAATCTTTTATAGCAAATGGAACGTTGTACTTGTTTGATACCACACTTCATAAAATACTTCCAGACTAGGGATGGGTCAATCTGTAGTACGACGTGAGTCAGTCAATACCACATAGACCAGATTGGACAAGTCTTGCACGCTGCCGGCCGGAGTGGCCGAGCGGTTCTACGCGCTACAGTCTGGAACCACGCGACCGCTACGGTCGCAGGTTCGAATCCTGCCTCGGACATAGATGTGTGTGATGTCCTGACGTTAGTTAGGTTCAAGTAGTTCTAGGGGACTGATGATCTCAGAAGTTAAGTCCCATAGTGCTCAGAGCCATTTGACCCATCTTGCACACTGCATGTATACGAGTACCATCCAGCAGGCCACGCCACATAGTAACAGGTACATCATTGTCTCAGAAATTCTGTACCAATTCTTGTCTTCTGAGACAATGATGTACCTGGTACCGATGACCGTAGCAGTGTTGTCCCTTTAATCCCACAAACCAAGCAACCAATTCTTATGCTATGTGTTTGTTGCTCGTTTCTGCTGGCACAGTTATTAAAATAGCTCTGATAGTTTTATCATTTTCTACGATAACGCAAGAAAAATTACTCGTCCTTTAAAAAAAGTTTTTTATAAAACCGAAAAGTTTTAACTGTGCTGCTATGGTTAATTGATATTTTCGCCTTTTACGTTGTTGTTAGTAAAAAATAAAACACCTGTTATAACCGAGACCAAACAAATACCGAAAAATACCGTCTATATAGAACTGAAATCTCGGTATCGGTTTTAACCGGTAGGTTTTCTTCCCATCCCTAGCATAGCGGACATCGCTGGGAGGCAAAACCCGAGAGAGGCCGCCTGTGCTGGACACACCCCTCTAGTCTGCTGCCGCGCCGCCTCTAAGGTCCGCCCCCGTGAACGACAGAGCAGCTCACTCCGCTGCATGAAGCTGTTTGCAACGCGCTGAACCAGCCCAACGCTGAAGGCCTCGCCGCGTAACTGGATTTTGTGTTGGGTTTCTCTCTGGACGGCTCGTACTCTACCGTTGTATTGTATTGTATGTTAACCGGGGACCTAGATAACGACGGAGAGGCTCCGTCCCCGCCGCAGCCGCAGTGGTCCACAACCCCACGACGACTACCGCAGTCCACTTCACCCCTCCGCCGCCCCACACCGAACCCTGGGTTACTGTGCGGTTCGGCTCCCCCAGTGGACCCCCCCCCACCCCCCCAGGGAACGTCTCACACCAGACGAGTGTAACCCCTATATTTGCGTGGTAGAGTAATGGTGGTGTACGCGTACGTGGAGAACTTGTTTGCGCAGCAATCGCCGACATAGTGTAACTGAGGCGGAATTAGGGGAACCAGTCCACATTCGCCGAGGCAGATGGAATACCGCGTAAAAACCATCCACAGACTGGCCGGTTCACCGGACCTCGACACAAATTCGCCGGGCGGATTCGTGCCGGGGACCAGGCGCTCCTTCCCGCCGTGCGTCAGACCGCACGGCCAGTCGGGTGGGCACACTCTACCGTTGACTAGTGGTTCATTTGTAAAATTTTAGTTGCCAGTACGCACCTCTGCGACCACACAAACACTGCACATGCCGCTCACCCCCTCCTCAAACTTTCGGTTCCTGAGAACTTGTGTTAACATAATGAGAAAACATTTTTTACAAAATAATATCCTCAATTTCAGGTTTCTAAAACGTAATTTCTTATAATAGAAACAATAAAACCACACGATTTGATGTAAATAACAGGTCCTGTAGTCTGCTCGATACACATCGGCACAAGCGGGAACCTTCGTGGTTACGACGTCAGTTTTTCAACCGCTGCCAGCCGCAGTATTCAAACAGTTGCGCTCTAGCTGCTCGCCGAACGTGTATCCAGCGCTGACTAATAAAGAATTCAGCGATAAATAACAATGAAAACGTGCCTGGCCCATAGGGGTCACGTAAAACTCCGACATCCGCAAGAGTTACCAATATGTACCGACCACAACTTCCGAACGAAGCTCTTTAGTATACTGAAAACACAAACACAAACACACACACACACACACACACACACACACACACAGTACCTGTGCGTTGCATCTCTTTGTTCACTCTCTGTCATGTTCACTGGTACCAGGGCATTTACTACTTTCATACACGTGCACTTTTTCAAATCTCTGGTGCCAACTTGTTCCAGCGAGTCCAAAACAAATTTCCTCGGAGGTACCGGAATGCCGTTCCTGCGCTTTCCGGCCGAAAGTAAGCCCTGCTGTTGACGGACTTGGTTGCGTGTAATTGTTGTCTTGCAGCTTCCTTCTTCAGCAATCAATAGATTATTACAGTTCATCCTCCACAGTAAACACACCGCATCGTGAAGGAGAAATGCGACGACGTGGAGTTGTAGAAAAGAAAGCTCACAGAGAGGAAGTTGGCACAAACCTGCCGCGACGTCGATAGGCGCTCACAATGAACAACACACGATCATCAGGTCATGATTCAGCTGAGAGCCGTCCCTCCAACGTGTTTAAAGCGGACCCACTGCGACGTCACAAGAGCCGTGTCTGAACTAACACCGCGCGCCGGAACGTTGTATGCCATGCCGGCAGTTAAGAGAACACTGCAGTGCGCGAATACACCAGGCAAGGTCACAGCGCCAAAGCAGTGACTGTCACCGTCTGTGCACGCCACCTAAAAGACAAGGCCTCCCAACTCACTGACAATCAGGCTGCGACGTCACGGTCTACCTGCTATGCTCGAGCAACGCCACCTATGCCGGTTAGGCGGAACTAGCCAGAGCCACAATAGTAGCATGTTTGGAAACGGCTCTACATGAATGTGAAGTTGCCTTCCCGCCAACGGGGCTTATTGTTTCAAACTGTTAACTGCCTTGGTTTATCTGTGCTACTGAATTGGACTGAAATATTGTTGGAAATCACTGTAGTGGTTCCTGAGGCATAAGGTATCTTTAACAGCTCAGCTTTAGTCAATACACTGGTCAACAAGTCTTATGTTCCCGGCTGTGTAAGTAACTACAACGATAAGAACAAAGTGCACGTATTTACATTCCCTTCAGATGAAGAAATGCGTGGAAAATAGTTATCTGCAATCAAAAGGAATAATTTTATTCCTAGCAAGCATTCTGTGGTAAGTATCTTTCATTTTAAACACTGATAGTATGACGAAATTACCTAGCAGTTTAATGTAGTTTCGTAGAAAAGTTTTAGAATGTCAATGCCGTATATGTTTCATCTCTTCGTAGGTATATTACCTACACTTTTTCGAAGGCGATCTATTAAGGGAACGAGTGCAGTAGATTGGAAGACGGGAGTTACAGTAACTTCACCTCTAAGCAAGCCAAAACTCAGAAAAACTGCTGTACCCTGAAAATTTCCTAACTGCCCATCCTACTTATCCAAGACAATGCCATCCAACAGGGAATCTCCATGTGAAAAACAGCAAAAACGTGAGGCTGCTGCACTGAAATCAGCAATAGAAACCAGTATTAAGTCACTGGAGGAATACAATAAGAAGATAAATTTCAGCTCGTTTGAAAAATTAACGAAGAAACTTGAGTGTGTGAAGAGTGGTCTACAGCAGTTAAGGATTCATATATTTTATTTTTTTATTTTGATACTGAGAAAACATCACATGATCTTTTGTACATAGTTATTAATTCAAATGTGAGCGTAAGTGTTTTTCTCAAGGGCCACGAAGTCTCCTGCAAAAAAATTGCAAAAACTGTAAGTACTATTCTTGATATAGAGAAATTTATAATATTTGCAGAAGGTTTGATACATACTCAAGAAGAAAGTCACCTACCTGATATTATTGTTGAGTTGCTGTGCAATTTAGAGTGTGTAGGCGGAACTAAAACTTCTGTTGAGTTTATAAAAAGTCAGCTTCAACTGAGCTTTTCACCTACTAAAAGACACAAATTTGCTCCTGATGTATGACTTTTTGCGTCATTGTTCTTTTCAATTTCAAGTCATGCATACAGGTTTATATGTAGTACTGGGAATATAATTCTGCCCCATTGCAATACAATCAGAAACATTTGTGGTAATGCTGAAGTTAATCCTAGTAGTTCAAACTTTTTGGCATACATTAGGGAGAATGTATTGAATCTGAAACCACATGAGTGTTTTGTGACACTCATGTTGGATGAAATACACATTAAATCAGCCATGGATTAAAAAGGAGGAAATCTGGTAGGAATGGCACAAGACAGTACAGCTCTTGCAACAACAGCACACGTGTTTGTGGTGCAAGGTGTGACGTCACCATTTAAGGATGTTGTTCACATCTTGCCTGTAAATAAGATGACTGCTGACAACTTGTACAGTGTAATCAGGAATGTATTGATTGGGTTAGAAAATTTAGGTTTAAGAGTTATCTGTATTACAACAGACAACAACTCAATTAATAGAAAGGCAATATCTAATTTTGCAACTCCACCACAGTTCAGTATTGCTTATGCACACCCTGCAAATCATTCCAGGCCGTTGTTCTATGTTATTGACCGTGTTCATATTTTCAAATGCATAAGAAATAATTGGATTAACCTAAAAATGATTTTATGACATTCATTTTCCCCAGTTTTGAGAACACATCTATTACAATGCAAGCTTCATTTTCTGCAATAAGATCATTATTTGAAATTGAAAGCAACAAATTACTAAAATTTGGTTATGGTTTAAGCTTGAAAGCACTGTGGCCATCTTCACTGGAAAAACAGAATGTAAAGTTTGTTTGCCAAATTTTCAATGAAAACTTCCATAATAGTTTACTTGAGTTAGGACCCAAATTCACATTGAATATTATGAAGGCAGTGCTGAATTTGTAAATATAATCAGCACTTGGTGGCAGATTGTTAATGTTAAGACCCCTTTTAATGGACTAAGATATAGGGAAGTGATGCAGAAACCACTTACAAAACATCAAGAAGATGAAGGATGTGTATTTCTAGAGAAGTTTCTTGATTGGCTAAATCAGGGGTACCCAACATAATTTTCTCGAGGACCCCCTCATCGAGTATGATTGGTACCATGTCATATCACAGTGTCAAGTACCTAAAAAAGCCATATTAAGAGTCTTTTTATACATTTTCTACTTTTGGTACCTAGAAAAAACATTGACATATTCATCATTGAAAAAATATTGAGCTTAAAACTTTTTAAATTTAGCCATTATTGTTATTGTTAAACTTTTGATTATTGCTCAAAATCTTTGTCTTCAGATCTGGGTGTTTAGCATAACAAACTCCTTAAAAAAATAAAAATTGAGTACTGAAAATGACAGAAAAAAATTGAAACTGAGTGTATTGGTCTTTAAAGTGTGCGACACTTGAGACTGCACTGAGTAGACATGTGTGAAAAATAAGAAAACACTAATTTCATACAAGGTATTATTTATATGAAAAAAATACAGTTACAACAGAGTACTCCATCTGTATACAGTTAGTTTTAATTTTCAGTTCTTAATGAGATGAGTTCAATCTGACCTTTGAGTCCATTATTTCTGAAATATTAGGTTCCAAACTTTAAACTTTCGGCCGGCCGCGGTGGTCTAGCGGTTCTGGCGCTGCAGTCCGGAACCGCGGGGCTGCTACGGTCGCAGGTTCGAATCCTGCCTCGGGCATGGGTGTGTGTGATGTCCTTAGGTTAGTTAGGTTTAAGTAGTTCTAAGTTCTAGGGGACTTATGACCTAAGATGTTGAGTCCCATAGTGCTCAGAGCCATTTGAGCATTTTTTTTTTAACTTTCACTCTGAAATCCGACCGCATGTCGAGCCGATTCCTATATTTGTTTTTCATGAAACACATGGAAGAAAATACTTGCTCACACCGATATGTGCTTGCAAATGGAAGGATCTTTTTCATTGCCTTATCTCCAAGTTTCTTGTAGTCCTTGTGTGCTGATGTCCAGAAGTCTGTAATTTTATCACCGATGAAAATGTTTATCATCCTACCACGGCTGGACAGATCCACAAGTTGATATTGCTCTTCATCAGGGAGGCCTTGGATTTTGTCTATTTCTTCACAGTTGAAGGGACTTCGAATCCATCTGTCGTCAGGGTCAGGTTCAGGTTCAGGGAAATACTATCTAAAAGTGGTGGCTAGGTTGCGTAGATGCTCGGCTACATTGATCTTGATCTGGTTAGGCAAACTCTCCTCTGATGACTCCAAGAATTGTTTTAAAGTAGAAAAGTAAGTTAGTGACTCGTTTTCTATCCTTGACACCCAGATCTGACACTTTTTGACCATAGCACTAACCTTGTCCTCAACTTTGGACATGTCTACATTTTTTCCTTGTAAATTCAAGTTTAACACATTCAAGTGTTCAAACACATCAGCTAAGTACGCAACTGAGCAATCCAAGGGAAGTTAGTAAGAAAATCCGCGTACTTTGTGTCAAGAAGGAAGACACAAATTCCGTCTCTAAGTTCAAAAAATATTGACAAGATCTTACCTCGAGAAAGCAATCTTACTTCCGTATGAATAAGAAGTTGCTCATGCTCACTGCCGATCTCTTTACACAACAAATAAAATAATCTGGATTGCAGATGTCGAGTTTTAATGTAGTTGATGATTTAAACTACTTCGTTGAGTGTCTTTTGCAAAGGTTCAGGCAATCTTTTGGCTACTGAGGCTTCACGATGGATACAACAGTGAGTCCATTTCACCTCGTGGACTACTGCTCTGATACGAGCTAGAAGTCCTGTTTTTTTGCCAGCCATTGACTTTGCTCCATCCGTCTACAAGCCTACACATTTTTTCCAGGTGACATCGTGTTCATTGAGATAATTATTTAACACAGTAAAAATATCATCTGCTGTTGTATGCAATAGTTCGCATGGAAAAAGAAAATCTTCGAATACTTGGTCCTCCCATAAGAATCGAGCGAAAACCTATATTATAGCTTTTTTTGATATGTCTGTGCTTTCATCCAATTGTAGAGCGTATATGTCACTCATGCGAAGTCTAGCCAGCAATGTTAACTGCCATATCAGTAATTCGTCTTTGAACATTAATATCTGAGAGCGGGACTTCCTATTACCTTAGCAGCTGCATCACCTAACATTCTCTTGCAAAGTATTATTGCTGATGGCAGTGTAAGTTCCTCAGCAATTGTGCGGTTTTTCCCACATTTAGCAAAAAGCTGAGCAACCTCGTAAGACGCAAGGGTTGCATTTTCATTTACGTTTGCACCACAGTGTTTGGTAATTGTTTTGCGAGAGGTTTTCAACTTTCCTAATTTATTTTTGAAAACATCTTATGACTTACTTTTGTACTCTGGGTACTTTATTTCAAGATGGCGCCGGAGTTTTGCTGGTTTCATACATTCATTCGAAAGGCTTTCATAGCAAATTACACACTGAGGTTTAGGCTGTTGCTCAGATCCAGTAAACGTAAAACCGATTTCCAAGTAATCAAGGTTATATTTTCAAATTTTTCCAATGAGCTTAACACTGATCTTGGAAGGGTTAGGTACAAGGGACGCCGAAGATTTAGGTTAAATGGACACTGACAACTTCGGTTCGAAAATCACTGACTTACTTGCTTGAACATCAAGTGCATTATCTTCCCCTTCATCTCTAGGCCTTTCTCGTTTTAACGAACCACTTTTTAACCAACGGTCCATTTTTAATTATGCGAACTGTAGCTTCCGCGAAAAACAACGCTATACAAACGCTACTGTTTTAATACAGAATATTGAATATATAAACAACACGGTCTGTGAAAGCACTGGTAATAAGTTAACAATGGCTGATTGTGGTCTGAAATGCGAGTTTCTGTGTAAAGTGATTGTCAGTTGTCAGCTGGAAAGAGGCAGTGCACGCAGTCTAACGGCATACAGCAGAACTATTTGCCTCTATCTACTTCTAGATTTGCACTAGTGTGTGCTAGGGTCAGTTTGCTCTAGGAAGACGCTGGACGGAGAAGTTAGTGTTCGCTAAAGCTCCACAGGGCCACATTCCATTCCACCCAGTGTCAAATTCAGAACTGGAGAATACTTAAATCTCACACTGCAAAAGTGATGCAGTCTCCCATGGAAGCCTTAATTAGCTTCTTCATGAGCTATCGGTCTTCCACCTTCAGTGGTCACACAGAACTACTACTCCTACATGGTTGCTGGAATCATTCACTACCGCCGGCCGCGGTGGTCTAGCGCAGTCCGAAACCGCGCGACTGCTACGGTCGCAGGTTCAAATCCTGCCTCGGGCATGGATGTGTCTGATGTCCTTAGGTTAGTTAGGTTTAAGTAGTTCTAAGTTCTAGGGGGCTGACGACCACAGATGTTAAGTTCCATAGTGCTCAGAGCCATTTTTGAACCTTCATTCACTACAGGACCAGTTGGAGCTGACCTAGAGAGCCTACAGTTTGTGTCCAATACCATAAGAGTGGGACACACTTCGTTCTGGTGCCCTTTGTTAGTGCAGCTTGCATACATTCAGGGCCAAACTTGATTGATTTATGACTCCCTTCCCTTAACATATTGTTCTGTGAAGCGGTTTATCATCTTCTGAGGTTGATTTATGACCCCTGGGAACAATCAGTCCTTCTAAGAAGCCCCCCACCCCAATCCACTCCACCTACTCCTCCTCCTCCTCCTCCTCCTCCTCCTCCTCCTCCTCCTCCACCACCCCTCTGGAAATCTCCAACCCTCCACCTCCCCCTCACCAGTATAACTACTCTTTCAGGCCTGAGTTATTCGAATAGCCCCCTCCAACCCTATCAAATTGATTCACTATTCAATTAATTAACTCCTCCCCCTCTGGGAGACACCCTCAGTCTGAAATGCCGAAAAAATGAAATTTTGACCCTGTGCAAGACTGTTTAGGTCTTTAAAATCCTAACAAACGTAGTGCTTTTCTGTACTCTCTACTAACCACAACCATGTAGCGTCAGCTAGCAAAAAATGACACAGCAACTTGTCTGTAAGATATTTAACAACATTCTACTGCATGTCTGTTAGGAAATAGGATACATGCAATTTGAGTGCTATCTTTCATGCTTTCCTGTAAGAGGGATCCATCTGACTCTAAATTGACATGGATCCGCGTTTAAGGATGACAGAAAGTACACTACTGGCCATTAAAATTGGTACACCAAGAAGAAATGCAGATGATAAACTGGCATTCATTGGAAAAATATATTATACTAGAACTGACATATGATTACATTTTCATGCAATTTGGGTGCATAGATCCTGAGAAATCAGTACCCAGAACAACCACCTCCGCCCGTAATAACGGCCTTGATACGCTTGGGCATTGAGTCAAACAGAGCTTGGATGACGTGTACAGCTACAGCTGCCCATGCAGCTTCAAAACGATACCACAGTTCATCAAGAGTAATGACTGGTGTATTATGACGAGCCAGTTGCTGGGCCACCATTGACCAGACATTTTCAGTTGGTGAGAGATCTGGAGAATGTGTTGGCCAGGACAGCAGACGAACATTTTCGGTATCCAGAAAGGCCCGTAGAGGACCTGCAACATGCGGTCGTGCATTATCCTGCTGAAATGTAGGGTTTCGCAGGGATCGAATGGAGGGTAGATCCACGGGGCGTAACACAACTGAAACGTAACGTCCACCGTTCGAAGTGCCGTCAATGTGAACAAGAGGTGACCGAGACGTGTAACCAATGGCATCACATACCATCACGCCGGGTGATACGCTAGTATGGCGATGACGAATACACGCCTCCAATGTGCGTTCACCACTTTGTCGCCACACATGGATGCGACCATCATGATGCTGTAAACAGAACCTGCATTCATCCGAAAAAATGACGTTTTGCCATTCGTGCACCCAGGTTCGTCATTGAGTACACCATCGCAGGCGCTACTGTCTGTGATGCAGCGTCAAGGGCAACTACAGCCATGGTCTCCGACCTGATAGTCCATGCTGCTGCAAACGTCTTCGAACTGTTAGTGCAGATGGTTGTTGTCTTGCAAACGTCCCCATCTGTTGACTCAGGGACCGAGACGTGGCTGCACGATCCGTTACAGCCATGCGGATAAGATGCCTGTCATCTCGACTGCTAGTGATATGAGGCCGTTGGGATCCAGCACGGCGTTCCGTATTACCCTCCTGAACCCACTGATTCCATATTCTGCTAACAGTAATTGGATCTCGACCAACGCGAGCAGCAATGTCGCGATAGGCTAAACCGCAATCGCGATAGGCTACAATCCGACCTTTATCAAAGTCGGAAACGTGATGGGACGCATTTCTCTTCCTTACACGAGGCATCACAACAACGTTTCACCAGGCAACGCCGGTCAACTGCCGTTTGTGTATGAGAAATCGGTTGGAAACTTTCCTCATGTCAGCATGTTGTAGGTGTCACCACCGGCGCGAACCTCGTGTAAATGCTCTGAAAGCTAATCACTTACATATCACAGCATCTTCTTCCTGTCGGTTAAATTTCTCGTCTGTAGCACGTAATCTTCGTGGTATAGCAATTTTAATGGCCAGTAGTGTAGATGGAGTGGTCAGTTGAGAGGGGTTGTAACGAGGTATGATGTAATGGTAGGCTGACGACGCAATCTAGAAAGAAGGGATGTTTCCGCAAGTCACAGTTGGTTTACATAAGACACTTCGAACTCCATCAGTCTGGAGCTCCATCACGCATAAACCACACGTTGTCCTCATAACCGTCTGTTACATCTTCACAACACTCTCATATGTACTATACACCGTTAAGGGGTTGAACCTTCTCGACAGCAACGCATCTGGGGAGATCTTGAGCACTTGGATTGGTACCATGAGTAAGATTGGTGAGGAACAGTCTTCACTGAACAGCTATTACAGACTCAGCTCACTCTCTCCTTTATGAGGTGTGGAATGTAGTGGGTATAGTACCCTCCTACTTATTGTCAGTTGTAAATTAAATCAACAATTGCATTTCAGGGACGGTTGGTCAAAGACAATGCGGGGAGGTCTTTCAATCTCCATATTACCCCGTGAATACGAGAATACTCTGTGACTCCCATTCACATAGGGGAAAGATGGCCAGTAGTAATCGTAAATTCCGTACTATGATCGAAGTGCTAGAAATATGGAGATAATCTAATTGCATCAGTGTAGAATACTTTATTTATTTATTTAAATGTCAAGTTCCGTAGAACCAAATTGAGGAGCAAATCTCCAAGCTCATGGAACGTGTCAGTACATGAACTTACAACATAAAAAGTAGTAACAGATAAAAATAAATGTTCATGAACCTGAAAGAAAATCGGTACATAAGTTTAAGCAAACGCTATCAGCAATACAATGACAATCATCTTAATTTTTCAGGGAACTCCTCGACAGAATAGAAGGAGTGACCCATGAGGAAACTCTTCAGTTTCGATTTGAAAGCGCGTGGATTACTGCTAAGATTTTTGAATTCGAGTGGCAGCTTATTGAAAATGGATGCAGCAGTATACTGCACACCTTTTTGCACAAGAGTTAAGGAAGTCCGATCCAAATGGGGGTTTGATTTCTGGCGAGTATTAAGCGAGTGAAAGCTGCTTATTGTTGGAAATAAACAAATATTGGTAACAACAAACGACAATAAGGAATATACATATTCAGAAGCCAATGTCAAAATACCCAGACTCGTGAAAAGAGGTCCGTTTCTGAGCCAAAAATATCCTTCTAGAGTGGGAAGAGTTACCCCAAAACATAACACCATAGGACATAAGTGAATGAAAATAAGCAAAGTAGACTAATTTAGGTGTCGAAATATCACTCACTTTCGATACCGTTCGAATAGTGAAAATGGCAGTATTAAGTATTTGAACAAGATGCTGAACGTGGGCTTTCCACGACAGTTTCCTATCTATCTGAACACCTAGGAATTTGAACTGTTCAGTTTCACTAATCATATGCCCGTTCTGTGAGATTAAAACGCAAGGTTTTGTTGAATTGTGTGTTAGGAACTGTAAAAACTGAGTCTTACTGTGATTTAACGTTAGTTTATTTTCTACAAGCCATGAGCTGAGGTCATGTACTGCTCTACTTGAAACCGAGTCAATGTTGCACACAACATCCTTTGCTACCAAGCTAGTGTCATCAGCAAACAGAAATATTTTAGAGTTACTCATAATACTAGAGGGCATACCATTTATATAAATAAGGAACAGGAGCGGCCCCAACACTGATGGACACCCCCCACTTGACAGTACCCCACTCAGATCCCACATCACAGCCGTTATCAACATTGTGAATAATGACCTTTTGTTGCCTGTTGTTAAAGTAAGAGGTGACCCAATTGTGAGCTACTCCACTTATTCCGTAATGGTCCAACTTCTGGAGCAATATTGTGTGATCAACACAGTCAAATGCCTTTGTTAAATCAAAAAATACGCCAAGCGTTCGAAACTTTTTGTTTAGCCCATCCAGTACTTCACAGAGAAAAGAGAATATAGCATTTTCAGTTGTCAAACGACTTCTGAAGCCGAACTGTACATTTGATAGCAAATCGTGTGATATAAAATGATCAATTAACCTTACATACACAGCCTTTTCGATAACTTTTGCAAACACTGATGGCATAGAAATAGGTCTAAAATTATCTACATTATCCCTTTCTCCCTTTTATATAAAGCGGCTTTACTACTGAGTACTTTAATCGCTCAGGAAACTGACCATTCCTAAAGGAAAAATTACAAATATGGCTAAATACAGGGCTAACATGTGCAGCACAGTACTGTAATATTCTAACTAGACACTCCATCATAACCATGAGAGTCCTTAGTCTTCAGTGATTTGATTATTGTCTCAATCTCCCTCTTGTCTGTATCACAGAGGAGTATTTCAGACGTCAATCTAGGAAAGGCATTTGCTAAGAAATTTATATGATTTACTGTAGATACTGAATTTTTATTTAATTCACCAGCAATGCTCAGAAAATCGTTGTTAAATACTGTACATATATCTGACTTATCAGTAACAGAAATATTACTACTGCGAACTGACTTTATATCGTCGACCTTGTTCTGCTGACCAGACACTTCCTTCACAATTGACCATATGGCTTTAATTTTATCCTGTGATTTAGCTATTATATTTGCATACCACATACGTTTTGCCTTGCTAATAACATTTTTCAGCACCTTACAATACTGTTTGTAATGGGCTACAGTAGCTTGATTGTGACTACTTCTAACATTTTGATATAATTCCCGCTTCGTTCTACATGATATCCTTATCCCACTAGTCAGCCAACCGGGCTGTCCATTACTGCTAGTACCCCGTTTAGAATGTTCTAATGGAAAGCAACTCTCAAAGAGCATGAGAAATGTGTTATGGAAAGCATTGTATTTATCACCTATATTATCGGCACTACAAACATCTTGCCACTCTTGTTCCTTGACAAGTTTTGAAAAACTCTCCATTGCTGTTGGATTAACTTTCCTACGTAGTTTTGTAATTAAATACGACATTGGTTAGAGTACAAAAACCTTTTAGTGTTAAAATTTGTTCATCATGGTCTGAAAGGCCATACACCCTTTTTCTAACATAATGTCCATCTAGTAATGAAGAATGAATAAAAATATTGTCTATGACTGTGCTACTGTTCCTCTGCACCCTAGTTGGAAAAAACACAGTTTGCATCAGATCATATGAATTTAGGAGATCTACCAACATCCTTTTTCTTGCACAAACCTACAAAGTGAATCAAGAACCCTCTCTAGCTTAAGCAAAAATGCTCTGAAGTCGGAGTTAGGGGACCTATAAACAACAGCAATTAGAAGTTTAGTTTCCCTAAATTCAACTAAGAAACAGCCAGCTAATCTGTAGCCTGATAAAGGAAGCCTCTGAATTATCAAATTATTTAAGTGGTGCTCTGATATACCAATAATTTCAGAGTTAACATCTATTAGCAGTTCACTAACTTTATCTCTAATACCTCTCATATTTTGGTGAAATATGCTAATTCCTTCTCTACTTGGAAACATTACATCCTTTGCAGGTGAGCCCTTAGTTAGAGGCACTTCCTTTAAGCAGGTATACCTATCAGCTGACTTTAGTCTAAAAAAGGTGCAGCTCTAACACCAACTACTGCAGGAATTTTTCCATGAGTGATACCACTACCACCACCACCACCCACTACACTGTCACCTATAAGCCTAGCCAGCCTCCCCTTCCCGTGCCTGTTGAGGTTCAGGCCATGCCTAGTGAAACACCATCTACTGATAGACCCAACTGGCACCACTGAAATGTGATCCGTGCCCTCCGCCATCAGTGCCCTCCCCAGCCCCACATTAACGCGCCTAACAGCCGCATTAAGGTGAGGCCGATCATGACGCTGAAATAGTTGCACGAAATGCACATTAGTACCACCAGTTTGAGTAGCTATCTTAACCAAGTCACCACTGACATCATATTCCCCGTCCCTATCGAGACTGTTACCTGCTCCACCCACTATCACTACCTGATCCTCTTTCGTAAAATTCTCACATAACTCCCCTATGCTTTCAGTCACCTGAGCCAACCCTGCACTAGGCTTCGCAATGCTGGTGACCTGGTACTCACTCCCCAACACTTCCTGCAACTGCTGGCCCACACCTCTACCGTGGGAACTACCTAGCAGCAGAACCTTCTTTCTGCTAGACTTTGCAGCTAACCTAGGCCTCCTAATTGCTGAGGACTGCTGCAAGTTCCCTACATCTACGGCTACACGAGGCTCCTCTCCACTCAACTCTGACAGTTGGTCGTATCTATTGCATGTATGCAAAGTAAAACTGTCTGAGTACCTCCTCTTCCTAGCTACCTTCTTGCCAACTGCCAGTTCCCATTCCCCACCACCCTTCACCCTCCTCAACCTATCTAGTTCTTCCTTTGCGCATTGTAACTGCACCTGAAGGGCACAGATCTTACGCTCCTGCTCCTTTATTAACTTGTTTCTACTACAGATTCTACATTCCCAGGAGAGGATCTCCCTAAAATAACCACTGGCTTCCCCACTGCATTCCCCCCAACGAAAATACTTTGAACAAATCCCACACCGTAATCCACTACTCACAAACCTACGACAGAGCCCACACTTTTCACTCATGGTAAATTTTACAGTTACTGAAAAAAAAACTATACGTGTACGTTACCAAAATTCAGTTACACCAGTAGAACTATTTAAGAACTAACAATAATGGTCTCGAAATTCTCTGCCTACTAAGAAATCAGCTACTTGTATTAATACTACTACAACACAGCCGATACCAATACCAGCAAAACTTCACAAAATTATTAGCTACAACCAAAAAATTAAAACTACCACTGTAACACTAAGCGAAGTTAAAACACTATATGAAAATTTTACAGAAATATTTCACTAGAAAGAATAATAAACGTCAGTTGAAAACTAAAGCACGAAAATGACTAACGACTTCAACACACTGAAAACTCTCTAAAACACAGCGAGCGAACGATTACAAAAGTTTATTAAGTCGTTATTTCGCCACAAACGGCACGCAACACCGCTGAAAATTATTAAATTTAATAACTGTATTACACAGCACAAATAAGTTTGTCAGTACTTAGCTTACAACCGCTACAGCTGCAGTCTTGTATACCTTGCTGTATATGTCCAGGAATTAACCATGAATGGACGTAACGTACCACCTCCGGCCGCAATAACGGCCTTGATACGCCTGGGCATTGAGTCAGAGCTTGGATGGTGTGTACAGGTACAGCTGCCCATGCAGCTTCAAAAATGGTTCAAATGGCTCTGAGCACTATGGGACTCAACTGCTGAGGTCATTAGTCCCCTAGAACTTAGAACTAGTTAAACCTAACTAACCTAAGGACATCACAAACATCCATGCCCGAGGCAGGATTCGAACCTGCGAGCGTAGCGGTCTTGCGGTTCCAGACTGCAGCGCCTTTAACCGCACGGCCACTTCGGCCGGCCATGCAGCTTCAACACGATACCACAGTTCATCAAGAGTAGTGACTGGCGCATCGTTTCCAGTGTGCGTTCACCGCGATGTCGCCAAACACGGATGCGACCATCATGATGCTGTAAACAGAACCTGAATTCACCCGAAAAAATGACGTTTTGCCATTCGTACAATCAGGCTCGTCGTTGAGTACACCATCGCAGGTGCTCCTGTCTGTGATGCAGCGTCGAGGGCAACCGCAGCCACAACCTCCGAGCTGATAGTCCATGCTGCTGCAAAACGTCGTCGAACTGTTCGTGCAGATGGTTGTTGTCTTGCAAACGTCCCCATCTGTTGACTCAGGGATCGAGACGTGGTTGCACGATCCGTTATACGCATGCGGATAAGATACCTGTCACGACTGCTAGTGATACGAGACCGTTGGGATCCAGCACGGTGTTCCGTATTACCCTCCTGAACCCACCGATTCCATGTTCTGCCTAACAGTCATTGGATCTCGGCCAACGCGATCAGCAATGTCGCGATACGATAAACCGCAATCGCGATAGGCTACAATCCGACCTTTATCAATGTCGGAAACGTGATTGTACGCATTTCTCCTCCTTCCAGAAGGCATCACATCAACGTTTCACCAGGCAACGCCGGTCAGCTGCTGTTTGTGTATGAGAAATCGGTTGGAAACTTTCCTCATGTCAGCACGTTGTAGGTGTCGCCACCGGCGCCAACCTTGTGGAATGCTCTGAAAAGCCGGCCAGGATGGCCGAGCGGTTCTAGGCGGTAAAGTCTGGAACCGCGCGACCGCTACGGTCGCAGGTTCGAATCCTGCCTCGGGCATGGATGTTTGTGATGTCCTTAGGTTGGTTAGGTTTAAGTAGTTCCAAGTTCTAGGGGACTGACGACCTCAGACGTTTGAACGATTTCTGAACCATCCTGTCCATACAATATGTACGCTGTTGGTGACCACATAATGGTTGAATGACACCACTAGATTATTTGAGATGGAGAGAGTCTTGGTGGGAGCAACATCTTCTGGGGATTGCCATCAGCGAAACAGTGGTCACATACAGGGCTGCAGTACAAGAAATCAATGCTCTTGGTCTCCTCGAAATGGGACACCGAGACCCCATGAGATTACATATAGAGGTCATTTGGACAGTTGTCTTGAAACGATGCATAATGCCGCAGACCCTTCCAGTTTCCATAAGTTGCGATGTCCTTAACATTTTTGTCAATAAGAGACCCCACCTCTGTCTTGTATTACAACCATCCTGTATGTTGTGCGAGGAGCGTAGTTTACACCACGCGATGTCCAACTTCCTGTCAGAGCCAATGGATCGAAACGTGTTAATGTCAGTTTATCACCTGACGGTCTGACACAGACCGCATAGTCATGCCACAAAAACAAAATGCATGGCTCTGTACACAGCTGCAGTCATACACGGCTTTGATGTATTACAACAAAAAGTAATGAACCGAACACCAACACTGTCCTTGTTACTGATACTCGATAAAGTCTTTCTCCAGTACCGGCGACCATACTTTACACAGGTCCGTGGAATCTACTTCGATCACTGGTCGCCGGCTCCAGTGAACAAATACATTTACTGGTATATTTAAAGGAATCACCACACATGGTTGATGTCAACACGTCGACTGCGTTTGTTTCCTGATATATAGGAAAGTCTATACATGTAGCAAAGTCTTTATAGTTCGCAGTTTTACTGCGTTGGATGTTACGAAACTAACGAGGAGACAGAAAGAGAGAGTGACAGAGAAAGAGAGAGACACTGTGCTGTCAACGAAGACTCTGACACCATTACACTGTCGTATTTCTGGCGTGGTAATTGTAGCAAAGTGATAAAGGAGATTAGGACATAGAGACAGAGTGACATTTATAGACCGTCTAGGTCTTATGCTTCTGAGTTTCTTTGTAGAGTTCGTGTGTACTCTGTATACTTGTGAGTTTCCTCCTGCACGTTAGTGTGCAATTTTTCTCGTTCAATAGCTCTCTACCTGTTAGCCTTCTAACCAGAGGAACAGTGCTGTTAGAATGCGATGGGATTTCGAGAGAATTGGCTTGGATCTGTAACCTGACGGGGGACATCTCTTACTCATCGAAATCAGGTTGACTGAAATGCTCTATATCGAAGATTGGAAGATTCGTGAGAATACGGCAGGTAATGGATACTCTGGCGAAAGAGAAGTTTAGATGTGAGCTCTATACCGATGCTTCTAAGTATTGTGGGCAAACATATGACAGCCTCTCACATACGTCTCACGAGCTGACGACAATCCGAAGAAGTGACTACCTTAGCCTGTGGGAAGCCTAAAGAGACGTCACGCCTGTAATGGCTACCCAGTGAGTGTAATCTGAGGGCAGAAAAGTGACTCTTATGATCAATTTAACTAATTAGCCTATCAGCTTGATACCAATGGGGTGCTGCCAGGCAATGAAAGCGAAGGAGAGACTACCACCAATGTGATTCAAGCGTGGAGTCGGTAATCACGCGTTTTTTCGTTGTGGTGAGATCTTTTACCGAAATTTCCATCTCCCACCTATACAGGGAGAGATGACCATCATAATAAAATCGGATGTTTCACAAGCTGCGACACTGTCGGGAATAAAACGGTCACCCGTACATAGAATAAATTTCCATTACTTTACTTTCTATGGTCACAAACTTTTTGTTAACACATTACCGATTTCGGTCTATAATGACCATCTTCAGATCTGCAACAAAAAAAATATGGGAAAAACATAAATACACTCGCAGATTGTCTACAGCTTAAAAACAATAAATGGACCTTAATGAAAAGTACTATTGACATATATATGCATTTGTGTACTTTAAGTATGAAGAGGCATACCTATGTTTTATAAAAACAGTGTCCTAATGTACTGCAGCCATAGTGGCATCGTCAAATGTTAAATGCCAAATCAGCACCAGCATCGTCAAATACACTCCTGGAAATGGAAAAAAGAACACATTGACACCGGTGTGTCAGACCCACCATACTTGCTCCGGACACTGCGAGAGGGCTGTACAAGCAATGATCACACGCACGGCACAGCGGACACACCAGGAACCGCGGTGTTGGCCGTCGAATGGCGCTAGCTGCGCAGCATTTGTGCACCGCCGCCGTCAGTGTCAGCCAGTTTGCCGTGGCATACGGAGCTCCATCGCAGTCTTTAACACTGGTAGCATGCCGCGACAGCGTGGACGTGAACCGTATGTGCAGTTGACGGACTTTGAGCGAGGGCGTATAGTGGGCATGCGGGAGGCCGGGTGGACGTACCGCCGAATTGCTCAACACGTGGGGCGTGAGGTCTCCACAGTACATCGATGTTGTCGCCAGTGGTCGGCGGAAGGTGCACGTGCCCGTCGACCTGGGACCGGACCGCAGCGACGCACGGATGCACGCCAAGACCGTAGGATCCTACGCAGTGCCGTAGGGGACCGCACCGCCACTTCCCAGCAAATTAGGGACACTGTTGCTCCTGGGGTATCGGCGAGGACCATTCGCAACCGTCTCCATGAAGCTGGGCTACGGTCCCGCACACCGTTAGGCCGTCTTCCGCTCACGCCCCAACATCGTGCAGCCCGCCTCCAGTGGTGTCGCGACAGGCGTGAATGGAGGGACGAATGGAGACGTGTCGTCTTCAGCGATGAGAGTCGCTTCTGCCTTGGTGCCAATGATGGTCGTATGCGTGTTTGGCGCCGTGCAGGTGAGCGCCACAATCAGGACTGCATACGACTGAGGCACACAGGGCCAACACCCGGCATCATGGTGTGGGGAGCGATCTCCTACACTGGCCGTACACCACTGGTGATCGTCGAGGGGACACTGAATAGTGCACGGTACATCCAAACCGTCATCGAACCCATCGTTCTACCATTCCTAGACCGGCAAGGGAACTTGCTGTTCTAACAGGACAATGCACGTCCGCATGTATCCCGTGCCATCCAACGTGCTCTAGAAGGTGTAAGTCAACTACCCTGGCCAGCAAGATCTCCGGATCTGTCCCCCATTGAGCATGTTTGGGACTGGATGAAGCGTCGTCTCACGCGGTCTGCACGTCCAGCACGAACGCTGGTCCAACTGAGGCGCCAGGTGGAAATGGCATGGCAAGCCGTTCCACAGGACTACATCCAGCATCTCTACGATCGTCTCCATGGGAGAATAGCAGCCTGCATTGCTGCGAAAGGTGGATATACACTGTACTAGTGCCGACATTGTGCATGCTCTGTTGCCTGTGTCTATGTGCCTGTGGTTCTGTCAGTGTGATCATGTGATGTATCTGACCCCAGGAATGTGTCAATAAAGTTTCCCCTTCCTGGGACAATGAATTCACGGTGTTCTTATTTCAATTTCCAGGAGTGTATGTATTAATAACAGCATTCGCGCGAGTCATGTTGTCCGTAGCATTGCTGTTCAAAACAAGCTGCCGTACAGTAGCCACAAGATGTTTGTGTTGTAAGTTCACCAGATGTCGCTAATCTAGGCATACACTAGTTTTCATTGATTAACTGAACACCGTAAAATGTAGGGGGGATACAACAATTCCCTCCGAAAGGGGTGGGCTGGCAGCAGCTTAGTACGCTGCTCTACAGCCTACAGACTTTTATTTTAAAAAACGGAAGAAGAAAAGAAACAAGAAAAACAGGCGATAAAACGGTGATGTCAAGTGTAAAATGGCGGAAAAATGCGAAAAGTTAAAACAGAAAGCAAAAAGGGGTTGGCAACGTTAATAAAAGACACAGGAATCAGACAGGGAACATAGCACACACACAATTAAAAAAAAAAAAAAAAAAAAAAAAAAAACACGGCGACAGTCTGGTTTCTGTTCGCAAGAGATAAAAGGCACACTCAGCGACAGTATCATGGCCGTTCGCAACACTTCCCAAAAAACACAACACGGCACACCCACTGTAAAACACTCACTGTAGAACACTCAATGTAGAAACTGCACGAAAGTGGCGGCACAAAGGCAGATGGGGGGGGGAGGGGGGGACCTAGAGAAGGGGGAAGAACAAGGAGGGAGGAAGGGAAAAAACGAAAAAGGGGGGGGGAGGAACCAAGGAGGGAGAGGACAAATAAAGGGGGAGAAGGGCAGATTTTTTTTTTCCTTTATTGTAATTTTAATCACCTATACAGGCGGGCTGGCAGCAGCACATGAAGCTGCTCTTCAGCCTTAAGTGGAACAATAACATGACATAGAGGTGATACAGACAATACAAAAAAACGGTGGGCAAAAAATGGAGATACAAAAAAAAACAATAAACATGAAGTCGTTCATGTTGGACGATAAAAACACTAACACTTGTGGACACAGCACACAAAACATGGAGAATGGCGATGGCACATGTGAACAGTGGAGTCGTAACTGCACAAAACACAAAACGAAGCACACACACGAGATACTGATGTCGATGATCTCCGGCGCGCGAATGTTCACTGTGCGTGTGCGAGTCCGGGGACCTGCCAAGAGAGGAGGAGGAGGAAGGGGAGTGGGGGAGCGAGAGGGGAGAGCACAGATGCCATGGGCAGGGGAGATAGGGGGAGGGAGGAAGGGGGGGGAAGCCCGGGGGAAGAGGGGTGGAGGGAGGGGATGGGGGAAAAGGAAAGAGAAGGGAAGGGAAGAGAAGGGAGGGAGGGTGCCCAAAGGAAAGGACACCAGAAGTGGGGGGTGGGGCAGGGTCAAAGTTGATAGGAGGGGTAGATGGAGGGGAGGAGGACATCATCAGGGAGGGGGAGCTGGCGGAAGCCACCTTGGGAGAGGGGAAGGTGGGTGGAGAGATGGAGACCGGGTGGGACGTGCGAATACAGGCACGGCAGCGGGCGGGGGTGGGAGAGGATCGGGGAGACGAGCGGGTGAGGAGGATCGAGTTTGTGGGAGGTGTACAGGATCCGTATCCTTTCAAGGAAAAGGAGGAGGTGGGGGAAGGGGATGAGATCGTACAGGATCCGCGTGGGGGAGGGGAGATGGATGCGATAGGCGAGGCGGAGAGCATGACGTTCAAGGATTTGGAGGGATTTATAAAAGGTAGGGGGGGCGGAGATCCAAGCCGGATGGGCATAACAAAGGATAGGGCGGATGAGGGACTTACAGGTGTGGAGGATGGTGGAGGGGTCCAGACCCCACGTACGGCCAAAGAGGAGCTTGAGGAGACTGAGGCGGGAGCGTGCCTTCGCTTGGATTGTCTGGAGGTGGGGAGTCCAGGAGAGGCGACGGTCGAGGGTGACGCCAAGGTACTTAAGGGTGGGAGTGAGGGTGATAGGACGGCCATAGATGGTGAGATAGAAATCAAGGAGGCGGAAGGAAGGGGTGGTTTTGCCTACAATGATTGCCTGGGTTTTACAGGGATTGACCTTGAGCAACCACTGGTTGCACCAAGCGGTGAACCGGTCAAGATGGCATTGGAGAAGGTGTTGGGAGCGCTGCAGGGTGGGGGCAAGGGCAAGGAAGGCGGTGTCATCGGCAAACTGGAGAAGGTGGACGGGGGCTGACGGCGGCGGCATGTCCGCCATGTACAAAAGGTACAGAAGGGGGGAGAGGATGGAGCCTTGGGGCACACCGGCAGAGAGGAAAAAGGTGTAGGAATGTGTGTTATGGATGGTGACATAGGAAGGACGGCGGGAGAGAAAGGAGCCGATCAGACGGACGTAGTTAATGGGAAGGGCGAAGGTTTGGAGCTTGAAGAGGAGACCAGAATGCCATACGCGGTCATATGCACGTTCGAGGTCCAGGGAGAGAAAGATGGCGGATCGACAGGAATTAAGCTGTTCGGAAAGGAGATGAGTGAGGTGAAGGAGAAGGTCGTCGGAAGAGAAGGACGGCCGAAAGCGACACCGGGTAACGGGAAGGAGGCGACGCCGGCGGAGATGCTGGTGGATGCGTCGGGTGAGGATAGATTCCAGGACCTTGCTGAAGACTGAGGTAAGGCTGATGGGACGGTAGGAGGAGACGGCGGACGGCGGTTTGCCAGGTTTAAGGAACATGAGGATATGGGAGGATTTCCACAGGTCGGGGTAGTAACCGGTGGACAGGACTACATTGTAGAGCCTGGCCAGGGTGGAGAGGAAAGAGACAGGAGCTTCACAAAGGTGACGGTAGGTGACACGATCGTGACCAGGAGCGGTGTTGCGTTTAGTGCGGAGTGTAGCAATGAGATCCTGTGTAGTGATAGGGGCATTGAGTTCCGTGTGTGCAATGTTGTCCAAGTACTGGAAACCAGGAGCGAGGGGAGGGACGGAGGTGTCAGTTCGATCGCGGACATCCGGGAAGAGGGAGTAATCGAACTGGGGATCATTGGGGATGGAAAATACATCGGAGAGGTAGGAGGCAAAGTGATTGGCCTTACTAAGGGTGTCAGGGAAAGGGTGATCATCATGGAGAAGAGGATAATAGGGGGAGGGTTTAGTTCCGGTAAGGCGACGGAAGGCCGACCAGAACTTGGACGAGTTGATTGGTAGGGTAGCATTTAAACGGGTGCATGTCTGTCGCCAGTCCCGGCATTTCTTAGCCGCGAGCAAATTACGAATGTGTCGCTGGAGTTGCCGGTGGCGTCGTAGTGTGTCCGGGTCACGCATGCGGAGGAAGGCACGGTAGAGACGACGGGATTCACGGAGGAGGAGAACGGCCTGTGGGGTAAGGTAGGAAGGTGGGGGGGATGGCGACAGTAGGGACGTGGGCCTCCACGGCCTCAGACAAGGTCTGCTGGAGAAAGGAGGCGGCACAGGTGACATCGTCAGGGTGGTGGTAGGTGAAGGGGTGGCTATCGACCTGGGTGGAAAGGGTATCCTGGTAGGCATTCCAGTCGGCACGGGAATAGTCGTGAACATACTTAGGGGGAGGGTCAGTACGAGGGTCAGGGCGAGGGCGACGACCATGTGAAAGGGAGGACAGTGAGATAGTCGCTACCAATAGGCTCCAGGACATCCACTGTTATGCGGCCAAGGAGGTTGGGGGAGGAGAGGATAACATCAGGAGTGGAGTTGGATTTGGGATGGGTGTGCTGGGGGATGGGGATGAGGTCGCCTTGAAGGGAGGAGAGGAACCGATGCCACCGCCGTAACTGGGCGGCGGAACGACTATGGATGTTGAGGTCGGTGGCGATCACGTAGGAGAAGAAGGTACGGTCAATGTGGGAGAGGAAGTCGAAGGGAATAGGGGCGTTAGGGCGGACATAGATGGTGGCGCAGGTAACGGTAAGGCCGGGGAAGAAGAGACTAAGGATCAGGTGTTCGGTGGGGTCGGGAAGGAGAGGTTGGAGCCAAACGGGGATCTGGCGGTGGTGACCAATGGCAACTTCGTCACGCGCAATTGGGAGGGGGTTATCGGAGCGGTGGAGGAGATAGGGTGAGGTGTGGATGGAGTGGTGGGGTTGGAGGAAGGTTTCATTGAGGAGGAAGGCATCCACGCGGTGGGTGGCAAGGGTGTGCAGGAAGAGGTTCTTGTTGGCGGAGAGGGAGTGGATATTGTTGAAAGGGATACGTTGCTGTCGCGCCATGACAGGGATTTAGACGAGGGTGTCAAGACGGGAGAAGGTGAAATGGGCCTGGTTGTTGGAGTAGGTGGCGTACATCTTGAGTTGGAATATGGAATGGGCGGCAAGGGAGATCTGCTGGAGGGTGTGGGGGCGCTGAAAGGGATGAACATTTTGAAGGACGATGGTGATGAACCTGATGATGTCCTCAGCTGGGGGGGGGGAGGACGAAGGGCATTGCCAGGAGGGGTGGGGGTGTCCAGGGGACGGACAGGGACGGTGAGTTCAGGAGTGGTCAGAGGGGGTCGGGCTTTACACTATTGGGAGTAGGTGGGATGGGGGAGATTGCAGGTATTGCAGGAAGGAGGGGATTGGAGGTTAGTGCACTGCCTGAGGAAGTGCGCTTGCCTACAATGCGGGCAGGTAGGGGCCTCACGGCACTCAGCTGTGGGGTGCGCGTTATAGCACAGACACCTCTGGCAGCACACGGATTGAGGAGGGGAACGGGAGGGGTCAACCTTATAATGCTGGTTAAAAAGGAGGGCACCCTCCTTCAGGAGATGGTCTATGGAGGGGGCGTGCTCAGAAAAAAACCGCATAAGGCGGGTGGGGCTGGCAGCGTTATGGATCCGGCGAACCGCACGCACCTCCAGATGGGGATGGGCCTGAAGCTCCGCCAACACCTCCTCCTCCGTGATCACTGGACTGAGCCGAGTGATCACGGCGGTGAGGGTCAGCGGGCGACGTGGAGGTTGGGGTTGGTGGGAGGGAGGGGGCGACGGAGCAGGGGTGAGAGAGGCATGAGCGCCAAAGTGGGTGACAGGGATGCAGGAAAGGAGATCTGTGTGGAGGGTAGGGCTGGGGGAGGAGATGAGTACCGAATCACGGCGAGGAGTGAGGAGGGAGGCACCAGGACAATTCTGGCGAAGGAAGAGGGTGAGGTTCCGGGCTTCAAGGAGGGGGGGATCCGGACGGGAGAGGAAGTAGCGGTAGGAGGAGGGGGGTAGAGGAGGAGGAGGAGGGGGCAAGGACGGGCGGGGAGACATCCATGGCATCAGGGGTGGGGGAAGGGGGACGAGGCGGAGCCTTTTTTGGAGCAGACAAGGCAGGGGTACCACTGGGGCGCTTGACGGCGGCGGAGGAGGTGTGGGGGATGGGAACAACTGGAATGTGGGAGAAGGGCAGACGCAGTAATGAGCTTATAAGCATTACAGCAATAAAAAGCGATGAAGACGCCAAAATCCAGATTGTTAAAAAGAAGAAGTTACGAGACAGTAATGGACATATGCTCAAGTGACAATATTCTAGATAATGACAAGAGTAATAAACATCGTTCATAGTTCAGAGATCAATATAAAAACTATAAAACAAATAGCTAAAGAAGCCACAATGAAAGAAAACACAGTGCTGCACACAATCCGCGCCCCCTGTTAGCGCTAACGCCAGGGTTACGCACAGGAGGGAGGTGGTTGGAGGAACGTGACCAGCAGAGGGCCCCTCCTACCCTGCGGCACTCCGTTGCAAGAAAAGAATGATAAAATTCCGTAACAGTGCTGAACAACATTATCTAGTTAATGCAGTACATTACATGAACAGAGAAGGAACAAAAAAAATACTAGAATTACGTGTACAACATACAAAAACGAAGTAAATATGTAAGGCACTCTACACTAGGTAAAACTATCAACAAACTATATATAACAGAGGCGTTCAGTGAGTAAAGTGAAACATTGTGAAACAAACGAAAGTAGGCATTGTGCACGAAGTCGTTCTGTAAGTTAAGTAGTTTGGTTGGTTATTTCTTTTTTGATTTATGGATTTGAACCTGTTATGATAAATCAAGAGCGTGGCCTTTTTCTACTCTGTGGAGAATACATACACAATTCTCAATGCCTCCTGTGGAATGGCCAGCTTCAGATAAATGCTATCTCAAAGCAGTTTTGTTCTGTGGCTGTGAGTGTTCTTTAAACCTTAAGTTAAAAGAGCGGCCTGTTTGAACGATATAATATTTCAGTCTTATACTCCAGAGGCATCAAATTTTGTAATACTTCCCTTGCAGTTTATGTTTTATTCGAAGTTTTAGGGTGTTATTAACCTGAAAGCCACCTCTGACATCAGACTTTTTAAAACATTTTTCTATTTGCAGGAACATTTTTCCGTTAATTTCGTAGGCATGGTTTTCGTTCTATCTTTACCGGTTCTATTTGTGTGTGTGTGCGTGTGTGCGTGCCTGCTGTTTGTTATACGTTTCCTTAGCCTACTGTAGGGCAGCGTGACGTCATTTACAGAAAAGCCGTTAGCTACCGCAATCTGCTATAAAATGCTGAGTTCTTTACGTTTTTCGATTTCGTCCAAAGGTAGACGAAGGAGTCGGTGAACCATGGAGGTGAAGAAAGCCTTTTTGTATTGGGGAGGATGGCACAAACTGGCATTCTTGACTATATCTGTACAAGTAGGTTTTCTAGCAAGGGCTTTAAGTCCACTATGTCGATGCCAGCAAAACGCGTATGGTAAGATTTGGCAGGACAACCTTGTGTACAAAGTGCTGACACGAACGACCATCCCCGACGTCTATGTCAAGATCGTGGATAATTTCCTCCACGATAGAACCTTCCTGGTTACTTAGTAAGGAAAACGCTTAGGCTTACGTCACATGTCGATGGGTACCCCTCAAGGCTTTGTTTGTGTTGTCTCCCGTCCTCTTTAACATTTATGTTAATGACATGTCAGTCATCCCACACTGCCACCTGGCGCAACACTCCGATCATACGGCGCTCTATACGACCGGCCCGCAACGTGGACCAACTGATTGCTTGTCCCCAGAGGTGGCTGAACAAGACAGTGACCTGGTGTCTTTCAAACAAGATTGCCCTGAACGCTGCCAAAACTACAGCAGTCTACTTGAACAAACAGCCCCCAATCGTCCGCCACAACATCACTATTGGAGGCGTCCAGGTCCCATGGTCCCCTGATACTAAATATCTACATGTCCAGATGGTTAAAAAACTGCTCTTCCATCGACATGCAGAATACGTCACCCAAAAAGGACACAAGCTGATAAAAGTGTTGTACCCAATGTTAACCTGCAGGGAACTGAACCTAGAAACTATGGTCTGACTGTACCGGATGGTTGTCCACCCTTCCCTCATCTATGGCTCCACTGCATGGGACACGATTAGTGCCTCCCACATGCAGACCCTCCATCACCTGCGAATAAGGTGATTCGGTGGAGCCTGCATGCCCCTCCCCTCAAGAGGGTAGTTATCCTCCACGAGGAAATGGACGTGGTCACTCTGAAAAGGGAGAGAAGGCAAGGCGTCTCTATGGCAAAGTGGATGCCTTGTGCGCCACGGTCGCTGGCTTACAGTACATTGGCACCACGACTCCCTGACACTGGCACCGCCACCCGGTTCCTCTCACCATCCTTGAGGAATCAGATTCCGGCCATGGCTAATGATGGCCCTGTTATGGTCACTAATGATGTGTCAGTGTTGATATGCCTACTCGATATGTGTTGACCATCATAAGCCACCAACATAGCCACCTAATGTTGTTGTGTTACCAATTGCCTGCACCTTAAATTTCCACTGCCAGAGAGTGGTATGGAACTTCAAGTCCCACCCCCACACATTCAACATGCACTCCAGTGGTTTCCTTGGAATGACATGATTGTAGGATAGAACAGTACTTCAGTACTTCAACCTACCACTTAGAAAAAAGGTGCAGTGGGACATTGGGTCACTGTTTTAATGTTATTATTATTACCTATGCTTATGTTTCTACCAGCAGCAGCTATCCACTTTTAGGTCGGTAGGAGGTTACTCCACTGTACTTTAGTAATGACTTGCTGTCCTGTAATTATTACCACCCAGCCATCTCACAATAAAGCTATTGGCTGGACTGGCTGGAACAACCCTTCAGTGGCAGACTAACGGCGAAAAAAATGCACCCCAAATCTAGCATTGTTGACGAAACTGGATGGAGCTACTTCCAGTGCTCGATCACTGGCAATTCAAATTGTGTACAAACTCAACTGTATGCAAAATAATAAAGTCTTAGGTCCATACTGTCCAGCAGCCCAGCACAGACTGAGTCTTTTACCCACCAATTTCCAGATAGGGGCAGGGCCAACAACGCCCTGTGTTGTTGTTGTTGTTGTTTTTAACAACAGAAGTGGGCCTCTGGACCTCAAGGAGAAAACTAAATATTTGTTTTTCCCGCCAATAAATACGAAAATCCATTTTTGAATTTTCCACCTAAATTTCAATTTCCCGCCATTTCAAGCGGAGGAGGCAGGAGAGGTGAGTGAAGCATCAAAACGGATACAGGGATTAGTGAACACAGGTTTGTCGTAGCGAGACTGAATACTGTAACCCCTAAGCCCTCCAAAAATAAACGAAAAATATACCTATTCAAAAAAGCAGACAAAAATTCACTTGACGTCTTCCTGAGAGATAATCTCCACTCCTTCCAAATTAACAATGTATGTGTAGATCAGATGCGGCTTGAATTCAAAGAAGTAGTATCGCAACAATTGTGAGATTTATACTAAATAAATTAACAACCGACGAGCTGATCCTTATTTGTAGACAAAACGAGTCAGAACACTGTTGCAGAAACAACGAAACAAACTTGCTAAATTTCAAGAGACGCAAAATCCCCAAGATTGTCGGTCTTTTACAGAAGCTCGAAATTTAGCGCCGACTTCAATGCGAGATGCATATAATAGTTTCCACAACGAAACTGGCAGAAAATCCAAAGAGATTCTGGGCGTATGTAAAGTATGCTAGCGGCAAGACACAATCAATGCCTTCTCTGCGCGATATAAATGAGGATACTATCGAAGACAGTGCTGCCAAAGCACAGTCACTAAACACAGCCTTCCGAAATGCCTTCATAAAAGAAAACAAAGCAAATATTCCAGAATTCGAATCATTTGTCTATTGACAAACAGTCAACATGAATTTAGAAAACATCGTTCTTGTGAAACACAACTAGCTGTTTACTTGCATGAATTGTTGAGTGCTATTGACAAGGGATTTCAGATTGATTCCATATTTCTGGATTTCCGGAAGGCTTTTGACACTATACCACACAAGTAGATTGTAGTGAAATTGCGTGCTTATGGAATATCGTCTCAGTTATATGACTGGATTCGTGATTTCCTGTCAGCGAGGTCACAGTTTGTAGTAATTGATGGAAAGTCATCGAGTGAAACAGAAGTGATATCTGGCGTTCCCCAAGGTAGTGTTATAGGCCCTTTGCTGTTCCTTATCTATATAAACGGCTTGGGAGACAATATGAGCAGCCCTTTAGGTTGTTTGCAGATGACTCTGTCGTTTATCGACTGCTAAAGGCATCAGAAGATCAAAAAAATTGCAAAACGATTTAGAAAAGATAACTGTATGGTGTGAAAATTGGCAATTGGCCCTAAATAACGAAAAGGTGAGGTCATCCACACGAGTGCTGAAAGGAATCCGTTAACCTTCGGGTACATGATAAATCAGCCAAATCTAAAAGCCATAAATTCAACTAAATACCTAGGAATTACAAATAACTTAAATTGGAAGGAACACATAGAAAATATTGTGGGGAATGCTAACAAAAGACTACGTTTTATTGGCAGCACACTTAGAAAATGTAACAGATCTACTAAGGAGACTGCTTACACTATGCTTGTCCGATCTCTTTTAGAATACTGCTCCATGGTGTGGGATCCTTACCAGATAAGATTGATGGAATACATCAAAAAAGTTCAATCAAGGGCAGCACATTTTGCTTTATCGGGAACAGGGGAGAGAGTGTCACTGAAATGATACAGGATTTGGGGTGGGCGTCGGTAAAACAAAGGCGGTTTTCGTTGTGGCAGAATCTTCTCACAAAATTCCAACCAACAACTTTCTCCTCCAAATGTGAAAATATTTTGTTGACACCGACCTACATAGCGAGAAACGATCACCATGATAAAATAAGGGAAATCAGAGCTTGTACAGAAAGATACAGGTGTTTGTTCCTTCTGCACACTATACGAGATTGGAACAATAGAGAACTGTGAAGGTGGTTTGATGAACCCTCTGGCAGGCACTTAAATGTGATTTGCAGAGTATCCATGTAGATGTAGATGTGGAAGGGGAGGGCTGGGGGTCTCCCAGATATGGAGGGTTAATTAATTTATCGATTTAATTAATTAGTGAATCAAATTGATAGTATGGGAGGAGGCTATTCAAATACTTCAGGCCTGATAGCGTACTTGTATCGGCGAAGGATAGGGGGAGGGTTGGAGGTTTCCATAAGGTGGAGGAGGAGGAGAGGGAGGGATGGAGTGCGTTGTGGATACAGGGGATCATAAATCACCACCAGAGGCTCAAAAACAACTTAGCAGAACAGTAGGTTAAGGTGAGGGGGAGGGGCCATAATTCAATCAAGTACATACCTGAATGTATGCAACACGCACTAACAAAATGCACCAGAACGAAGTTTGTGCCACTACTCAGTTCATTATCACATAGGCTTTAAGGTATTTGCTTGCATGTTTGGCTGCTCCCAAAGGTGGGACCTAGGCATTGTTGTTGTCCATAGAAGGTCCCAATTTTTCAACGTCACAGCTGACACAAAAGAACTGCTTTCCCATTATAACCCCTAGCAGACCTATTGTAGCTACACTCATCCTTAGCCATTGCTTACACCACCACTTTATAAGGGTGCGTCCCCCACACTCATGTTTGTCCTACTGAAATTGAGCCACTCTCAACACTGCACGTAGCAAGCGGCTACACGGGTAGGAGGGGTTGTGTGGCGTGGACTGAGCAGTTGTTTAGGTTAGATGGCCTCAGGCAAGTACAGAAAGGGCAACAGCCTCAAAGGGTGCGGGACAAAGTCAGGACATTCGGGGACCAAGCAGCAATCGGTATTGTAACTGTAAACTGTCGAAGCTGATTGGTAAAGTACCGGAACTTCAAGCGCTGATAGAAAACACCAAAGCTGAAATCGTTGCAGATACGGAGAGCTGGCTGAAGCCAGAGATAAATTCTGCCGAAATTTTTACAAAGGCACAGACGGTGCATAGAAAAGATAGATTGCATGCGACCGGTGGTGGCGTGTTTGTCGCTGTTAGTAGTAGTTTATCCTGTAGTGAAGTAGAAGTGGATAGTTCCTGTGAATTATTATGGGTGGAGGTTACATTTAACAACCGAGCTAGGTTAATAATTGGCTCCTTTTACCGACCTCCCGACTCAGCAGCATTAGTGGCAGAACAACTGAGAGAAAATTTGGAATACATTTCACACAAATTTTCTCAGCATGTTAGTCTTAGGTGGAGATTTCAATTTACCAAATATAGACTGGGACACTCAGATGTTTAGGACGGGTGGTAGGGACAGACATTGTACTGAATGCACTATCCGAAAATTACCTCGAGCAATTAAACAGAGAACCGACCTGTGGAGATAACATCTTGGACCTACTGATAACAAACAGACCCGAACTTTTCCACTCTGTAAGTGCAGAACAGGGAATCAGTGATCATAAGGCCGTTGCAGCATCCCTGAATATGGAAGTTAATAGGAATATAAAAAAAGGGAGGAAGGTTTATCTTTTTAGCAAGAGTAATAGAAGGCAAATTTCAGACTACCTAACAAATCAAAACGAAAATTTCTGTTCCGACACTGACAATGTTGAGTGTTTATGGAAAAAGTTCAAGGCAATCGTAAAATGCGTTTTAGACAGGTACGTGCCGAGTAAAACTGTGAGGGACGGGAAAAACCCACCGTGGTTCAACAATAAAGTTAGGAAACTACTGCGAAAGCAAAGAGAGCTTCGCTCCAAGTTTAAACGCAGCTAAAACCTCTCAGACAAGCAGAAGCTAAACGATGTCATAGTTAGCGTAAGGAGGGCTATGCGTGAAGCGTTCATTGAATTCGAAAGTGAAATTCTATGTACCGACTTGACAGAAAATCCTAGGAAGTTCTGGTCTTACGTTAAATCAGTAAGTGGCTCGAAACAGCATATCCAGACACTCCGGGATGATGATGGCATTGAAACAGAGGATGACACGCGTAAAGCTGAAATACTAAACACCTTTTTCCAAAGCTGTTTCACAGAGGAAGACCGCACTGCAGTTCCTTCTCTAAATCCTCGCACAAACGAAAAAATGGCTGACATCGAAATAAGTGTCCAAGGAATAGAAAAGCAACTGAAATCACTCAACAGAGGAAAGTCCTGACGGAATACCAATTCGATTCTACACACAGTACGCGAAAGAATTTGCCCCCCTTCTAACAGCCGTGTACCGCAAGTCTCTAGAGGAACGGAAGGTTCCAAATGATTGGAAAAGAGCACAGGTCGTTCCAGTTTTCAAGAAGGGTCGTAGAGCAGATGCGCAAAACTATAGACCTATATCTCTGACGTCGATCTGTTGTAGAATTTTAGATGTTTTTTGCTCGAGTATCATGTCGTTTTTGGAAACCCAGAATCTACTATGTAGGAATCAACATGGATTCCGGAAACAGCGATCATGTGAGACCCAACTCGCTTTATTTCTTCATGAGACCCAGAAAATATTAGATACAGGCTCCCAGGTATATGCTATTTTCCTTGGCTTCCGGAAGGCGTTCCATACAGTTCCGCACTGTCGCCTGATAAACAAAGTAAGAGCCTACGGAATATCAGACGAGCTGTGTGGCTGGATTGAAGAGTTTTTGGCAAACAGAACACAGCATGTTGTTATCAGTGGAGAGACGTCTACAGACGTTAAAGTAACCTCTGGCGTGCCACAAGGGAGTGTTATGGGGCCATTGCTTTTCACAATATATATAAATGACCCAGTAGATAGTGTCGGAAGTTTCATGCGGCTTTTCGCGGATGATGCTGTAGTATACAGAGAAGTTGCAGCATTAGAAAATTGTTGCGAAATGCAGGAAGATCTGCAGAGGATAGGCACTTGGTGCAGGGAGTGGCAACTGACCCTTAACATAGACAAATGTAATGTATTGCGAATACATAGGAAGAAGGTTCCTTTATTGTATGATTATATGATAGCGGAACAAACACTGGTAGCAGTTACTTCTGTAAAATGTCTGGGAGTATGCGCGCGGAGCGATTTGAAGTGGAATGATCATATAAAATTAATTGTTCGTAAGGCGGGTACCAGGTTGAGATTCATTGGGAGAGGAGTCCTTAAAAAATGTAGTCCATCAACAAAGGAGGTGGCTTACAAAACACTCGTTCGACCTATACTTGAGTATTGCTCATCAGTGTGGGATCCGTACCAGATCGGGTTGACGGAGAAGATAGAGAAGATCCAAAGAAGAGCGGCGCGTTCCGTCACAGGGTTATTTGATAACCGTGATAGCGTTACGGAGATGTTTAGCAAACTCAAGTGGCAGACTCTGCAAGAGAGGCGCTCTGCATCGCGGTGTAGCTTGCTGTCCAGGTTTCGAGGGGTGCGTTTCTGGATGAGGTATCGAATATATTGCTTCCCCCTACTTATACCTCCCGAGGAGATCACGAATGTGAAATTAGAGAGATTCGAGCGCGCACGGAGGGTTTCAGACAGTCGTTCTTCCCGCGAACCATACGCGACTGGAACAGAAAAGGGAGGTAATGACAGTGGCACGTAAAGTGCCCTCCGCCACACACCGTTGGGTGGCTTGCGGAGTATAAATGTAGATGTAGATGCACTACAACCCCTGCCTTCAAATGCATCCTGGGAAGCAAGGCGCACTGTTGAAAGACTAACCCAGTGCAATACACTCAGTAAACATGCCGTCTATATTAGTTCCCTTACATGACACGAGTGTATTCATTCCCGTCTCTCACTCTGATGTGTCAACCAACATAACAGGCCAGTACAGCAGAAGCAACTACCTCTGTGCCTTTTGTCTTTGAACACAAACAGCCCCAGATAACAACAAATAACACCAGCTTGTTGTCATGGACGGCTCTGGCAGCTGCTACTGCAATCAGAGGTGTCCTCTTCGACAACAGGTGCCATTCACATCACCAAAAGCCGGCACAACGATCTCAACACCAATTGCTTCTGCGATGTCACATGGAAGCAAGTTTTAGACCGTGCTGTATTCCTCCACCAGGACAGTATTTAAGCCTCCGCTCAGTCGCAGCAAAGAAAGATGAAGCCGACACACCATCTGAACACCACCACCTTCAAAGACTTATGTGGACTGCCATCTGTCTGCTGCACATCGTGCTGATTGACCTTGCCCTCTCAGGACTTTGGCACCAGGTCTTGGTGTCCACTGGTTCATAGATTTTTGTTATTGCGATTTTCAGACAGCTGTCCTAAACTGTGGTCCATCTCGACATAAATTTATATTGTTAGAAATCAAAGTGGTTGTGGTCCGCTTTGGACATGTAATTCCGACATGTCATTGATCCCAAAGCTATTAATACAGTATCCGAATTCCATTCGGCCCAAGAAGTATATGTACTGTTCAGTTTATTGATTAACTGCGGCCGTTGTGAATTTATGAGGAGTTTCTCTTTCATGTAGGAGCTTGTTCTTGCTTAGTGAGTCCTTTTAGGGTCACTTCACCCCTCGTTATGGTAGAACATTTGGCTCAGTTACCAGTACCACCAGTACCCCTGCAGTGTCAGTCAAGGCACTGGTTGGGCCATTTCCAGCCGTACATACCAGTTAGAGGGGATTGTGATGATGTATCTTCATCGAGCAGTGACGAAGACGCATAGAGGTTTCATTTACTGCTGGATGAGGGCACAGATCTCGTCAGCATAAGGCAGAGTGCAGTAGAAGCTGCACACTGTGCTTGAAATCACTGAGCTGGAGTAACCCTCTGGCTTCAAGCGGCCATTAAGTCCGATGCAGTATACGCCAGAGGGGATCACACCACTATACAAAGCTGATACCCATGTTGACATCCTCTCTGGGAACTTGTGTTCGATTTCTCTTTTAACAGCTTGTAATCGGCTGTCGATGGACTTTGCTGAATTTACTGAATGGTTGGCCCACAACATTCCCTGTTTAATCGTTGACTTCCATCTCCGAGGAGATGCTAACTTTTGACATAACCATTTCCTTCCCATCTAATCTATCAGTGTTTAGTAGTTGTGGGCTTGTACCCAAACACCACTTTGCAAGGCTCTCGTTAGCTCAGCGTAACAGACAGTATTTGTTATCCTCTTGTGGGAAACAAAATACGATGTTGGGAAGTTTTGCTCTAACACACTTTAATAGGAGGATTTTTATAAATACGTAAGATAAGGGACAATGTCTGAGGTGATGACTCTTTTAACCAATATTTAGACTGGCTGGACCGAAAACATTGGATGGTCAATTGAATGCTAGACATGTCCTGTTTGAGTTTGCTAACGTCGTTCCAACATATGGAGAGAGATTTCTTCTCCTGCAACTCGAGGCTTCGTGTTTAGCACTTCTGCTTGTAGCTTTTTGGTAGTAACGCTGATGAGATGGTTATCCCACGTTGCTGACAGTCTTGGTATGAAATGGTGTTTGGTCCCAAATAGGTCTGTTTTCAGCCACGCGTTGATCCGTTGTGACTATTACATGGCTGTGTCCCATGCACTGGACTACATTAAGGCTACAAGAGCCGCTGTGTGCAATAGTGCGTAGGAATAGCAGTCTTCTTGCCAACGGCCCGAGGTTGTCTAAAAACTGTAGGGATTTAAAACCTACTAGAAGCGTCCTTGAGATCATTAATATAATGTGCTGCAACATTACATGGTAAAGTATATCTCGAGTTCCTAAATGCCGTAGAAGCAGTATATCTCGGACAGGTCATCGTAATGAAATTTTGCTGTAGCCTAAAGACAGTGGTTAATAAAAAGTGAATATAATTATGACGAATCTGTATTTCATTCCCTCATGTGGAACGTCTCTTCTTGCTTTACAAATGTAATTTTTAATTAAGCATCATATGGTTTGTTTTGTTCTTCAGTTTAGTTTTAATCAAAGTAGACGCCCAAGACCTTCGACATTTCTACACTGTTTATAATTATCGTTTTGCACTACTTTAGTACAATTTATATTTTTGGCAGTCGAACTCTAGGTCATATGAGTTTTTATTTCAACATTTAAAGCTAGATTATTTGGGAAATTGTATTAAATAATTTTCAGAAAAGTTATCTACAACTTCCTCTGTTCATATTTCGTTGTTTCACTTGCATACAATCCTTGTATCACTGGCAGATAGAACCAATTCTACTTTTTGAAGACCAAGAAAAGTGAATGAGCCTATGATGGAACCTCCACTGTAACTTCTGCCATTACAGATACAGTGGCATGCTTCCTGGCTGTATGAGTAGAGCGTTCCGTGAAACGCTGCGAATCTGTATATTTATTATTATTATTATTACTGCTACTATTATTATTCGTGTCGAGACCTTGGAGGATCACGCAAGGCATTCGTCCTTATTTGAGCATTCTGTCTGTTCTTCTACTTTTTCTTCAGGGAGTCTCTTTCTACCTTCTGTCCACTTTGTTCCTGATTTCTTTACAGCTTGTTCTCTGACCTCATATTTCATCCGTGTTTCTTGTCTATGTATATTTTACTGCCTTCATTTTCAGCTGGATCATTTGTGTCATCTCAACGTCAAACTTGTCTTGTGTGATCGATTTTGTTATGACTTGACCCCTTGTATGTCTGTCAGAATTTTATTGGTGAGTCTTGTTGATAATATTCTGCTGATGTGCTCAGAGAACCTTTACTTTCTTTTTCTGACATCTGCTACTACTTCTGTAATTTTTCCAGAGTGTACTGTGTATCCCACTTTTGCGTCCTTCCTTCAGAACGCTTTTCGAGTACAGTTGTAGAGCCATGCTTGAACACAGTATTTCTGGCTTGGTAATTGTATTGTAGTTTCTGGACTTTATGTGACTGGAGATCCACTTCTTATTATATAAGGCGTAACAGGTAGAAGTGTAGGTATCTTTATATGCGGTACCTTAACATCTAAACACATCAGTGTGTTGGTAGTTTTGCTCTTCATCTTCACACAGATACGTCACGAACCTCAGGAGCTGATGTTTTCTGTATTGTAACTGCACTGCTAAATGGATCATGCAGCCCAAAGGAAAACAAGCATTAATGGCTTGCCACATTTACTTGGAGGTTATAAAATTAATAAAATAAAATAAAATAAAATAAAATATTAATTATTTTATCTGTATGATTGTCTCTCCTATGAGTCGTCAGGTTTTACTTATTCGGTATCAGACACTTGACAATGGCTTTTTCGTAAAGGCAATGTTACTCGTAGTTGACCGTGAAATAAAACTGAAATAATCGGACTTCGTAATTAAATCGTTTCCAAAGACTGCTGCGGTAGGTGCGGACTCATAATCTAAATCTCAATATTACAATAATTTGCCAGCCATGCCAAAACGTCGTACAGAGGTGATTGTCTACTAAACAAAAAAATTACACAGTTAGTTAAATCAGATATATTCAATGAATAAGCCTACAGTTCATAATCCTACTTACTTTTATAAATGTAAATTCTTTTCAGAATCGAGTGCCTAGTATGGTTGCAACTCGCAGTAATTTTCTATAACATGAAATATGGCGGTGTGCCAGACAATAAACTAAAATACGTGCTTCTCGCACCACTTCCACCAGAGCTCCCCTTTTCTTAATCAAACATAAGAGTAACGTAATTGTGCTTTTGTTTTATCAGCGACACAGCGCTGCAGTTGTGTGCCATAGGCTTTATTTATTTGTCACTGATTATATATTTAATTAATATTTTGCGTTTCCGAGGAAACTCACGCTCGGCATGCAAATGTGCCTTTATATTGCCCCCTGAATTGCGAGGCGAAAGGACACACCTGCAGGCGAGCAATTCACCTAAAGGCACAAGAAAATCTAAGTTATCTACAACTATTTACATGACCTACATTATACACATTATATACAAACTTTGAATGACGCGGGTGCGCCGTAAAAGTTCTTATGTTGGCAGATAGAGTGCGTGCATGCGCAGAAGCGTCTGTGTGACTGCCGTTATGTCGTACAGTTAGATCACGCGGCACAGTATTGCAGTTCATATTGTTCGTGTGCGCGCGTTTCTCAGTCGTTGCACAAAGAAAATATTCAACCAAGATTACATATGAAGACTACATTCTATGACAGGTAACTTAGTTTTAAATTTACAATATTCGTTATAACACAATACAACTTAGATTGTTGAATGTTCTTAGTTACATAGTATTGTTTTGAAATACTTCAAAGAAAAATGTCCGTATGTTTCAGGTGCGTTGACCTATACACATCGTGTCGTTATCGCAGTTCATATTCATCTGCTGCATAATAATTTTTTACAGGTTAGTATCGTCGTGGTAAAGTTTTTTGATCAGAGTAACATCGTTGTATAACAACGTGATTAATACATAAGCGTGTCCATTTCCTATTTCCATTATAGTCGTTGTGATGCAGTTCGTTGTGAGTAAAAGCATTGCTTATTACAGATCAGACGTGACCCATCGAGTAATTGGTCCACGTGCAGTTCGTTTTTTACATTCCGTGGAAGCTTGGTTGCAGAACCTCGGACGGCACATCGCTGGCGTCGATCCTTGGACAGTCCAGGTAAGAGTGTCCGTCACATTTCGAGAACATTTCATTCCCTGAAGTTCCAACCAAAATTCTTCCACCCGTCGTGTTGTTTTCTGAACAGGCACTTTGTGTCCATTTAATCCAGTTAACATCTTGAAGTTGGGTACTGTAGTAATGTCACTACACGATGCACGAATTATGCACTTCACATTTTCAGTTTTTTGCTGAATATAGCTCACCTAAATGTTCGTAGTTATTAATCAAGGAAATCGTTCATCGCGTTTACATAGGTACGATGCATAATGAATGGCATTAACCGTTTCCTTCACATAGGTTTCTGCGTAGTTGCAGAGTTAGTAATGTTCGTTAATGTCCGTGAACAGAGGTTCACTATGCAATGTCTTTTTGGCACTCGTTTTGTTCAAATTTTTACATGATACATCAGTTAAAAAGAAAATAAGTAATTATACATACACACGTCACATATTTTCTTACCATAAACATAATACAGTTGCACATAAACATGTTTACATCATCATTACATAGCTATAGGTTATTACATTGTGTCACATTTGATTACATGAATTGCAGATATTTACGTCCTCTTTAACGGTTTTGTGATGTCATCTGAAATTAAGATAGGTTAGACACAACATTCATTACATCAGTAGGCAAGACCAGGCGTTTTCGCTACTCAATAAATATTCAAAATAGTAAGAGAGAGAAAATGTTCGATTCCTCGCGTTTTTTGCGTGTGTGTAAAGTGTCTGTGTGGCCTTGACTACTGATAGATGCTTTTCGTGTTGAGAGATGTGCGTCTAATCTATTTCTCAAAGTAAAAGATCGCTTCACAGATGACGTCTGTCAGTTCGTCAGGTGTCATACCAAGTCAGTGGTACCTACAATAACAAATGTTCCGTGAAAAATTAATATGTCATTCACTGCTACGTAATCATAAATTTTACTTTAATATTCAGTCTTCACGGTGGAGCCGCGGCGTTGAAAGAAAAGTTCTTCTGTCTTCAACTGCGACTCTGGAACGCTGAAATGAAAATTTCTATACTACTTATTATCTGTATTGTAGCAACAGAGTTTTTCGAGTTGCTTAGCAATATTTTGATGGGTATGACTTTGACATTATTCAGCATGAAATGCTCTAAGATCTCCGTGTGCGTATAGCCCAATAATTTTGTTAGTTCTACGATGTTGTAACAGATACGCACCAGGGTGCGGTATGTTAACAATTATATAAGGTCCTTCATATAGCAGACGCCACTTAGCGTTGCGTCGTTTGAGTGCAACAGATTTATGATGAGTACGAAGTAGTACAAGCATTCCTACCTCGAATTTTTGTTTTCTTTTTATTATGTTTCTGTGATGTTTGTTTCGTATCTGTGCGTGATGTGTCAGCGTAGTCAATACTTCTTTTATTTTCTGTTCAGGTGTGATTTACTTGTCTGACAACTTAGGTAATGGTTCTATCCACTGATCGTTCTGTTTGCAATTGAACATGATCTCGTTAGGTGTGTAATTTGTATCGTAAATATTTAAGTTATTGTGTACGTCTTCGAAAACACTTAGGTAGGACACCCAATTAGTATGTTTTGATGAAATATAGGTCCTCATGAAACGGTTTAATTCTCGGAAAAGTCTCTCAGTCGCGTTACATTGTGGACTAAACCTCGAAATAAATATACTTTTAATGTTATTGTCCTTCAAGAAATTTCTCCATTTGTACCCAGAGTAGTATGCTGCATTATCTGATAGAATTGCTTTAGGTTTTCCCACGTGCGTCAGGTAATCACTTGAGAATCTTCGTATTATAGCACTTGCAGTGGCGGATTTTAAAGCATAAAGTTTAACATGTTTAGAAAATATATCGTAAAAAGCTAAGATATATTTGACGCCTCCAGAGCTTGCTGGATGCGGTCCACTGATGTCAGTACACAGAATTTCCAGGGGTTTACTAGGTAAAATAGAATGTAAATCTGTTTTTGTGGATAAATTCTTAGGTTTTGATTTTTGACATATGACACATGTTTTCAGTTCCCTGTAAATTTTTCTTCTCATATTGCTAAAATAACAGTATGTACTGAGCTTCGCTAAACACTTTTTTGTCCCATAATGACCCCAAACTAAGTGTGTGTGCCAAATTAAATTACGTTCAGACTCTTTGGGAATGCATACACACCAGTTAGTAGCATTTGGATGTCGGCGGTAAAATAGCACATCATTGTGTAACTTGTAATACTTAGTCAAAGGATGATTGTGTTTTTCTACCAGTAATGTTATTATTTTATACCAGTGAGGATCAGATTTTTGTAATTCAGCCATGTTTCTGCACATATCCATATAATATTGGTGATACTGCTTGTCTTGCATTAAGAGAATCCTGTAGTCATTTATATTTTCTAAGTCACTGTTGGTATCATTCATACCTTGTGGAAGTCTAGACAAAGTGTCTGCAATGGTGTTGTCCTTACCTCTTATGTACTTAATTTCAAAAGAGTAGTTCTGAAGTGTAACTGCCCATCGTGATAGTCTAGGATGTACAAGTTTACAAGTTAACAAAAATGTCAGGGCCTGGTGATCGGTGTAAATTACTGTATGTTTTCCAAATAAATAATAATTGAATTTCTTGAATGCCCATACTATGGAAAGTGTTTCTAACTCAGTAGTGGAGTATGTACGCTCACATTCAGTTAGAGTGCGACTCGCAAACCCAATAATTCTTATCTGTTCCTCCTCTTTATTCTTTACAACTTGAAATAAGCAACAGCCCAAGCCAGTACGTGAAGCGTCACAAGTCATACAAAAATCTAAATTGAAATCTGGATGGCTCAATATGTTAGCATTCACTAAAGCATGTTTAATTGTATTAAAGTCATTCTGGCACTGTTCCGACCAGATCCAAACTTGATTCTTTCTGAGTAGATTTAGCAGATGTTTACTGTTCAAAAGTGGTTGTGGCAAAAAACGTCTGAAAAATGAACATAGCCCAAGGAATGATTTTAACTGCTTTTTAGTTCGAGGGCTAGGAAAGTTTCTGATAGCATCTAATTTACTGGGATCCGGACGTATGCCCTGTGAATTAATGATATGTCCTAAATACTTTATCTCACTGCAACCAAACTTTGATTTTCTAAGATTGGCTGTGACTCCAGCTTGTGCAAATTTTTCTAAAATTCTTTGAAGTGTGTCAACGTGTTCATTCCAGGATTGTGTAGCTATCAGTATATCATCTACATAGTGTGTGACTGTCTCAACTAAATCGTCGCCAAGCACGGTATCCAGGGCTGTAATGAATACCCCAGAGCTGACATTCAGTCCGAAGGGTAGAACGCAAAACTGATAGGTTCGCCCCCCGAACATAAATGCAGTATATTTCCGAGAATCAGGAGTGATACCCACCTGCCAAAACGAATTAGCGAGATCTATTGTGGAAAAATATTTTGCATCTAGAAATTTCTGTAATTGCTCTTCTAAATTTTCAGGTTTTGTGTGAACCGGTAAAATTATTTCATTAATAGCTCGTGCGTCTAACACTAACCTAATGCTTCCATTTGATTTTTTGACAACAAGTAGAGGACTACAGTAAGGTGAGATGGATGGTTCAATGACCTTCCAGTCTAACATTTGTTTTAATTCTTGCCACACAGCAGGTCGTTGAGATAACGGTACGTTATATGTCTTATGGTAGAAGATCTTGTGAGGCTTAACTTCACTCTTGTACACATACGTGTTGATAACACCTAATCGTTTGGTAAAAACTTGTAAATATTTGGATAACACTTCCTGTAGTTTTATACGTTCATGTACACTGAGAGCTGTAGCTTCACTTATCTTATGATCAAGCAATGTTTTCAAGTCCATTAGCTCTGCGTCAGATGAGTGTGTTTGCATGTCTTGAATGTCTTTGTCAAGTACTAACTGAACCTTGTACCCTGTACAGTGTTTGTCATGCTTTAGAGTTCTCCTGTCCAAATCAATAATAATTACCCTGCTTTTATCATTTAAAATACATTTACCTTTGGAGAAGTCTATAATGCAGTCCTTCTCGCTCATAATATCTATTCCTAATATGCAATTAGTCACAAGGTTTTGTACAACCAGGAATGGCCATTGTACGGTTCCATTACCTATTTTAACGTTTACAAAAACTTGCTTCGTAACCCTACATGACTTATTACCTAGTGCAATAGTTATTTTACAGTTTTGGGCAGGAAACTCAGGCACAGGTTCCAATTCACACATCTTTTTATAAAAATTAAAAGATAAAACGCTCAGAGCTGCACCTGTATCTAGGATAATAGTAGTTGGAATCCCACCTACTACACCAGTAGTGGATGCTAAAACAATTTCATTTGTGTTTAAACGACATTGTGTACTGTCTTGTAAAAGTTCATCTGATATATTGTTATTGTGGTTGTATCTTATAAATAAAACAGGTAGTTTTTGTTTAGAATTACTCGGCATATCATTATTCTGTTGTTCAAGTGTGGTGTCAAATAACTGATTAACATTGAAGCCGCCCCCCAAGAATTCTTCAGCCACGACCTGGGGCAAAGTAGTGACTGTTTCTAGTTTGTTGGATTAGCATTTGTACTAGGCACTGACACAGATTGAGGTTGTGCATCAGGTGTCATTTCTATTATATTTACATTCGGATATTGCCTATTATGATCTCCAAACTTTTGCGGTTGTTGTTGCTGTTGCGCATTATAACTTACCTGTCGGTCGTAAGGTATGCTCCAATTTTGTCCTGGTGGCTGCTGTGGTAAAGCAGAGTTTGAATGAAAGTACTGATCGTTACGAGTCCAACCTTGATGCTGTCTTGGCTCGTAGTTATTATTATTTCTATTTCTGTTTGTGTTTTTGTTATTACCTTTGTATCCGTTGTTACCGTTGTAGTTATTACCGCGGCGCCTTTTGTATGGATTGCCGCATGAAATGTTATTACTGTTGTAACTATTGTTTGTATTGGAATACGCGTGTTGATTTTGATTTCCGTACTTAGACGGCATGTGAGTTTGCTGTTTTTGTTGTACCGCGTATCCAACTGTGGGCGCGCCAGAATTGTGTTGGCAAGCCTGCATGTTTTGCATACCACTAGTGTAAACATTGTGGCTGCTGTTTTGCCGCGCGAAGCGCTGATCTTCAAGTAACATGTCAACCGAATCTAAAGCTGTTAAAAAATAATCTGAATCGTCATCCGGGATATGTAGGAGTTTTTCTTTAATGTTGAAAGGCAATTTGGCCTTCAACGCACGGAGTATATCTCGCGTTGCGACTGGTTCGTCTAAAAAGTGTCCCATGTTCAAGTATTTTTCAAAATATCTGCGTAAGTTACCATTTTTTCTGTTAAAAGTTTCAGGTTCTAAAATTTGTCTTCTGAGTCGCTCCTGAACGGATTGCGACCAGAATTTGTTCAGAAAAGCACGCTCAGACTCACTGTACGTGGTACATACGTCAGCTTGACTGTATGCCCAGACAGCTGCATCGCCTTGGATGTAACCGACAATATATGAAATCTTTTTCCGGTCACTCCAAGTGCGTGGAAATGCGTTACTAAAAGATTTGAGAAAAATCACCGGATGAATGGTTCGTTTTTCTGGGATAAAAATCTGAAATTGCCTGTGTTTCATTAAGCTTTCGTCTTCCTTTGCATTATGATATGGATTTGTCCCACTGTAATTACTGCTATGTCCAGCTGGCGAGTAATTACGATAATGTTGCTGTGGTTTACCATGATAATAGCTTGTGTTTGTGTTTGCACATCGTGGTATGTGTTGTAGTCGTGGTGTGTTTTGTTCTTGTGTGTTTGTCGTGTGCGGTATGTGTGTGTCATACTCGAATGTATATTGGTTCCTGAACTGTGCATTTTGACTGATATTTTCGTTACATTCAGACTGTGGTCGATCGGTGAATTGTCTCATGGGTGCAGTGACGGATTGTACTGCGTCACTGATCAGCTGTTTGTTATTAGTAATGTATTGCGCTACGGAGTCGTGCACCATTGTTGGTAAATTTTCACGTAAGCATCTATCAAAATGTTTGTCTTTGTTGACTACCCAATCATGAAATTCTTTATTAATATTTTGAAAATGAGCTGTGGTATCAGATTGTAAGATGTCAGTCAGGTGTTGTTCAACATTGTCAAATTTATTCTGTACGTCAGTAATTCGTTTTTCAAGGTTGTCATGTACTGAAGGATATGTTTGAATTTGTTCAGTAAGAACTTCACACGTGACATTAAGGTTTTTTACTTGTGTCTGTAAAAGTGCTACGTCAGTTGTAGTCTTTTCTTGTCTCGTATTAAGCTGGGAAAATTTAGCACTGAGTTCAGTCATCTGTTTGGTCAGTGTGGCGTCTATAAGTTCCACACGCTTACATAAAGTGTCATTAGCTGTCTTGAACGCTATGAGATCAGATTTGATTCCGTCATTTTGTGTCTTTAACTGTTCATTTTGTGTCTTTAAGGTTGCCATATTTTCTGCGTTTTGTTTCATTAGCATTTGTAACATGTCGGCAATGTTTATCATTTGCAAGGTCTCTGCCCCCGCCGCGTCATTAGACGTGACGTCATGCATTAACATGGGCTCTGATTGAGACTTTGAAATTTTTGTGGTGGAGGGCCTATTGTCAAAATTTTCGTCAACACTTGCGTCAATGTTTGATGAATCGTCACTACCGGTTGCTGTCGTAAAGTCATTTTCTAACATTTGTCTCTCGTCCGAGTCGGATTGCGTCTGAATAGTACGTCTTTGCTGTTCCATTTTTGCGTATTGTTTTCTAGTTATTACCATGCCACACGTGATATATGTTTCAAGAAAATATTTGACACTGATTTTAAAATAAAATGCAGTTGAGCATGAATCGGTCGTAGCAACAATGGCTGTCTGTTAATTTAAAAATATAAACTGAATTTGAGATTATTGGTAATGGCTGCTGGCCATGTTACATGATATCGTACAGAAGTCGGCCATATTGTACACTCGTGTATTGGTATTGTTGCATACGTTATTGTTTAGGGAAAAGTACTGAGAATGAAATTTATCACTGAAACTGTTATGCGGAAAAGAAACACTACAGAATTTTACTGAAAAGCTAATACACTGAATTATACGTCTGATCAAGCCTGCTAATGCAAATATGCTGCGTCTTACCTTATTTTGCTGGAAGCTTCTTTGCGTCTTCCCGCAAAATTTTATAATTGGCAAATATCTTCTGATTTTTGTTATTTCTCATATAGTCAAGTCCAGGTCCAGAAAGTTGATTTTTCACATGAAACAAAGAGAACAATGTAACAAATGACAAAATAACAAGTCTGACACGCAGTCGCCAATATAAAATTAATAAAATAAAATAAAATAAAATAAAATATTAATTATTTTATCTGTATGATTGTCTCTCCTATGAGTCGTCAGGTTTTAATTATTCGGTATCAGACGCTTGACAATGGCTTTTTCGTAAAGGCAATGTTACTCGTAGTTGACCGTGAAATAAAACTGAAATAATCGGACTTCGTAATTAAATCGTTTCCAAAGACTGCTGCGGTAGGTGCGGACTCATAATCTAAATCTCAATATTACAATAATTTGCCAGCCATGCCAAAACGTCGTACAGAGGTGATTGTCTACTAAACAAAAAAATTACACAGTTAGTTAAATCAGATATATTCAATGAATAAGCCTACAGTTCATAATCCTACTTACTTTTATAAATACAAATTCTTTTCAGAATCGAGTGCCTAGTATGGTTGCAACTCGCAGTAATTTTCTATAACATGAAATATGGCGGTGTGCCAGACAATAAACTAAAATACGTGCTTCTCGCACCACTTCCACCAGAGCTCCCCTTTTCTTAATCAAACATAAGAGTAACGTAATTGTGCTTTTGTTTTATCAGCGACACAGCGCTGCAGTTGTGTGCCATAGGCTTTATTTATTTGTCACTGATTATATATTTAATTAATATTTTGCGTTTCCGAGGAAACTCACGCTCGGCATGCAAATGTGCCTTTATAAGGTGCTAACCAACCTTAAGTCGTACTATTCCTAATAACTACAATCATTAGTCTGCAAATGAAGTAAATACTGATATAAAGTTGTACAGAATATTTTCCTCATTCACCATTGGAAATATCTGGACTTGCACCCATTACACCTTGTATATGTCCTACAACTTGCCTTACGCTCTCTCCATTCTTTGTAAACGAGTCTTCTGTGAAATCTTCTCTACTATAGGTTCAAGGAATTCACCTAGGCATTTGAAATCTGCCACGCTGTTTTTCTTGCCATAGTTTGTGTCTAATTTTTGTGTGTTTAGTTTTGGCAGAAAACCCAAAGAGATTCTGGTCATACATAAAGCGCACCTGTGGCAAGACGCAATCAGTACCTTCACTGCGCGATAACAACGGTGAAGTCACTGATAACAGTGCCACTGAAACAGAGTTATTAAACACGGTTTTCCGAAACTCCTTCACCAAAGAAGATGAAGTAAATATTCCATAATTCCAATCAAGAACAACTGCCAAGATGAGAAACGTGGAAGTAGATATCCTCGGAGTAACGAAGCAACTTAAATCAGTTAATAAAGGCAAGGCCTCCGGTCCAGATTGTATACTAGCCAGATTCCTCTCAGAGTATGCTGATAAAATAGCTCCATGTCTAGCAATTATATACAACCACTCGCTCACAGAAAGATCCGTACCTAAAGACTGGAATATTGCTCAAGTCACACCAATGCCCAAACAGGGAAGTAGGATTAATCCGCTGAATTACAGGCCAATATCATTAACGTCGATCTGCAGTAGGGTTTTGGAACATATACTGTAATCGAACATTATAAAGTACCTCGAAGAAAACGATTTGTTGACACATAGTCAACACGGTTTCAGAAAATATCGTTCTTGTGAAACACAACTAGCTCTTTATACTAGTGATGTAATAAGTGCTATCGACAGGGGATGTCAAATTGATTCCATATTTTTAGATTTCCAGAAGGCTTTCGACACCGTTCCTCACAAGCGTCTTCTAACCAAACAGCGTGCCTACGGAGTATCGCCTCAGTTGTGCGACTAGATTCGTGATTTCCTGTCAGGAAGGTCACAGTTCGTAGTAAAATACGGAAAGTCATCGAGTACAACAGAAGTAATATCTGGCGTTCCCCAAGGAAGTGTTATAGGCCCTCTATTGTTCCTGATCTATAATAACGACATAGGAGACAATCTGAGTAGCCGCCTTAGATTGTTTACAGATGATGCTGTCATCTACCGTCTTGTAAAGTCATCATATGATCAAAACGACTTGCAAAATGATTTAGATAAGATATCTGTATGGTGCAAAAAGTGACAATTGACCCTGAATCAGGAAAAGCGTGAAGTTATTCACATGATTACTAAAAGAAATCAGCTAAATTTCGATTACGCGATAAGTCACACAAATCTAAAGGCTGTAAATTCAACTAAATACTTAGGGATTACAATTACAAATAACCTAAACTGGAACGGTCACACAGATAATATTGTGGGTAGACCAAACCAAAGACTGTGATTCATTGGCAGAACACTTCGAAGGTGCAACAGGTCTACTAAAGAGACTGCTTACACTACGCTTGTCCGCCCTATTCTGGAATATTGCTGTGCGGTGTGGGAACAGCATCAGGTGGGACTGACGGATGACATCGAAAAAGTTCAAAGAAGGGCAACTTGTTTTGTATTATCGCGAAATAGGGGAGATAGTGTCACAGACATGATATGTGAATTGTAGTGACAATCATTAAAACAATGGCGTTTTTCGTTGCGACGGGATCTTCTCACGAAATTTCGATCACCAGTTTTCCCTCAGATTGCGAAAACATTCCGTTGGCACCCACCTACATAGGGAGAAATGATCATCACGGTAAAATAAGGGAATCAGGACTCGCACAGAAAACTTTAAGTGCTCGTTTTTCCCGCGTGCCGTTCGAGATTGGAACGGTAGAGAGGCAGCTTGAAGGTGGTTCATTGAACCCTTTGCCAGGCACTTTATTGTCAATAGCAGAGTAATCACGTATATGTAGATACAGCAGAAGAATTCAGACGTCTGGAAAGAGATTTGCAGGCTGACATTTTTCTGCATATTCTTTTAGTATTTCTATTTGTTTCGTTGCTGTTCACTCGTCATCCGAAAGAATGACCAGGTCGCGTGCAAAAGCTACGTATAAGATTTCTATGGAGTATCTGGGTCGTCCTAGTTTTGTTGGTTCGCAGTGTCTTGAATTTCAGATCGTTTTCCCGTTCCTCGCTACTTTGTCCGGGACTAGACTGAACAAAAATCGGTCTCCTTGGTGCATTCCATATTTGACTATGAAAGGATCAGAGATTTTATATGAATTAACTGTACGTGTTCGCAGTGCCTTTAGATCGAGTCCCTCTTCTTCTAAAGTGTTGAGAAACGATTTTCAGTCACTGGGATTGTACGTCTCCTTGATATCGTCAAGATGCAAGTCATTGGAATATTCCTTATGACCATGTATTTTAAAATTGTTTTCAGATTGAAGATTTGTTCTGTGCATGAAGGACTGGGGCAGAAGCCTGCCTCGTATTCGCCACTTTTGTGTTATAATTCTTCTTCTGCTCTCTGGAGTAAGCATCCTGAGACAATGTTGTAGGTGACTTGTAGCAGAGAGAGTTCTCCGTAGTTGTTCACATTTGTACTCAAATGTATAACAGATAGGACCCTACTGCTTCTTCAGAGTTTGTTACTAGTAGTTTCTTATTCACATTAATTAATTGACAAGCTAACAGCATGTCAACAACAACCCTAAGCATAGATAAATATGGGCAATATCAGTAATAGCATACTTTGGGAATTGTGACCATGAAATAAACCAACACATTGTATTTCTTACATCTCAAGTAGACACTGTAACTGGTAGGAATACTAAAAACTATTTACTTTTCGTAATATTGCTAAAATTCTACTACAATCATTCTTGAAAACACAATTAAAACAGAAGTAAACTGAAACTAATTAAAATCAGTAAAATTCGGTTACCATCATTATTGATACACATAGTTTAAAACTAATGTAATTAAAAAAACAAGGAACAGAATCCAATTAAAATACGAGTGTAACTATATAATTACGAAGCATTGTCCTATCTACCAGACTCAGTTTTGGAAAGATTGTTTTACTGAAATGAAGTAGATTTTTATTAAAGCCAGGAAACATGCTGGGAACTAATACGTTACGTAATGTCAATTTACTTTACGATTTATTCAATGTTATTTAATGTGCTGTTATCTGCCAAAAATCATTGTAATACTTTAATTTTCTGTTTTTAACAATCACGTCACTGTAGCAAAATGTATGTAAGACGCTTGGAGCCACTGCTGCACGCCAACGTATTGCTTGAAGTATTGAAACGGCACCTGTGATAACCAGTGTAGTAATGTAATCGATTCTAAGCGGCACACACTGTTCCAGCTTTGTACAGTAGTACGTTGAAATAAACAAAACTACGCGTAGCACGAATTAGCGAGGGTGTTACTACCCACTTAGTCAGTGTTTATAACGCCAGGACCTCTGTTTATTCTTTTCTTGTTTTGCACGGCAACAGCAGCAAGATCAACTCCTCCAAGCAGATAACAGGTTAGTACTTGATACCACCTGAAGAAATTTTTTATGGGAAACTTTTAAGTCCTTTCTCCTATTTTGTGCATTGGATGGATAAGTGAGCATTTCCAGTCGTCAGGAAGTTCTTCTGTTTGTCATATGCTCGAAATTTTATGTAGAAGTTCCTGTAGAGACACTGGTCCGAGGTTCTGCAGTGACTCTGTCTTCACCGGCTGTTCCATTGTTTTTGTAGTTTAAGTTTGTGGATCTTTTCACATGTTGGTGGGAGTGATTGTCGGTGAGTGCAGGTGCGGTCCTGTATTGAAAATCTTGTTTAGGTTTGGGGGCAGTTAAGATCAGAAAAATAACTTGCAAGTTCCTGACAGTTTAGTTAGTTAGTGCGAGTGTTCCATAGTGTTACCTGAAGCAAAAGTTTTCAGGTATATTGTACAATTCTCTCATGCCTTGCCCTCTACAGCTATCTCTACTACCATGGAACTCATTCCCTGATGCCTTAACAGGCGTCCTACCACCCTGTCCCTTCCACTTGACAGTTTTTATAGACATTCCTTTCCTCTCCGATTCTGCGCAGAACCTCCTCTTTCCTTACCCTATCGGTCAACCTAATTATCGACCTTCGTCTGTAGCACCACATCTCAAATGCTTCGATTCTCTTCTTTTCCGGTTTTCTCACAGTCCATGTTTCACTACCGTACAATGCTTTGCTCCAAACGTACATTCTCAGGAATATCTTCCTCAAATTAATGCCTATGTTTGATACTAGTAGACTTCTATTGGCCAGGAATGTCTTTTTTGCGAATCCTAGTCTGCTTTTGATGTACTCCTTGCTCCATTCGTCATTGGTCTTCTGCAGCCAAGGTAGCAGAATTCATTAACTTCATCTGCTGCGTGAGCATCAGTACTGATGTTAAGTTTCTCGCTGTTCTCATTTCTGCTACTTCTCATTACCTTCGTCTTTCTTCGAGTCACTCTCAGTCCATATATTAGACTGTTCATTCCATGCAGCAGATCACGTAATTCTTCTTCACTTTCACTCAGGATAGCAATGTCATCAGCGAGTCGTATCATTGACATCCTTTCACGTTGAATTTTAATCCTACTCCCGAACCTTCTATTTATTTCCATCATTGCTTCTTCGGTGTACAGATTGAACAGTAGGGGCGAAAGACTACGTCCCTGTCTTACACCCTTTTCAATCTGAGCACTTCGTTCTTGATCGCCCACTCTTATTATACCCTCTGGGCTCTTGTACATATTGTATATTACCTGTCTCTCCCTACAGCTTACCTCTATTTTTCTCAGAATTTCGAACGTCTTGCACCATTTCACATTGTCGAACGCTTTTATCAGGTCGACAAATCCTATGAACGTGTCTTCATTTTTCTTTAGCCTTGCTTCTATCATCAATCGCAATGTCACAATTGCCTCTCTCGTGCCTTTCCCTTCCCTAAAGCCAAACTGATCGCACTTCTCAACCATAACAGTATTCGGAACTGTGTGGATGATGTTTCTCCGAAAGTGAAATGGTATGTCGCCAGAGTCATACATTCTACACGCCAACGTGAATAATTGTTTTGTTGCAACTTCCCCAAAGATTTTAGAAATTGGGATGGAACCTTATCCATCCCTTCTGCCTTATTTGATCTTAAGTCCTCCAAAGCTCTTTTAAATTCTAATTCTAATACTGGATTCCCCTATTCCTTCTAAATCGACTCCTGTTTCTTCTTCTATCACATCAGACACATCTTCCACCTGAGCCTACAATGGTCTCTTTCCACCTGTCCGCTCCTCCTCTGCGTTCAACATTGGAATTCTCAGTGCACACTTAATGTAACCGACTTGCTTTTAATTTCACTGAAGGTTGTTTTGACTTTCCCACATGCTGAGTCAGTCCTTCCGATAATCATTTCTTTTTCCATTTCTTCACATTTTTCATGTACCCATTTCGTCTTAGTTTCTCTCCACTTCGTATTAATTTCATTTCTCAGTGACTTGCACTGGGTGTTTCAAAAAGAATATACTTATTTCGAATACATATATTTATTAAAGTGTAATATGAAACTTTTCACACATATTTACGAACCTCTTAAGTTCAGTTTCCAGATGTTCAATATGTCCTCCATCAGCGACACGAACAATATCACATCAATGTTCAAATTCCTCTCGTAGCCGGGCAAGCATGTCTTTCGTCACTGATGTTATGACAGTATGGATGCGGTTCTTCAACTCTTCCAGGTTCTGTGGGACTGGTGGCACATAAACGCTGTCTTTAACGAAACCCCACAGCAAGAAGTCAGAGGGTGTCACATTCGGTGACAGTTGAGGCGTGCTAAGTCGCCAGCTCCTCGACGACCAATCCATTTCAGATATTCGCGCACTTGGCGACTCCATTGAGGGGGTGCCCCGTCTTGTTGAAATATGAAGTTGTCTTCGTGCAGCCTCGGAAACAACCAGTTTTGTCACATGCTGACCGTTAACCGTGTTTCCATCAAAGAAGAATGTGCCGTAACAGATGACCGGGATATTGCACAAAACACATTGACTCTGGGGGAATCTCGTACATGTTCAGTGACTGCATGTGGGTTCTGTAGGCCCCAATTCCTAACATTGTGTTTGTTTACCTGACCACTAACGTGGAAAGTCGCTTTATCGCTGAACACGATGCATTGTGCGAAAGTGTTATCATTGTCAACAGCATCAAGAATATCGTTACATAATGTCACACGTTTTCGTTTGTCATCAGGACGCAGAGCTTTTAACAGTGTAACTTGTACGACTTATAACCAACCGACGTCTCAAAACACTCCAAATTGTTGTTGTAGGCAGCTGTAGCTCCCGACTGGCACGACGAGTTGATTTTGAAGGACTGCGTTGGAAATCAATTTGAATTTGTTGTGGATTGGCAGGAGACCAACCCACTAAATTGAGAGGAAGCCGAAAGGCACGCGTTTAAGCTCACGCAGGCTGGCGTGAGCTCTGAAACAGGACAAGGTAATTAGAACTTAGAAAAAAGGAGGTAACTGGGAGAATACTTAACTTTAATCCATTAATGTTGAACTTAGCTCTTGTCTGTACATTCTTCACAATATCAATAGCAACTGATAATGGCGCCTTGCTAGGTCGTAGCAAATGACGTAGCTGAAGGCTATGCTAACTATCGTCTCGGCAAATGAGAACGTATTTTGTCAGTGAACCATCGCTAGCAAAGCCGGTTGTACAACTGGGGCGAGTGCTAGGAAGTCTCTTAGACCTGCCGTGTGGCGGCGCTTGGTCTGCAATCACTGATAGTGGCGACACGCGGGTCCGACTAATACTAACGGACCGCGGCCGATTTAAAGGCTACCACCTAGCAAGTGTGGTGTCTGGCGGTGACACCACAGAATTAGTGCAACATTTTCTTCAGGAAGAAGAGGGTGGCCAGAATTCTGTCCTTTACATACAGGTCCAGTATCTAGAAACTGTCGATACCATCTGCGGATGTTCCACCCATTCGGAGGATCAATTTGGTGCCTCAACCTGAAACGTCTTTGCACCGTAATCACGGAAATGTAGTTAGCAAACTCGAGAACACAGAATGATTTCTGCTGCCGAGTAGGCATTTTACACATATGACTGTTACCAAGTAAAACAGAAGGCAACTGACATCTAGTGGCTATTAATATAAACTAGACTATGTATTCGTTTCTCCAATACGCGAGCCGAGGCCCAGCGATAGATAGTTTGGACAAAATAATACTTTGTAATACGTGTATTCTTTTTGAAATTCCCTGTATTTCTGTAATCTTGAATTTTCCTGAACATTTTTGTACTTGATTCTTTCATCGATCAACTGAAGTATTTCTTCTGTTACCCATGGTTTGTTCGCAATTGTCTTCTGTGTACGTATGTTTTTCATTCCACCTCCTGTGATTGCCCTTTTTAGAGATGGCCGTTCCTCTTCAGCTGTATTGCCTACCGAGGCATTCCTTATTGCTGTATCTATAGCTTTAGAGAACTTCTAGCGTTTCTCGTCGTTCCTTAGTACTTCTGTATCCCAGTTATTTGCGTATTGATTCTTCCTGACTAATGTATTGAACTTCAGCCTACTCTTCATCACTACTATATTGTGGTCTGAGTCTATCTCTGCTCCTGGGTACGCCTTACAATCCAGTATCTGATTTGGAAATCTCTGTCTGTCCATGATGTAATCTAACTGAAATCTTCCCGTATTACACGGCCTTTTTCAAGTATACCTCTTCTTCTTGTGATTATTGAACAGTATATTCGCTATTAGTAGCTGAAATTTATTACAGAACTCAATTAGTGCCTCTCCTCTCTCATTCCTTATCCCAAGCCGATATTCTCCTGTAACCTTTTCTTCTACTTCTTCCCCTAGAACTGCATTCCCTTCCCCCATGACTATTAGATTTTCGTCTCCCTTTACGTACTATATACCCTTTCAACATTCTCATATCCTTTCTGTGTCTCTTCATCTTCAGCTAGTTAATTAGTTACGTGTTCCATTGATCAATAGCACAGAAAACCGTTATGATGTGGAACGTGTCGAATGCACAAGAAATGCGCACAGGAAACAAGTTTTTTTTTTGGTTACATTATAGTGTTATACCTAGATATTTCTGTTATCTATCCCATTCCCTTAAATGGCACAAAATGCATGTATTGTATCTCCAGATTTATTTACTCATATTCAAGAATTCATCCATGGTATAGAAGGAGTTGTCAAGGAGGTATGATTTCAATTTGTCTTTGAAACTATTACTGCTATCTGTCAGACATTTTATTTCATCTGTTGATTTATCAAACAGTTTTATAGCAGCATATTTTACCCATTTCTGTGCCAAAGATAGGTTAACTAAAGGATGGTGTAGGTCTTTCTTTTTTCTGGTATTGTAATCATGAATGTCGCTGTTGATTTTAAACTGGGACGTCGGCATGTATACCTGGATAATCATTGCCGGTGTTGGTTTGCTGTCGAATCTTATAAGAACAATCGTATCAATGAACTGCTCACAGTAACACACTGTCTGCTGTATCTTCCTATTCATAGTGAATCCTATTCCCGTTATACCATTTTCTGCTGCTGTTGATATTACCTTATACTCATGTGAGCAGAAGTCCTTGTCTTCTTTCCACTGACCCCTACTATATCTAGATTGAGCCTTTGCATTTCCCTTTTCAGATTTTCTAGCTTTCCTACCACGTTCTAGGTTCTGAGATTCCACGCCGCGACTCGTAGAACGTTATCTTTTCGTTGGTTATTCAATCTTTTTCTCATAGTCACCTCCCCCTTGGCAGTCCCTCCCGGAGATCCGAATGGGGGACTATTCCGGAATCTTTTGCCAGTGGGGAGATCATCGTGACACTTTTTTCAATTACAGGCCACATGTCCTGTGGATACACATTATAGGTCTTTAATGCAGTAGTTTCCATTGCCTTCTGCATCCTCATACCGTTGATCATTGCTGATTCTTCCGCCTTTACGGACAGTTACCCACAGCAAGGACAAGATAGTGCCCCGAAATTCTATCCGCTCCGCCGTTCTCTTTGACAAGGTCGTTGGGCGACTATTTACGCCGGAAATCTTCGGGCATCAGAGGTGATTATTAATCAGAATTCAAGCGGTGGCTGGTTTCCAACCCTGCACCGTGGACGTTTTCGAGTAACTAATAAAAGATGCTATCCCAAGACCATGGGTGCATCCTGCATTTTGTGTTTAATATTCTTTCCCCTTGGTATTAGTTCTTTTGCTTTATATGTTATCTTTGTATGAAATTCTTCCCATGTGTTGGATATTTTCTTTCCCATTCCTGTTTTATGTTGGATTGTACGATCTTCTTCGTGTCAATCTTCTCTGTGTATTTGTTTTTTTTTTTTTTTTTTTGATGAATTTTCTTCCGTGTACGTTTGATTCTGATTGGAATTAGGAAGTGGTCTTGCGTGACAGCACTGGTTGTGGCTACACTTTACTAAATGAGCCATTGATGTGCGCCGAGTATCCCCCGTCAGTAGGCAGACCACTCCACAGCGGTTCAAATGTATGGCAGCGATGTTAAGCGCAAACAGACGGAAGGCAAGGATGGCCCCGACAAACGAAGTGCAACTGGGAATGCTGTAGGAAATTAACAACTATGAGAGTATTATTGGGAACAGATGTCTGCTGGAATAAAACAGGATTCAAGCACGTTATGATTTATTTAGAAATTTGTTGTATGTGGTTATCATCAGACAAAAACAGGCAATCAAAGTTTCTCTTCAAGACGAAATAAGCGTACATTCTAGGTTCATGGAAATAAATACGTTTAACTGCAAGGGTGAGCGGTACATCTCACAAAATAATGGAAATTACTCTTAGTAACAAAGCTTCGTGCAGAGTCTAATTGAATTTAACCGCGGTGTCATTCTAATCGTGATCATTGCATCGATTTTGTACGTGTAGTGGACAAGCAGTCGAGAAAAGCCGGCAACAAAGTCGTGGCTAAGGGGTCTAGAACAAAACGAACCGATTAATATCAAGTGGGATCAAAGGCGCGCCTATTCCCTCGCGAGTGTTGCTCGCTCGCTACACTTCTACGTAACTTACACGAGTTAAACGGCGCCGAGGTGAGATGCAGTGGCAGCGGGTGCTGGTCTGCTAAGTACACGTCGTATAAGCTTCTGCCCTCTCGTGCTTCGTTCTCAAGTGTCTGCAAAGCTGGTCCGGTCACTAATCTCTAAACTCTTTGCGCTCTCGTCTGCCTTCGCGGTGCCGCCAAAACTGCTGCTAAGCCAGTCTAAATCAACATCTCAAACTCTACCGATGGGAAATCTTGTCTCTAAAATAGTGCGCTGATTATCCAAAATAGTCTAATCCTTTTGGGGAATGCCAGCGAATCGTAGGCCACCGTCCCCATAGTATGCGATGCTAAGCAATCATAACTCGGCCTTACTTTCCGTCCTGTACTCCACATGGACTACGTTTCTAATAGCGGCTCGAACGAGCCGTCAGCACGTTTCAGAGTTGGTCCTGAAGCCGTCGGTACACAGACCTTGCATCCGGATGTTGAGTGTTGAGCGTGCCGAGTTTCTGACGTCATAGCGTGGAATAGCTCACTGGCGAGTCTTTCCAAACGTGCAGGGCAATATCTAGCATGTCAGATATTCTCACGTGCGTTTGAACGTTGACCAATGAGAAGGCAGCATACCATCTTCGCCACATGGACGCCGTCTCCCTTTGGTGCACTGGTTTAAGGCACCATATTGTCCTTCAGTTGAAGCGCATATGTATATATGCCGTTTCTGAGCACCAGCAAACTGAGGAGATCCTGAAAACCAGCCGTTAATTTTTTGATTGGTTGTAATAAAATGACGAAAAACGTAATATTTGTGGTAACAGGATCATTCTACAGGTAACTCACATATTATGAGAGTATGCCATTTGAAGGCAAAGGCATGTTAAGGATACATAAAAAACATATTGTTCTTGGTGCAGTTTGTTATAATTAAATTTCAGTTAGTAATAAAGCTACGATTAAGGCTACCGGTGATTGCTAAGAAGCTGATATGGCCCACCCTTATACGTGTTTACTTTATCGGCCGGCAAAGTTGCACTGGTTGCCCTCTCAAATTTAAAAAAAAAAAAAAATAAGAGAAAAAGGTAAAAGGTGAAAAAAGAAATCAACGATGAACTTCAGACGTCATGTGACGTCCACCGAGACCAAACGCAATGAACAACAGCAATATGGCATTACAGATCTGTGATCACACTTACGACTTGTTGATGGTTCACGTCCCACTAAATTCAAATATTTTTTTCTAACTTTCGTGTTTTTAATATTTTCTGATACTTTCTTATTATTAGTTTCAAGTATCTACTATAATTTTTGAAGAGTGAGTTTGTCCAATTGGGTTACTCTCCTGAACAGCTTGCACCACTTGCAGTAAGATGTTCTTCTTTGCCCCTTTTTTCTTTTAAGTTTTGTAATTCACATGTTGTAAAGATTATGCTACTGAGTAGGAACAGTGATCAAGTACACTACTGGCCATTAAATTGCTACACCAAGAAGAAATGCAGGTGATAAACGGGTATTCATTGGACAAATACATTATACTAGAACAGACATGTGATTACATTTTCACGCAATTTGGGTGCATAGACCCTGAGAAATCAGTACCCAGAACAACCGCCTCTGGCCGTAATAACGGCCTTGATACGCCTGGGCATTGAGTCAAACAGAGCTTGGATGGCGTGTACAGGTACAGCTGCCCATGCAGCTTCAACACGATACCACAGTTCAGCAAGAGTAGTGACTGGCGTATTGTGACGAGCCAGTTGCTCGGCCACCATTGACCAGACGTTTTCAATTGGTGAGAGATCTGGAGAATGTGCTGGCCAGGGCAGCAGTCGAACATTTTCTGTATCCAGAAAGGCCCGTACAGGACCTGCAACATGCGGTCGTGCATTATCCTGCTGAAATGTAGAGTTTCGCAGGGACTGAATGAAGGGTAGAGCCACGGGTCGTAACACATCTGAAATGTAACGTCCACTGTTCAAAGTGCCGTCAGTGCGAACAAGAGGTGACCGAGTCGTGTAATCAATCGCACCCCATACCATCATGCCAGGTGATAAGCCGGTATGGCGTTGACGAATACATGCTTCCAATGTGCGTTCACCGCAATGTCGCCAAACACGGATGCGACCATCATCATGCTGTAAACAGAACCTCGATTCATCTGCAAAAAAGACGTTGTGCTATTCGAGCACCCAGGTTCGTCGTTGAGTACACCACCGCAGGCGCTCCTGTCTGTGATGCAGCGTCAAGGATAACCGCTGCCATGGTCTCCGAGCTGATAGTCCATGCTGTTGCAAGTTGTCGAACTGTTCGTGCAGATGGTTGTTGTCCTGCAAACGTCCCCACCTGTTGACTCAGGGATCGAGGCGTGGCTGCACGGTCCGTTACAGCCATGCGGATAACTTGCCTGTCATCTCGACTGCTAGTGATACGAGGCCGTTGGGATCCAGCATGGCGTTCCGTATTATCCTCCTGAACCCACCGATTCCATATTCTGCTAACAGTCATTGGATCTCGACCAACGCGAGCAGCAATGTCGCGGTATGATATACCGCAATCGCGTTAGGCTACAATCCGACCTTTATCAAAGTGGGAAACGTGATGGTACGCATTTCTCCTCGTTACACGAGGCATCACAACAACGTTTCACCAGGCAACGCCGGTCAACTGCTGTTTGTGTATAAGAAATCGGTTGGAAACATTCCTCATGTCAGCACGTTGTAGGTGTCGCCACCGGCGCCAACCTTGTGTGAATGCTCTGAAAAGCTAATCATTTGCATATCACAGCATCTTCTTCCTGTCGGTTAAATTTCTCGTCTGTAGCACGTCATCTTCGTGGTGTAGCAATTTTAATGGCCAGTAGTGTATAAACATGTTATTGCTACCTGTTGAGGGTGTGGCATCACAGGCAACCTTACGCCTGTAGCGAAAAGCTATCTGAAAATTAGAAAGGAATTTCAAGAATTAATTCTTGCAGGAGAATTAGCTGCTGACGTCGAAACTGTATTATATTACGGGGTAGCAAATTTAATGGCCAGTAGTGTAAGAATGACCTTTTTACTAAACATTGAGAATGAAATAACTTTTTATCTTTTGTGGATAATTACCGTAAATTTGTATCCCGCTCTTTGTAATGGAAGTTTTGCACTACAGCGCCAAAGAAACTGGTATAGGCATGCGTATTCAAATACAGAGATATGTAAACAGTCAGAATACGGCGCTCCGGTCGGCAACGTCTATGTAAGACAAGTGCCTGGTGCAGTTGATAGATTCGATACTGCTGCTACAATGGCAGATTATCACGATTTAAATGAGTTTGAACGTTGTGTTATAATCGACGCACGAGAGATGGGACACAGCATCTACAAGGTAGCGATGAAGTGGGGATTTTTCCCTTTAGACCATTTCACGAGTGTACCGTCAATATCAGGAATCCGGTAGAACATCAAATCTCCGACATTGCTGCTGCCGGAAAAAGATCCTGTAACAACGGGACCAGCGACGACTGAAGAGAACCTTTCAACGTTACAGAAGTGCAACCCTTCCGAAAACTGCTATAGATTTCAATGCTGGGCCATCAATAAGTGTCACGGTGCGAACCTTTCAATGAAACATAATCTATATGGGCTTTCGGAACCGAAAGCCCACTCGTGTACCGTTGATGACTGCACGGCACAAACCTTTACGTCGTGCCTGGGCCCGCCAACACCGACGTTGGACTGTTGATGACTTGAAACATGTTGCCAAGTCGGACGAGTCTCGTTTCAAATTGTACCGAGAGTATAGTCATGTATGGGTATGGAGACAGCTTCATGACTCCGTGGACACTGCATGTCAGCAGGGGACTGTTCAAGCTGGTGGAGGCTCTTTAATGGTTTGGGGCATGTGGTGTTGGAGTGATATGGGATCCCTGATACGTCAGAGTACGACTCTGACAAGTGACACGTAAGTAAGCATCCTGTCTGATCACCTGCATCCACTCATGTCCATTGTGCATTCAGACGGATTTGGGCAATTCCAGCAGGACAATGTGACACCCCACACGCCCACAATTGCTACAGAGTGCCTCCAGGAATACTTACTGCTTCCGCTGGCCACCAAACTTCCCAGAATTGAACATTATTGAGCATGTCCAGGATGCCTTGCAGCGTGCTATTCAGAAGAGATCTGCACCTCGTCTCACTCTTGCGGATCTATGGACAGCCCTGCAGGATTCATGGTGTCAGCTCCCTCCAGCGCTTCTTCAGACATTAGTAGAGTCCACGCCACGTCGTGTTGCTGCACTCGTGTGTGCTCGCGGGGGCCCTGCACGATATTAGGCATGTGTGCCAGTTCCTTTGGCTCTTCAGTCTATAAGCCAATGTCCTTACTGGCTGGTCATGCTACTTTCTTTTTTATCTTACTGCATGTTCAGAGAGATTTAACTATTTATTCATGTATACTACAGACAGAACAACCTGACTAGCACGTAGACGAGGAAAATAAGTTATAATAGAGCTAATATAGGAATTTTACGCCCATTCATTTTGTAAAATGATTTACGAACCAGGTGCAGCCGACAACTGCTGCTGGAGCGCGTTGCGATCGCGTAAAGCACGTTGGGGTCGACGTACTGTATGCGCGAGTCTCATCGATTCTGAACGTTCAGCAGCATCTTGGACTAGGCACGCTCAACGTTGACGTTCGACAGCACGGTCCGTGTGTATCTTCCCGAGGCGGCCGGAGTCGCACGCTTTTACCGCCCGCTGACGCGACGCCCCCGTGCAGTATGCGTGTGGTCAATAGCAGTTTATAGATGCTCTACAGAAAATGCGTGGGTTGCCCAGAAAGTAATGCACGACACTTTTTTTTCTTTGCCGTAAACAATGCTATGAATGCGACGTTACGTCTGTATTACTTGAAGTGTCCTGAGTGAGCAGGCCAATTTTCCGTCACTTCCGACAGATAGAGTAGTTGCAGGACGGTTTCAAAATGGCGTCTGAAGGTGATGTACCAGGTGATCAAAAAGTCTGTATAAATTTGAAAACTTAATAAACCACGGAATAATCTAGATAGAGAGGTAAAAATTGACACACATGCTTGTAATGACATGGGGTTTTATTAGAACCAAAAAAAAAACAAAGTTCATAAAATGTCCTACAGATGGCGCTGGACAGCAAAACGTCAGTGACTGCGCATGACAATCGTGTATAAAAGGAGCTGTAATGAGAGAGAGAGAATCCCCCCGTCCACCTTCTCCAGTTGGCCGATGACACCGCCTTCCTTGCCCTTGCCCCCACCCTGCAGCGCTCCCAACACCTTCTCCAATCCCATCTTGACCGGTTCACCACTTGGTGCAACCAGTGGTTGCTCAAGGTCAATGCCTCCAAAACCCAGGCGATCATTGTAGGCAAAACCACCCCTTCCTTTTGCCTCCTTGATTTCTATCTCACCATCTATGGCCGTCCTATAGCCCTCACTCCCACCCTTAAGTACCTTGGCGTCACCCTCGACCGTCGCCTCTCCTGGACTCCCCACCTCCGGACAATCCAAGCCAAGGCACGCTCCCGACTCAGTCTCCTCAAGCTCCTCTCTGCCCGTACGTGGAGTCTGGACCCCTCCACCATCCTCCACACCTATAAATCCCTCATCCGCCCTATCCTTTGTTATGCCCATCCGGCTTGGATCTCTGCCCCCCCTACCTTTTATAAATCCCACCAAATCCTTAAACGCCATGCTCTCCGCCTCGCCTATCGCATCCGTCTCCCCTCCCCCACGCGGATCCTGTACGATCTCATCCCCTTCCCCCACCTCCTCCTTTTCCTGTACACCTCCCGTAAACTCGATCCTCCTCACCCGCTCGTCTCCTCGATCCTCTCCCATCCCCACCCACTGCCGCGCCTGTATTCCCACGTCCCACCGGGTCTCCATCTCTCAACCCTCCTTACCCTCTCCCAAGGTGGCTTCCACCAGCTCCCCCTCCCTGATGATGTCCTCCTCCCCTCCATCTACCCCTCCTATCAACTTCGACCCTGCCCCCCCCCCACTTCCAGTGTCCTTTCCTTTAGGCACCCTCCCTCCCTCCCTTCCCTTCCCTTCCCTTCTCTTTCCTTTTCCTCCGTCCCCTCCCTCCACCCCTCTTCCCCCGTGCTTCCCCTCCCCCTTCCTCCCTCCCCCTATCTCCCCTGCCCGTGGCATCTGTGCTCTCCCCTCTCGCTCTCCCTCTCCCCCCCCCCCTCCACCTCTCTTGGCAGGTCCCCGGACTCGCACACGCTTAGTGAACATTCGCGCGCCGGAGGTCATCGCCATCAGTGTCTCGTGTGTGTGCCTTCGTTTGTGTTTAGTGTTTGTTCGTCGTCACGCCGCCACTGTTCACGTGTACCATCGCCATCATCCATGTTATGTGCGCCATGTCAACTAGTGTCAGTGATGTTTTCTCGTCAGGCGTGAACGGCTCCGTGTTTTTTGTTTTTTAGTGTCTACATTGTTTTGCCCGCCGTTTTGATTGTTTTCTCTGTGCCCCCTCTATTTATTACTTATTGTAAATCTCAAGGCTGAAGAGCGGCGTATTCAGCTGCTGACAGCCCGCCTTGTGTAAGGTGATAAAAATCACAATAAAGGAAAAAAAAGAGAATCAGATGCGCCAGCAGTCGCAGCATGTAGACGTTACCTGAAAAGGCGCTTTTAGTGAAGCTGTATTATAAGAGTGGGGAATGTGCTAGTTCCGCGTTAACATCAAAAATGGCTCTGAGCACTATGCGACTTATCTTCTGAGGTCATCAGTCGCCTAGAACTTAGAACTAATTAAACATAACTAATCTAAGAACATCACACACATCCATGCCTGAGGCAGGATTAGAACCTGCGACCGTAGCGGTCGCTCGTTTCCAGACTGTAGCGTTGCCATCCTATCGCCATAGGAAGGGGATTCGAACGGGTAAAGGTCCGTTGGCGAGAATAATTTCGAAGTTCGAGGACACGGGTTGCTTAGACGATAGACCCCGTAGTGGCCGACCGAGCACAAGGAGTAATGCTGCTGAGACAGTTCAGGAAGAAATGAAGACTGTAGCGGGTTCGTCTATACACGGGGAAGTCAGCGCTCGTGCAGTCGCACGTCGCACCGGCATTCCATACACTACTGTTTGGTTGGCACTGAGGCGTACCCTCCGATGCTATCCGTACAAAATCCATCGGCATCATGAACTGTTATCTGGCGATTTAGTGAAGCGGAGGACATTTGCGGTGTGGGCGTTTCAAAAGATGGCGGAAGATGACGATTGGTTGAGTAACGTGTTGTGGACCGACGAAGCTTATTTCACGCTCCGAGGGTCTGTCATCGCCAACAACTGCAGAATTCGGGCTACCGAAAATCCTAGAACTGTCGTGGAAACTTCATTGCACGACGAGAAAGTCACGGTATGAGTTGGATTTACCACATCTACCGTTATAGGGCCTTTTTTCTTAGAGGAAATGCGTGATTATAGTTTTGTAACTGCTACCGTGACGGGTGAGAGGTAGGCCGATATGTTACAGAGTCGCATCATTCCCAGCCTGGCTGATAAACACTTGCTGGAACGTAAGATGTTTATGCAGGATGGCGCTCCACCCCATATAGCTATATGCGTGAAAGATCCCTTGCACGCGTCGTTTGGTGATGATCGTGTGCTCAGCCGCCACTTTCGTCATGCTTGGCCTCCCAGGTCCCCAGACCTCAGTCCGTGCGATTATTGGCTTTGGGGTTACCTGAAGTCGCAAGTGTATCGTGATCGACTGACATCTCTAGGGATGCTGAAAGACAACATCCGATGCCAATGCCTCACCATAACTCCGGACATGCTTTACAGTGCTGTTCACAACATTATTCCTCGACTACAGCTATTGTTGAGGAACGATGGTGGACATATTGATCATTTTCTGTAAAGAAAATCATCTTTGCTTTGTCTTACTTTGCTATTCTAATTATTGCTATTCTGATCAGATGAAGCGCCATCTGTCGGACATTTTTTGAACTTTTGTATTTTTTTGGCTCTGATAAAACCCCATGTCATTCCAAGCATGTGTGTCAATTTGTACCTCTCTGTTTACATTAATCCGTGATTTATTCAGTTTTCAAATTTATACTGACTTTTTGATCACCCGTTACGTAACAAGACACGTGCCATCATTGAATTTCTCACTGCGTAGAAAGGAAGTGTGGGGGGTATTCACAAACGCTTGTGCAAAGTCTATGGAGCATTGCTGTCGACAGAAGTATAGTTAGTTGTTGGGCTCGGAGGGTGAGGTCATCAGAGGGCGGTTCGTCGGAGCTCCACGATTTGCAGCGGTCGGGGAGACCATCCACGGCTGTCACACCTGACATGTTGCAGCGAGCTGATGTTGTCATTCGCCATTAAAGGATGCCATCCGTGGAAGGAATTCTGAGGATGACGAGGATGTGATTCACAAAGTGAAGCACTAGCTAGGTCACCAGGACAAAGGTTGGTACCGACAGGGCATATGCACCCTTGTTTCGCGCTGGAGGAAGGCCGTAGAACGGGACGGAGATTACGTGTAAAAGTTGGGTGTGTAGATAAAACACAAGTCTTTCGTGTGTGTCTCATTATGTTCAATAAAGAATTATTGAAGAAAAAAAAAATGCGACGCATTACTTTCTGGGCAACCGTCGTATCTCGACCTCGCGGAAGTCTGGGGAATACCTGGCGGACCACGCCAGACGCCAGCCCCAGGTGCTGTCAGTTCGAGGAACCGCTAATCCCCTCAAACGGAAAAACCGCTGGCCCAACTGAAGGATCTTTGAGGTCCTCAGCCATACAATGCCTTGCTGGCGACCGCCGCCCCAGGCGTTGACCTGGCCCTCCGCCTTGTTCTAATGGCATCCCCTGGCCACCCCTCTGCTGTTCTGCCCTCTAACTACGCATTGATTCAGTACAGCAAGGTGTATTAAAATTACCAGTGGGTAGTCTCAGCGAAAATCGCGCATTCCCCATCGGGATTAAGCCCTATAATAAGTTTATGTTCCATTCTCGAGAACAAATATGCGTATCGTGTCACTGATTCAATAGATATTGTAAGCTTTCTACAAAAATTTATCTATAAATGGAAATACTGACATTCATTTCACAAAAACTTTCTCTCGTATTCAGCTGCCGAGCAATACTGACTTTTGGTTGGCCCTGTGTTGCGCATGAAGATTGTAGTGAAACAAAACTTTAAACTTAGTGAAATATTGAATTTAAAATAACGAAAATTAATATCATTAAATGCCAAAAATAACTAATCGTGTGTTCAGTGAAAACTATTTAACTGAAACTCGATAATGAAGTGCATTATGAAAATTGCGTGACATGAAGTGCAATTTCTAACTTGAAATGTCCACAAAAATAAAATATTTTTTTACTCAGAAGAAAAAATTACTTTCGGAGATTACCTACACTATTCACCGTAAATTAATCTGCTTTCTTAGCACAAAACCTGATAATTCTGACTAAGAGTTGTTTCTTCATAAGAATACAAAGTGAGATCTGCTCTCAAACAACTTACATCGTGCTCAGCATGTTGTTTTGCGTCTGCTGTGACGACGTTCTCGAAGGCAAATCGAACTTAGCGGATGCAGCAGATAGAGAAGTAAAATTTGATTTTCACTTGTCAGAAACAATCTATGTCTTCGTGTGGAATAAAGAACAATGCACAAACAATAAAATATTCAAAAGTTTACTAAGAATTCCGGAGCAGGAGGGATTTACTTTAAAGAAAGTCGTTCTTCAAACGTTGGACTCTGGTTATTATCAAAATAGAATGTACAACATAAGAAGACCTTAACAATGACAAAATTCTCTCAGTACAAAAATTACAAACATTCCAATCAATTGCATTATTTGTGACATAACGAAAACAAAGAGATCAAATCAACAGTAATCATGAACGATATTAGTTACCTGAGGGACAAAGATTTCCATAAGTTGATAGTTCTGACAAACAAACGTTTCATTCCTGCATATGCATTAGTTACCTTGAAAAATTCCTCCAAAATATCTTCTCCATCAATAGAATTGCATGTACGTACAAATAGGTTTTCATGGCCATAATGCAGTATTCCAGATAATTTCTCTAAGACTCACAAATATAAAATCTCCTTTTCTAAAAATGCAACTGCTCGCTACTATGCTTCTAATAACAATTCCCCAGGGCCTCAGAGCTGTCTGGCGACAAATCTCACCACAATACAGACCAGAGGAACGTTGTTCGTGTCCTACTACCACTAAATACCGCAACAAAACGCTAGTGTCTGTTTTTGCTCTGTATGTGAGTTGGTTGTTGTCTTCTCCGTGTTCCTTACGAAATGGAGAGGATAGGAAGTAAAGTTTATGAACTTTTCACACTGCATGTGGAAGAGGAGCGTCTCTGAAATGTTCGAAGGCAATGGTAAACAGACGCACGACTCCCTACAAAAAAAACTGCTGCGTTGCTAGGCACCAGCAGCAGTGGTAAAGATAAAAAAAATAAGTTTTCCACTTTTCAATACCGCAGCGAGAACATCATCACCATCATCATCAACAACAACAACAGGATATGTTATCTGACTTTGGAAAAATATGTGGTCGGCAACTTACATGGGATGCAGCCCTACGAAAGGGATACGATAAAAAAATTTAAAAAAAACGATTTATAACGCTTTATATGAAGCAGAAATGAATGCATATAGATCAGAAGTAAACGTGGATCATCAATTGCAGATTCCCCTGTCACATTCGTAGTGTGGGTGGCACTGAGGCTGAAGAAGTTTTCTTTACTGAGAATGGTATTTTGGATTAATTTTAATATAAAAATAAAAATAAATGTATGATCAGTTAAACATACGTTTCAGTGCTATAGTGTAACTGAATTACTCTATGTTTAAATAGTACTTCAGTTCTTTAACCATAGCTTCACTAACTGCACGAACTATTTGTCACATGGCTAACTTTGAAATTTGCGATGAATATACAAGACTAATAGGAATCTCCCGATGCCAAACCAACGAAGAATGACAACACGTTCTTGTTTGACAGCAATATTACTTTTTTGAATTTGTGTTTTTCTTTGAAACAATTGACCCTAAAATATTCTGAAGAATTTCAGAATCAGACGGCGACATCCTAGTGAAATTACGAAAAGCGAAATCGTGTTCCAAATTCAGCTCATACAGCGTATTGTTCTCGCAATGTCTTCTATAGTATGTTTTTGTCCACCAACAACAAGTACTTAGCTTTCATCGTCTGATTATTTCGTCGAACATTATTAGTGCAGTACCTCACATCATTAAGTCTTCCTCTCCACTTGATGCGGATACACAACGTGAAATGTTTGTTCAAGAAATGATTCAAATGGCTCTGAGCACCATGCGACTTAACATCTGAGGTCACCAGTCCCCTAGAACTTAGAACTACTTAAACCTAACTAACCTAAGAACATCATACACATTCTCACACGAGGCAGGATTCGAGCCTGCAACTATAGCGATCACGCGGTTCCAGACTGAAGCGCCTAGAAGCGCTCGATCACAGCGGCCGGCGAAATGTTTGTTACCAGTTCAGCATAGCAGACTATGGTAATACATACGTAGAAATGTTTGTCGCTAGTGTAGACGAGGACGTGAATACCGAACAATGTGGGCAACATGTTGCGGAACAAGTTGCAAACAATGTCGCGAAAATAAACATATTTTTAAAGTCAGTGTACACGCTGCTTTATGAGGGACACTCTATGAGTGTGTATGTGTGTTCCGCAAGAATGCCTTAGAACATAACTTTAATAAGCTGAAGTTTATCATTCACTTGTTTTTTCACTTTTATGGAACCTACACGAAAGTGCTCCTACTTACTTCTGAACATGATTAAAGGAAGGGTCCGAGTGTAATTTTTCATCTGCTAGTGACCTTTCTTTAGAATGAGTTCCTACTGCTGATCACGGGGGGTTGTGTTGTTTTCATCATCATTTCATCGTCATCGACACCCAATTGCCGACGTCGCTTCGCCTAAAAAGACTTGCACTAGGCGACTCATCTACCCAGCTGAAGACCATGGACACACACACATTTCATTTTTACCACAATTAACGTGATGGAGGCAATGAAGCCGCCATTCGCCTCGTGCGGCGGTTACTGTTTCGTCGTCAGTTGACTCCTGGGTAATGCTACCACCTGATGTAAAGAAGCAAACATAATATTAAGCATTAGTTGCGCCTTGCAACAGTACGTCGTCCTGCGAATGTAAAGCACCTTCACGTATTGCGTGCTTGAAACTTTTACACCGTGGAAACTGGAGAGGAATCGTAGTGATATCAATGCGGGCCTCTTTCTTCCTACGCTTCACTTCTTCTTCTGTAGTCGTCAATCCAAGGATTGGTTTGCAACGGCTACAATGGCAGCTTGTCTCCATTCTGTGCGTCTTTCAGCTTTTCTCCTCATTTCTTTATAGGTGTTACATCCCACATCTTTCATGATTTGATCCATGTACCTCAATCGTGGTCTTCCTCTTGGTCTTTTTCCCTCGACATATCCCTCTATGATGGTGTTCAGGAGTCCTTTATGTCTTAATAGATGGCCTGTAAATTGCAACCTTTTTTTAACAATGAAACTCCAGAAGCTTCTCTCCTCACCTGCTCTTTCCAGAACCACTTCGTTTGTGATCTTTTCGATACATTTTATTTTGCGCATGCGTCTATAGCACCACATTTCAAAAGAATTTAGCTTCTGGTCTTCCTCTGTACCGAGAGTCCATGTTTCACACCCATAGCATGCCACACTCCACACATATGATTTCAAAAATCTTTACCTGATTTCAAGGCTGCTGCTCTTAGATGTTGAGATGTTTTTCTTCTCGTTAAAAGCAGCCTTTGCTTGAGCAATTCTACTTCCCGCTTCTGCCTTGCTCCTTCCATCCCTGGTAATATTACTGCTCAGATAAGTACATTTATCAACTTGTTCAAGAAGTTCATTGCCTACATGAACTTGGACTTTCACTTGATCTTTTTGGTCGCATGCCATTACTTTTGTTTTTGCTTTATTAATTCTCACTACTTCGAGAAAAAGGACATGTATTGCAGCAGAATTCGTTTATATTTTTGCAACGAGGCAACTTGCCGAGGAATGAAGCACGACGTACGATGCAGTAGCGAACCTTTTCAAACGCATCTGCAACCGCAGCTGTCTATGTGCCTTCTAACTTGGCTCGTGACCTTTCCAACCAGTGTCGTAACTGCCGAAGAAGACGCGTTCGTCGCGCTAGATGTACCTATCGCCTTATAGGTTTTTCTGGATTCCACGTGTGGAATTTCCTTCGCTACATTCAATTGTCGAGTTTCTTTCTCGTCGATATACGACAGGGAAGTCTCAAGCCGAAAAGAGTTAGCTGTCGTGACAACAAAGACGATACTGACGATGGGAGTTAGAGGGTCCTGCCCATACACGCTAATGCAGGATGAACGAACATCGACGCTCACGGGTTCAGTACTCACCACAACATCCTGCTTCACAGAGCGGGTGGGCCTCCGACCCCCACCTCCTGATTACCTGCTCGCAGTCTCGCCGGGCTTCAACAACTTTCCATAGACGCTCACAAAAGTACCACGAGAAAAACTGACCGACTACGCCGTTCTCAAAATTCACATTCCCAGGCGCCGGGCCATATCAATCCACCCTCCGACGAAGTCGCTTATTTCAGTGGTTTCTCCCATTTGTGATACATATCGACAATACAAGGATTCCCGATCCGCCTCTGATTCGCTAATGTATTTTCCTTGTTACATCTCAGGTACAGGGTGGCCAGATTTCTAAGAGAAAAAACCGGAACACTTGAATTTGTACTTAACCTCCTTACTATGCTTACACTTAACCTTGTTGTCAATTATTGTGACATTTTGAAGCCCGTAATTGAATGAGCCGAAGGCAACTTTCTTAGTCACCTCGAGAGATGTCGTTATGGATAGTTCAGTATTAAATTGAGACGAAAACTGTGTATCGCATCAGAAATGGGATGGTGCTACGGTTACAGAAAACAGGCAATGGTAAATCGGATTCATAATACTGGACTCCGACATGAGCAGCCATGCGGCGACCCCAGCCTTGCTAGTCTCTTGGAGATAAGGCGGCATGAGGCCTCCAGGTTTCAATCGCGATTACAGCTCTCTGTCCCAATGCCATTGAGACGATGCGAAGATGACAAGAAACATTCTGTGGTACATCAGATACCATCAACTGGGCTCCCAGAAGAGATCAAATGAGCCGAAGGCAACTTTCTTAGTCGCCTTGGGAAAAGTCGTTATGGATAATTTAGTATTTATATGCCACGCGAACTGTGTATCGCATCGGAAATGGGAGGGTGCAAAGGTTACATAAAACAGGCAGTGGTGCATCGGATTCATGGTACTGGACTCCCAGGAGCGCTGCCATGCGGCGACCACAGCCTTGCTCGTCTCTTGGAGATAACGCGTCATGAGGCCTCCAGGTTTCAATCGCGACGAAACCTCTCTGTCCCAATGCCAATGGGTCGATGCGAAGATGAAATGAAACATTCTGTGGTACATCAGATACCAGCTACTGGGTCCCAGAGGACATCAAATGAGCCGAAGGCAACATTCTTAGTCGCCTCGAGAGATGTCATTATGGATATTTTAGTATTTAATTGCAGCACAAACTGTGTATCGCATAGGTAATGGGAGTGTGCTACAGTTACTGAAAACAGGCAATGGTGCATCAAGTTCATGGTACGGGACTCCCAGGAGAGCTGCCATGCCACGACCACAGCCTTGCTAGTCTCTTCGAGATAAGGTGGCATGACGCCTCCAGGTTTCAATCGCGACGAAATCTCTCTGTCCCAATCCCAATGGGATGATGTGAAGATAACAGGAAAAATTCTGAGGTACATCAGATACCAGCTACTGGGCTCCCAGAGGAGATCAAATGAGCCGAAGGCAACTTTCTTAGTCACCTCGAGGGATGTCGTTATGAATATTTTAGTATTTAATTGCAACGCAAACTGTGTATCGCATTGGAAATGGGAGGGTGCTACGGTTACAGAAAAAAGGCAATGGTGAATCGGATTCATAGTACTGGACTGCCAGGAGAGCTGCCATGCGGTGCCCACAGCCTTGCTAGTCTCTTGGAGAGAAGGCGGCACGACGCTTTCAGGTTTCAATCGCGACGAAATCTCTCTGTCCCAATGCCAATGGGACGATGCGTAGATGACATGAAACATTCTGTGGAACAGCAGATACCAGACCCTAGGCTCCCAGAAGACATCAAATGAGCCGAAGGCTACTTTCTTAGTCGCCTCGAGAGATGTCGTTATGGATATTTTAGTATTCAATTGCGACGCAAAGTGTGTATCGCATCGGAAATGGGAGAATGCTACGATTACAGAAAACCTTCAGTGGTGCATCGGATTCATGGTACTGAACTCCAAGCAGTGCTCTCATGCGGCTACCACAGCCTTGCTAGACTCTTGGAGATTGGGCAGCATGAGGCATCCAAGTTTCAATCACGGCGAAATCTCTCTGTTTCAATGCCAATGGGACGATACAAAATGACAGGAAACATCCTCTGGTACATCAGAATCAGGCTACTGGTCTCCCAGAAGAGATCAAATGAGCCGAAGGCAACTTTCTTATTCGCCTCGAGAGATGTCGTTATGGATATTTTAGTATTTAATGGCGACCCAAACTGTATATCGCATCGGAAATGGGAGGGTGCTATGGTTACAGAATACAGCCAGTAATGCTTCATATTCATGGTACTGGACTCCCAGGAGAGCTGCCATGCGGCGACCACAGCCTTGCTAGTCTCTTGGAGATAAGACGGCATGAGGCCACCAGGTTTCAATCGAGACGACATCTCTGTCCCAATGCCTATGGGACGATTCGAAGATGACAGGAAACATTCTGTGGTACATCTGATACCAGCTACTGGGCTCCCAGAAGATATCACATGAGCCTAAGGCAAATTTCTTAGTCGCCTCGGGTGATGTCGTTATGGATATTTTAGTATTTAATTGCGACGCAAACTGTGTATCGCCTAGGTAATGGGAGGGATCTACGGTTACAGGAAACAGGCAGTGGTCCATCGGATTCATGGTACTGGACTCCCAGGAGAGTTGCCATGCGGCGACCACAGCCTTGCTAGTCTCTTCGAGATAAGGCGGCATGTGGCCTCCAGGTTTCTATCGCGACGAAATCTCTCGGTGCCAATGCCATTGAGACGATGCAAAGATGACAAGAAACATTCTGTGGTTCATCAGATACCATCAACTGGGCTCCCAGAAGAGATCAAATGAGCCGAAGGCAACTTTATTAGTCGCCTTGGGAGAAGTCGTTATGGATATTATAGTATTTAATTGCAACGCAAACTGTGTATCGCATAGGTAATGGGAGTGCGCTACAGTTACAGAAATCAGGCAATGGTGCATCAGATTCATGGTACTGGACTCCCAGGACGGCTGCCATGCGGCGACCACAGCCTTGCTAGTCTCTTGGGGATAAGGCGGCATCAGGCATCCAATATTCAATCGCGACGAAATCTCTCTGTCCCAATGCCAATGGGTCGATGCGAAGATAACAGGAACAATTCTGAGGTACATCAGATACCAGCTACTGGGTCCCAGAGGACATCATATGAGCCGAAGTCAACATTCTTATTCGCCTCGAGAGATGTCGTTATGGATATTTTAGTATTTAATTGCAACGCAAACTGTGTATCGCATAGGTAATGGGAAGGCGCTACGGTTACAGAAAAAAGGCAATGGTGAATCGGATTCATAGTACTGGACTGCCAGGAGAGCTGCCATTCGGCGACCACAGCCTAGCTAGTCTATTCGATATAAGGCGACATGAGGCGTTTAGTTTCAATCGCTACGAAATCTCTCTGTCCCAATGCAAATGAGACAACGCGAAGATGACAAGAAACATTCCGTGGAACATCAGATACCATCAACTGGGCTCCCAGAAGAGATCAAATGAGCCGAAGGCAACTTTCTTATTCGCCTCGAGAGACGTCGTTATGGATATTTTAGTATTTAATTGCGACGCAAACTGTGTATCGACTAGGTAACGAGAGAGTGCTACGGTTACAGAAAACACGCCGTAGAGCATCAGCGTCATGTTACTGGACTCCCAGGAGAGCTGCCATGCGGCGACCACAGCCTTGCTAGTCTCTTGGAGAGAAGGCGGCACGACGCTTTCAGGTTTCAATCGCGACGAAATCTCTCTGTCCCAATCCCAATGGGATGATGCGAAGATGACAGGAAACATTCTGTGGTACATCCGATACCATCTACTGGGCTTCCAGAACAGATCAAGTGAGCCGAAGGCAAATTTCTTATTCGCCTCGGGAGATGCCGTTATGGATATTTTAGTAGTTAATTACGGCCCAAAGTGTGTATCGCATCAGAAATGGGAGGGTGCCTTTTTTTTTTTTTTTTTTTTTTTTTTTTTTTTTTTTTTTTTTTTTTTTTTTTTTTGGCATGCAGTCAACTGACTGGTTTGATGCGGCCCGCCACGGATTCCTTTCCTGTGCTAACCTCTTCATCTCAGAGTAGCACTTGAAAAATAAATCCTCAATTATTTGCTTGACGTATTTCAGTCTCTTTCTTCCTCTACAGTTTTTGCCCTCTACAGCTCCCTCTAGCCCCATGGAAGTCATTCCCTCATGTATTAGCAGATGCCCTATCATCCTGTCCCTGCACCTTATCAGTGTTTTCCACTTATTCATTTCCTCTCCGATTCTGCGTAGAACCTCCTCATTCCTAACCTTATCAGTCCACATAATTTTCAACATTCGTCTGTAGCACCACATTTCAAATGCTTCGATTCTCTTCTGTTCCGGTTTTCCCACAGGCCATGTATCACAATCATACAATGCTGTACTCCAGACGTACGTCCTCAGAATTTTCTTCCTCCATGCAAGGGTTAAAGAAAACAGGCAGTGGTGAATCGGATTCATGGTACTGGACTCCCAGGAAAGCTGCCATGCTGCGACCACAGCCTTGCTATTCTCTTTCAGAGAAGGCGGCATGAGGCCTCTAGATTTCAATTGCTACGAAATTTCTCTGTCACATTGACAATGGGACAATGTGAAGATGACAGGAAACATTCTGTGGTACTTCAGATACCAGCTACTGGGCTCCCAGAAGAGATCAAATGAGCCGAATGCAAATTTCGTAGACGCCTCGAGAGATGTCTTTATGGATATCTTGGTATTAATAGCTACGCAAACTGTGTATCGCATGGGTAATGGGAGGGTGCCAAGGTTACAGAAAACAGGCATTGGTGCATCGGATTCAAGTGCTGGACTCCCGGGTAAACTGCCATGCGGCGACCACAGCATTGCTATTCTCTTTCAGAGAAGGCGGCATAAGGCCTCCAGATTTCAATCACTACGAAATATCTTTGTCACAATGACAATGGGGCAATGTGAAGATGACAGGAAACATTCTGTGGTACAGAAGATACCAGCTACTGTTCTCCCAGAAAAGATCAAATGAGACGAAGACCATTTTCTTAGTCGCCTCGAGAGAGGTCCTTATGGACATTTTAGTATTAATAGCGACGAAAACTGTGGATCGCATCGGTAATGGGAGGGCGCCCCGGTTACAGAAACAGGCAGTGGTGCATCGGATTCAAGTGCTGGACTCCCTGGTCAGCTGGCATGCGGCGACCACGGCCTTGCTAGTCTCTTGCAGAGAAGAGGGCATGGGGCCTCCAGATATCAACCGCGACGAAACTTCTGTGCCATCATCTCTATGGGACGGTGGGAGGATGGCAGGCATCATCCTGTGCTACGTCAGAAACCACCTATTGGGCTCCCAGAAGAGATTAAATGTGCCAACAGCAACTTTGTTGATCTCCTCAATATAAGTCGTTATGGAGATCCTAGTATTTAATACGACGCAAATTGTATAACTCATCGGCAATGGGAGAGTGCTACGGTTGCAGAAAACAGACTGTGGTGCATCGTATACATGCCACTGGAGCCCCAGGAAAGCTGCCATGTGGAAACCACAGCTTTGCTAGTCTCTTGCAGAGAAGAGGGCATGGGGCCTCCAGATATTAATCGCGACGAAATTTCTGTGCCATCATCTTTATGGGTCGGTGGGAGGATGGCAGGCATCATCCTGTACTACGTCAGAATCCACCTATTGGGCTCCCAGAAGAGATTAAATGTGCAAACAGCAACTTTGTTGATCTCCTCAATATAAGTCCTTATGGAGATCCTAGTATTTAATACGACGCAAATTGTATAAATCATCGGCAATGGGAGAGTGCTACGGTTGCAGAAAACAGACTGTGGTGCATCGTATACATGCCACTGGAGCCCCAGGAAAGCTGCCATGTGGCGACCACAGCCTTGCTAGTCTCTTGCGGAGAAGAGGGCATGGGGCCTCCAGATATCAATCGCGACGAAACTTCTGTGCCATCATCTCTATGGGACGGTGGGAGGATGGCAGGCATCATCCTTTGCTACGTCAGAAACCACCTATTGGGCTCCCAGAAGAGATTAAATGTGCCTACAGCAACTTTGTTGATCTCCTCAATATAAGTCGTTATGGAGATCCTAGTATTTAATACGACGCAAATTGTATAACTCATCGGCAATGGGAGAGTGCTACGGTTGCAGAAAACAGACTGTGGTGCATCGTATACATGCCACTGGAGCCCCAGGAAAGCTGCCATGTGGAAACCACAGGCTTGCTAGTCTCTTGCGGAGAAGAGGGCATGGGGCCTACAGATATCAACCGCGACGAAATTTCTGTGCCATCATCTCTATGGGACGGTGGGAGGATGGCAGGCATCATCCTGTGCTACGTCAGAAACCACCTATTGGGCTCCCAGAAGAGATTAAATGTGCCAACAGCAACTTTGTTGATCTCCTCAATATAAGTCGTTGTGGAGATCCTAGTATTTAATACGACGCAAATTGTATAACTCATCGGCAATGGGAGAGTGCTACAGTTGCAGAAAACAGACAGTGGTGCATCGTATACATGCCACTGGAGCCCCAGGAAAGCTGCCATGTGGAAACCACAGCCTTGCTAGTCTCTTGCGGAGAGGAGGGCATGGGGCCTCCAGATATTAATCGCGACGAAATTTCTGTGCCATCATCTCTATGGGTCGGTGGGAGGATGGAAGGCATCATCCTGTACTACGTCAGAAACCACCTATTGGGCTCCCAGAAGAGATTAAATGTGCCAACAGCAACTTTGTTAATCTCCTTACTATAAGTCGTTATAGAGATCCGAGTATGTAATAGCGACGCAAATTGTATAACTCATCGGCAATGGGAGAGTGCTACGGCTCCAGAAAACAGACAGTGGTGCATCGTATTCATGCCACTGGAGCCCCAGGAAAGCTGCCATGTGGCGACCACAGCCTTGCTAGTCACTTGCGGAGAAGAGGGCATGGGGCCTCCAGATATCAATCGCGACGAAATTTCTGTGCCATCATCTCTATGGGACGGTGGGAGGATAGCAGGCATCATCCTGTGCTACGTCAGAAACCACCTATTGGGCTCCCAAAAGAGATTAAATGTGCCAACAGCAACTTTGTTAATCTCCTCAATATAAGTCGTTATAGAGATCCGAGTATGTAATAGCGACGCAAATTGTATAACACATCGGCAATGGGAGAGTGCTACAGTTGCAGAAAACAGACAGTGGTGCATCGTATTCATGCCACTGGAGCCCCAGGAAAGCTGCCATGTGGCGACCACAGCCTTGCTAGTCACTTGCGGAGAAGAGGGCATGGGGCCTCCAGATATCAATCGCGACGAAATTTCTGTGCCATCATCTCTATGGGACGGTGGGAGGATAGCAGGCATCATCCTGTGCTACGTCAGAAACCACCTATTGGGCTCCCAGAAGAGATTAAATGTGCCAACAGCAACTTTGTTGATCTCCTCAATTTAAGTCGTTATGGATTTCCTAGTATTTAATAGCGAGGCAAATTGCATAACTCATCGGCAATGGGAGAGAGCTACTGTTACAGAAAACAGACAGTGGTGCATTGTATACATGCCACTGGAGCCCCAGGAAAGCTGCCATGTGGCGACCACAGCCTTGCTAGTCACTTGCGGAGAAGTGGGCATGGGGCCTCCAGATATCAATCGCGACGAAATTTCTGTGCCATCATCTCTATGGGACGGTGGGAGGATGGCAGGCATCATCCTGTGCTACGTCAGAAAGCACCTATTGGGCTATCAGAAGAGATTAAATGTGCCAACAGCAACTTTGTTGAAGTCGTTATGGAGATCCTAGTATTTAATACGACGCAAATTGTATAACTCATCGGCAATGGGAGAGTGCTACGGTTGCAGAAAACAGACAGTGGTGCATCGTATTCATGCCACTGGAGCCCCAGGGAAGCTGCCATGTGGCGACCACAGCCTTGCTAGTCTCTTGCGGAGATGAGGGCATAGGGCCTCCAGATATCAATCGCGACGAAATTTCTGTGCCATCATCCCTATGGGACAGTGGGAGGATGGCAGGAATCATTCTGTGCTACGTCAGAAACCACCTATTGGGCTCCCAGAAATGTTTAAATGAGCCAACAACAACTTTGTTGATCTCTTCAATTTAAGTCGTTATGGAGGTCCTAGTATTTAATAGCGACGCAAATTGTATAACTCATCGGCAATAGGAGAGAGCTATGGTTCCAGAAAACAGACAGTGGTGCATCGTATACATGCCATTGGAGCCCCGGGAAACCTGCCATGTGGCGACAACACATTTGGTAGTCTCCTGCGGAAAAGAGGGCATGGGGCCTCCAGATATTAATCGCAACGAAATTTCTGTGCCATCATCTCTATGGGTTGGTGGGAGGATGGCAGGCATCATCCTGTACTACGTCAGAATCCACCTATTGGGCTCCTAGAAGAGATTAAATGTGCAAACAGCAACTTTGTTAATCTCCTCAATATAAGTCGTTATAGAGATCCGAGTATGTAATAGCGACGCAAATTCTATAACTCATCGGCAATGGGAGAGTGCTACGGTTCCAGAAAACAGACAGTGGTGCATCGTATACATGCCACTGGAGCCCCAGGAAAGCTGCCATGTGGCGCCCACAGCCTTGCTAGTCTCTTGCGGAGAAGAGGGCATGGGGCCTCCAGATATTAATCGCGACGAAATTTCTGTGCCATCATCTTTATGGGTCGGTGGGAGGATGGCAGGCATCATCCTCTACTACGTCAGAATCCACCTATTGGGCTCCCAGAAGAGATTAAATGTGCCAACAGCAACTTTGTTAATCTCCTAAATATAAGTCGTTATAGAGATCCGAGTATGTAATAGCGACGCAAATTGTAGAACTCATCGGCAATGGGAGAGTGCTACGGTTCCAGAAAACAGACAGTGGTGCATCGTATTCATGCCACTGGAGCCCCAGGAAAGCTGCCATGTGGCGACCACAGCCTTGCTAGTCACTTGGGGAGAAGAGGGCATGGGGCCTCCAGATATTAATCGCGACGAAATTTCTGTGCCATCATCTCTATGGGACGGTGGGAGGATAGCAGGCATCATCCTGTGCTACGTCAGAAACCACCTATTGGGCTCCCAGAAGAGATTAAATGTGCCAACAGCAACTTTGTTAATCTCCTCAATATAAGTCGTTATAGAGATCCGAGCATGTAATAGCGACGCAAATTGTATAACTCATCGGCAATGGGAGAGTGCAACGGTTCCAGAAAACAGACAGTGGTGCATCGTATTCATGCCACTGGAGCCCCAGGAAAGCTGCCATGTGGCGACCACAGCCTTGCTAGTCACTTGGGGAGAAGAGGGCATGGGGCCTCCAGATATTAATCGCGACGAAATTTCTGTGCCATCATCTCTATGGGACGGTGGGAGGATAGCAGGCATCATCCTGTGCTACGGCAGAAACCACCTATTGGGCTCCCAGAAGGGATTAAATGTGCCAACAGCAACTTTGTTAATCTCCTCAATATAAGTCGTTATAGAGATCCGAGCATGTAATAGCGACGCAAATTGTATAACTCATCGGCAATGGGAGAGTGCTACGGTTCCAGAAAACAGACAGTGGTGCATCGTATTCATGCCACTGGAGCCCCAGGAAAGCTGCCATGTGGCGCCCACAGCCTTGCTAGTCTCTTGCGGAGAAGAGGGCATGGGGCCTCCAGATATTAATCGCGACGAAATTTCTGTGCCATCATCTTTATGGGTCGGTGGGAGGATGGCAGGCATCATCCTCTACTACGTCAGAATCCACCTATTGGGCTCCCAGAAGAGATTAAATGTGCCAACAGCAACTTTGTTAATCTCCTCAATATAAGTCGTTATAGAGATCCGAGCATGTAATAGCGACGCAAATTGTATAACTCATCGGCAATGAGAGAGTGCTACGGTTCCAGAAAACAGTCAGTGGTGCATCGTATACATGCCACTGGAGCCCCAGGAAAGCTGCCATGTGGCGATCACAGCCTTGCTAGTCTCTTGCGGAGAAGAGGGCATGGGGCCTCCAGATATTAATCGCGACGAAATTTCTGTGCCATCATCTTTATGGGTCGGTGGGAGGATGTCAGGCATCATCCTGTACTACGTCAGAATCCACCTATTGGTCTCCCAGAAGAGATTAAATGTGCAAACAGCAACTTTGTTAATCTCCTCAATATAAGTCGTTATAGAGATCCAAGTATGTAATAGCGACGCAAATTGTATAACTCATCGGGAATGGGAGAGTGCTACGGTTCCAGAAAACAGACAGTGGTGCATCGTATACATGCCACTGGAGCCCCCGGAAAGCTGCCATGTGGCGACCACAGCCTTGCTAGTCTCTTGCGGAGAAGAGGGCATGGGGCCTCCAGATATTAATCGCGACGAAATTTCTGTGCCATCATCTGTATGGGTCGGTGGGAGGATGGCAGGCATCATCCTGTGCTACGTCAGAAACCACCTATTGGGCTCCCAGAAGAGATTAAATGTGCCAACAGCAACTTTGTTGATCTCCTCAATATAAGTCCTTATGGAGATCCTAGTATTTAATACGACGCAAATTTTATAAATCATCGGCAATGGGAGAGTGCTACGGTTGCAGAAAACAGACTGTGGTGCATCGTATACATGCCACTGGAGCCCCAGGAAAGCTGCCATGTGGCGACCACAGCCTTGCTAGTCTCTTGCGGAGAAGAGGGCATAGGGCCTCCAGATATCAACCGCGACGAAATTTCTGTGCCATCATCTTTATGGGACGGTGGGAGGATGGCAGGCATCATCCTGTACTACGTCAGAAACTACCTATTGGGCTCTCAGAAGAGATTAAATGTGCCAACAGCAACTTTGTTGATCTCCTCAATATAAGTCGTTGTGGAGATCCTAGCATTTAATACGACGCAAATTGTATAACTCATCGGCAATGGGAGAGTGCTACAGTTGCAGAAAACAGACAGTGGTGCATCGTATACATGCCACTGGAGCCCCAGGAAAGCTGCCATGTGGAAACCACAGCCCTGCTAGTCTCTTGCGGAGAGGAGGGCATGGGGCCTCCAGATATTAATCGCGACGAAATTTCTGTGCCATCATCTCTATGGGTCGGTGGGAGGATGGCAGGCATCATCCTGTACTACGTCAGAAACCACCTATTGGGCTCCCAGAAGAGATTAAATGTGCCAACAGCAACTTTGTTAATCTCCTTAATATAAGTCGTTATAGAGATCCGAGTATGTAATAGCGAAGCAAACTGTATAACTCGTCGGCAATGGGAGAGTGCTACGGTTCCAGAAAACAGACAGTGGTGAATCGTATTCATGCCACTGGAGCCCCAGGAAAGCTGCCATGTGGCGACCACAGCCTTGATAGTCACTTGCGGAGAAGAGGGCATGGGGCCTCCAGATATCAATCGCGACGAAATTTCTGTGCCATCATCTCTATGGGACGGTGGGAGGATAGCAGGCATCATCCTGTGCTACGCCAGAAACCACCTATTGGTCTCCCAGAAGAGATTAAATGAGCCAACAGCAACTTTGTTAATCTCCTCAATATAAGTCGTTATAGAGATCCGAGTATGTAATAGCGACGCAAATTGTATAACTCATCGGCAATGGGAGAGTGCTACGGTTCCAGAAAACAGACAGTGGTGCATCGTATTCATGCCACTGGAGCCCCAGGAAAGCTGCCATGTGGCGACCACAGCCTTGCTAGTCACTTGCGGAGAAGTGGGCATGGGGCCTCCATATATCAATCGCGACGAAATTTCTGTGCCATCATCTCTATGGGACGGTGGGAGGATAGCAGGCATCATCCTGTGCTACGTCAGAAACCACCTATTGAGCTCTCAGAAGAGATTAAATGTGCCAACAGCAACTTTGTTGATCTCCTCAATTTAAGTCGTTATGGATTTCCTAGTATTTAATAGCGAGGCAAATTGTATAACTCATCGGCAATGGGAGAGAGCTACTGTTACAGAAAACAGACAGTGGTGCATTGTATACATGCCACTGGAGCCCCAGGAAAGCTGCCATGTGGCGACCACAGCCTTGCTAGTCTCTTGCGGAGATGAGAGCATAGGGCCTTCAGATATCAATCGCGACGAAATTTCTGTGCCATCATCTCTATGGGACAGTGGGAGGATGGCAGGAATCATTCTGTGCTACGTCAGAAACCACCTATTGGGCTCCCAGAAATGATTAAATGAGCCAACAACAACTTTGTTGATCTCTTCAATTTAAGTCGTTATGGAGGTCCTAGTATTTAATAGCGACGCAAATTGTATATCTCATCGGCAATATGAGAGAGATACGGTTCCAGAAAACAGACAGTGGTGCATCGTATACATGCCACTGGAGCCCCGGGAAACCAGCCATGTGGCGACAACACATTTGGTAGTCTCCTGCGGAAAAGAGGGCATAGGGCCTCCAGATATTAATCGCGACGAAATTTCTGTGCCATCATCTGTATGAGTCGGTGGGAGGATGGCAGGCATCATCCTGTACTACGTCAGAAACCACCTATTGGGCTCCCAGAAGAGATTAAATGTGCCAACAGCAACTTTGTTAATCTCCTCAATATAAGTCGTTATAGAGATCCGAGTATGTAATAGCGACGCAAATTGTATAACTCATCGGCAATGGGAGAGTGCTACGGTTCCAGAAAACAGACAGTGGTGCATCGTATACATGCCACTGGAGCCCCAGGAAAGCTGCCATGAGGCGCCCACAGCCTTGCTAGTCTCTTGCGGAGAAGAGGGCATGGGGCCTCCAGATATTAATCGCGACGAAATTTCTGTGCCATCATCTGTATGGGTCGGTGGGAGGATGTCAGGCATCATCCTGTACTACGTCAGAAACCACCTATTGGGCTCCCAGAAGAGATTAAATGTGCCAACAGCAACTTTGTTAATTTCCTCAATATAAGTCGTTATAGAGATCCGAGTATGTAATAGCGACGCAAATTGTATAACTCATCGGCAATGGGAGAGTGCTATCGTTCCAGAAAACAGACAGTGGTGCATCGTATACATGCCACTGGAGCCCCAGGAAAGCTGCCATGTGGCGACCACAGCCTTGCTAGTCTCTTGCGGAGAAGAGGGCATGGGGCCACCAGATATTAATCGCGACGAAAGTTCTGTGCCATCATCTTTATGGGTCGGTGGGAGGATGGCAGGCATCATCCTGTACTACGTCAGAATCCACCTATTGGGCTCCCAGAAGAGATTAAATGTGCAAACAGCAACTTTGTTAATCTCCTCAATATAATTCGATATGAGATCCGAGTATGTAATAGCGACGCAAATTGTATAACTCATCGGCAATGGGAGAGTGCTACGGTTCCAGAAAACAGACAGTGGTGCATCGTATACATGCCACTGGAGCCCCAGGAAAGCTGCCATGAGGCGCCCACAGCCTTGCTAGTCTCTTGCGGAGAAGAGGGCATGGGGCCTCCAGATATTAATCGCGACGAAATTTCTGTGCCATCATCTGTATGAGTCGGTGGGAGGATGGCAGGCATCATCCTGTACTACGTCAGAAACCACCTATTGGGCTCCCAGAAGAGATTAAATGTGCCAACAGCAACTTTGTTAATCTCCTTAATATAAGTCGTTATAGAGATCCGAGTATGTAATAGCGAAGCAAACTGTATAACTCGTCGGCAATGGGAGAGTGCTACGGTTCCAGAAAACAGACAGTGGTGAATCGTATTCATGCCACTGGAGCCCCAGGAAAGCTGCCATGTGGCGACCACAGCCTTGATAGTCACTTGCGGAGAAGAGGGCATGGGGCCTCCAGATATCAATCGCGACGAAATTTCTGTGCCATCATCTCTATGGGACGGTGGGAGGATAGCAGGCATCATCCTGTGCTACGTCAGAAACCACCTATTGGTCTCCCAGAAGAGATTAAATGAGCCAACAGCAACTTTGTTAATCTCCTCAATATAAGTCGTTATAGAGATCCGAGTATGTAATAGCGACGCAAATTGTATAACTCATCGGCAATGGGAGAGTGCTACGGTTCCAGAAAACAGACAGTGGTGCATCGTATTCATGCCACTGGAGCCCCAGGAAAGCTGCCATGTGGCGACCACAGCCTTGCTAGTCACTTGCGGAGAAGTGGGCATGGGGCCTCCATATATCAATCGCGACGAAATTTCTGTGCCATCATCTCTATGGGACGGTGGGAGGATAGCAGGCATCATCCTGTGCTACGTCAGAAACCACCTATTGAGCTCTCAGAAGAGATTAAATGTGCCAACAGCAACTTTGTTGATCTCCTCAATTTAAGTCGTTATGGATTTCCTAGTATTTAATAGCGAGGCAAATTGTATAACTCATCGGCAATGGGAGAGAGCTACTGTTACAGAAAACAGACAGTGGTGCATTGTATACATGCCACTGGAGCCCCAGGAAAGCTGCCATGTGGCGACCACAGCCTTGCTAGTCTCTTGCGGAGATGAGAGCATAGGGCCTTCAGATATCAATCGCGACGAAATTTCTGTGCCATCATCTCTATGGGACAGTGGGAGGATGGCAGGAATCATTCTGTGCTACGTCAGAAACCACCTATTGGGCTCCCAGAAATGATTAAATGAGCCAACAACAACTTTGTTGATCTCTTCAATTTAAGTCGTTATGGAGGTCCTAGTATTTAATAGCGACGCAAATTGTATATCTCATCGGCAATATGAGAGAGATACGGTTCCAGAAAACAGACAGTGGTGCATCGTATACATGCCACTGGAGCCCCGGGAAACCAGCCATGTGGCGACAACACATTTGGTAGTCTCCTGCGGAAAAGAGGGCATAGGGCCTCCAGATATTAATCGCGACGAAATTTCTGTGCCATCATCTGTATGAGTCGGTGGGAGGATGGCAGGCATCATCCTGTACTACGTCAGAAACCACCTATTGGGCTCCCAGAAGAGATTAAATGTGCCAACAGCAACTTTGTTAATCTCCTCAATATAAGTCGTTATAGAGATCCGAGTATGTAATAGCGACGCAAATTGTATAACTCATCGGCAATGGGAGAGTGCTACGGTTCCAGAAAACAGACAGTGGTGCATCGTATACATGCCACTGGAGCCCCAGGAAAGCTGCCATGAGGCGCCCACAGCCTTGCTAGTCTCTTGCGGAGAAGAGGGCATGGGGCCTCCAGATATTAATCGCGACGAAATTTGTGTGCCATCATCTGTATGGGTCGGTGGGAGGATGTCAGGCATCATCCTGTACTACGTCAGAAACCACCTATTGGGCTCCCAGAAGAGATTAAATGTGCCAACAGCAACTTTGTTAATTTCCTCAATATAAGTCGTTATAGAGATCCGAGTATGTAATAGCGACGCAAATTGTATAACTCATCGGCAATGGGAGAGTGCTATCGTTCCAGAAAACAGACAGTGGTGCATCGTATACATGCCACTGGAGCCCCAGGAAAGCTGCCATGTGGCGACCACAGCCTTGCTAGTCTCTTGCGGAGAAGAGGGCATGGGGCCACCAGATATTAATCGCGACGAAAGTTCTGTGCCATCATCTTTATGGGTCGGTGGGAGGATGGCAGGCATCATCCTGTACTACGTCAGAATCCACCTATTGGGCTCCCAGAAGAGATTAAATGTGCAAACAGCAACTTTGTTAATCTCCTCAATATAATTCGATATGAGATCCGAGTATGTAATAGCGACGCAAATTGTATAACTCATCGGCAATGGGAGAGTGCTACGGTTCCAGAAAACAGACAGTGGTGCATCGTATACATGCCACTGGAGCCCCAGGAAAGCTGCCATGAGGCGCCCACAGCCTTGCTAGTCTCTTGCGGAGAAGAGGGCATGGGGCCTCCAGATATTAATCGCGACGAAATTTCTGTGCCATCATCTGTATGAGTCGGTGGGAGGATGGCAGGCATCATCCTGTACTACGTCAGAAACCACCTATTGGGCTCCCAGAAGAGATTAAATGTGCCAACAGCAACTTTGTTAATCTCCTCAATATAGGTCGTTATAGAGATCCGAGTATGTAATAGCGACGCAAATTGTATAACTCATCGGCAATGGGAGAGTGCTACGGTTCCAGAAAACAGACAGTGGTGCATCGTATACATACCACTGGAGCCCCAGGAAAGCTGTCATGTGGCGACCACAGCCTTGCTAGTCTCTTGCGGAGATGAGAGCATAGGGCCTTCAGATATCAATCGCGACGAAATTTCTGTGCCATCATCTCTATGGGACAGTGGGAGGATGGCAGGAATCATTCTGTGCTACGTCAGAAACCACCTATTGGGCTCCCAGAAATGATTAAATGAGCCAACAACAACTTTGTTGATCTCTTCAATTTAAGTCGTTATGGAGGTCCTAGTATTTAATAGCGACGCAAATTGTATATCTCATCGGCAATATGAGAGAGATACGGTTCCAGAAAACAGACAGTGGTGCATCGTATACATGCCACTGGAGCCCCGGGAAACCAGCCATGTGGCGACAACACATTTGGTAGTCTCCTGCGGAAAAGAGGGCATAGGGCCTCCAGATATTAATCGCGACGAAATTTCTGTGCCATCATCTGTATGAGTCGGTGGGAGGATGGCAGGCATCATCCTGTACTACGTCAGAAACCACCTATTGGGCTCCCAGAAGAGATTAAATGTGCCAACAGCAACTTTGTTAATCTCCTCAATATAAGTCGTTATAGAGATCCGAGTATGTAATAGCGACGCAAATTGTATAACTCATCGGCAATGGGAGAGTGCTACGGTTCCAGAAAACAGACAGTGGTGCATCGTATACATGCCACTGGAGCCCCAGGAAAGCTGCCATGAGGCGCCCACAGCCTTGCTAGTCTCTTGCGGAGAAGAGGGCATGGGGCCTCCAGATATTAATCGCGACGAAATTTCTGTGCCATCATCTGTATGGGTCGGTGGGAGGATGTCAGGCATCATCCTGTACTACGTCAGAAACCACCTATTGGGCTCCCAGAAGAGATTAAATGTGCCAACAGCAACTTTGTTAATTTCCTCAATATAAGTCGTTATAGAGATCCGAGTATGTAATAGCGACGCAAATTGTATAACTCATCGGCAATGGGAGAGTGCTATCGTTCCAGAAAACAGACAGTGGTGCATCGTATACATGCCACTGGAGCCCCAGGAAAGCTGCCATGTGGCGACCACAGCCTTGCTAGTCTCTTGCGGAGAAGAGGGCATGGGGCCACCAGATATTAATCGCGACGAAAGTTCTGTGCCATCATCTTTATGGGTCGGTGGGAGGATGGCAGGCATCATCCTGTACTACGTCAGAATCCACCTATTGGGCTCCCAGAAGAGATTAAATGTGCAAACAGCAACTTTGTTAATCTCCTCAATATAATTCGATATGAGATCCGAGTATGTAATAGCGACGCAAATTGTATAACTCATCGGCAATGGGAGAGTGCTACGGTTCCAGAAAACAGACAGTGGTGCATCGTATACATGCCACTGGAGCCCCAGGAAAGCTGCCATGAGGCGCCCACAGCCTTGCTAGTCTCTTGCGGAGAAGAGGGCATGGGGCCTCCAGATATTAATCGCGACGAAATTTCTGTGCCATCATCTGTATGAGTCGGTGGGAGCATGGCAGGCATCATCCTGTACTACGTCAGAAACCACCTATTGGGCTCCCAGAAGAGATTAAATGTGCCAACAGCAACTTTGTTAATCTCCTCAATATAGGTCGTTATAGAGATCCGAGTATGTAATAGCGACGCAAATTGTATAACTCATCGGCAATGGGAGAGTGCTACGGTTCCAGAAAACAGACAGTGGTGCATCGTATACATGCCACTGGAGCCCCAGGAAAGCTGCCATGTGGCGACCACAGCCTTGCTAGTCTCTTGCGGAGAAGAGGGCAAGGGGCCTCCAGATATTAATCGCGACGAAATTTCTGTGCCATCATCTTTATGGGTCGGTGGGAGGATGGCAGGCATCATCCTGTACTACGTCAGAATCCACCTATTGGGCTCCCAGAAGAGATTAAATGTGCAAACAGCAACTTTGTTAATCTCCTCAATATAAGTCGATATGAGATCCGAGTATGTAATAGCGACGCAAATTGTATAACTCATCGGCAATGGGAGAGTGCTACGGTTCCAGAAAACAGACAGTGGTGCATCGTATACATGCCACTGGAGCCTCAGCAAAGCTGCCATGAGGCGCCCACAGCCTTGCTAGTCTCTTGCGGAGAAGAGGGCATGGGGCCTCCAGATTTAATCGCGACGAAATTTCTGTGGCATCATCTGTATGGGTCGGTGGGAGGATGGCAGGCATCATCCTGTACTACGTCAGAAACCACCTATTGGGCTCCCAGAAGAGATTAAATGTGCCAACAGCAACTTTGTTAATCTCCTCAATATAAGTCGTTATAGAGATCCGAGTATGTAATAGCGACGCAAATTGTATAACTCATCGGCAATGGGAGAGTGCTACGGTTCCAGAAAACAGACAGTGGTGCATCGTATACATGCCACTGGAGCCCCAGGAAAGCTGCCATGTGGCGACCATAGCCTTGCTAGTCTCTTGCGGAGAAGAGGGCATGGGGCCTCCAGATATCAATCGCGACGAAATTTCTGTGCCATCATCTGTATGGGTCGGTGGGAGGATGGCAGGCATCATCCTGTACTACGTCAGAATCCACCTATTGGGCTCCCAGAAGAGATTAAATGTGCCAACAGCAACTTTGTTAATCTCCTCAATATAAGTCGTTATAGAGATCCGAGTATGTAATAGCGACGCAAATTGTATAACTCATTGGGAATGGGAGAGTGCTACGGTTCCAGAAAACAGACAGTGGTGCATCGTATACATGCCACTGGAGCCCCAGGAAAGCTGCCATGAGGCGACCACAGCCTTGCTAGTCTCTTGCGAAGAAGAGGGCATGGGGCCTCCAGATATTAATCGCGACGAAATTTCTGTGCCATCATCTTTATGGGTCGGTGGGAGGATGGCAGGCATCATCCTGTACTACGTCAGAATCCACCTATTGGGCCCCCAGAAGAGATTAAATGTGCAAACAGCAATTTTGTTAATCTCCTCAATATAAGTCGATATGAGATCCGAGTATGTAATAGCGACGCAAATTGTATAACTCATCGGCAATGGGGGAGTGCTACGGTTCCAGAAAACAGACAGTGGTGCATCGTATACATGCCACTGGAGCCCCAGGAAAACTGCCATGTGGCGACCACAGCCTTGCTACTCTCTTGCGGAGAAGAGGGCATGGGCCCTCCAGATATTAATCGGGACGAAATTTCTGTGCCATCATCTTTATGAGTCGGTGGGAGGATGGCAGGCATCATCCTGTACTACGTCAGAATCCACCTATTGGGCTCCCAGAAGAGATTAAATGTGCAAACAGCAACTTTGTTAATCTCTTCAATATAAGTCGTTATAGAGGTCCGAGTATGTAATAGCGACGCAAATTGTATAACTCATCGGCAATGGGAGAGTGCTACGGTTCCAGAAAACAGAAAGTGGTGCATCGTATACATGCCACTGGAGCCCCAGGAAAGCTGCCATGTGGCGACCACAGCCTTGCTAGTCTCTTGCGGAGAAGAGGGCATGGGGCCTCCAGATATTAATCGCGACGAAATTTCTGTGCCATCATCTCTATGGGTCGGTGGGAGGATGGCAGGCATCATCCTGTGCTACGTCAGAAACCACCTATTGGGCTCCCAGAAGAGATTAAATGTGCAAACAGCAGCTTTGTTAATCTCCTCAATATAAGTCGTTATAGAGATCCGAGTATGTAATAGCGACGCAAATTGTATAACTCATCGGCAATGGGAGAGTGCTACGGTTAAAGAAAACAGACAGTGGTGCATCGTATACATGCCACTGGAGCCCCAGGAAAGCTGCCATGTGGCGACCACAGCCTTGCTAGTCTCTTGCGGAGAAGAGGGCATGGGGCCTCCAGATATTAATCGCGACGAAATTTCTGTACCATCATCTTTATGGGTCGGTGGGAGGATGGCAGGCATCATCCTGTACTACGTCAGAATCCACCTATTGGGCTCCCAGAAGAGATTAAATGTGCAAACAGCAACTTTGTTAATCTCCTCAATATAAGTCGTTATAGAGATCCGAGTATGTAATAGCGACGCAAATTGTATAACTCATCGGCAATGGGAGAGTGCTACGGTTCCGGAAAACAGACAGTGGTGCATTGTATACATGCCACTGGAGCCCCAGGAAAGCTGCCATGTGGCGACCACAGCCTTGCTAGTCTCTTGCGGAGAAGAGGGCATGGGGCTTCCAGATATTAATCGCGACGAAATTTCTGTGCCATCATCTTTATGGGTCGGTGGGAGGATGGCAGGCATCATCCTGTACTACGTCAGAATCCACCTATTGGGCTCCCAGAAGAGATTAAATGTGCAAACAGCATCTTTGTTAATCTCCTCAATATAAGTCGTTATAGAGATCCGAGTATGTAATAGCGACGCAAATTGTATAACTCATCGGCAATGGGAGAGTGCTACGGTTCCAGAAAACAGAAAGTGGTGCATCGTATACATGCCACTGGAGCCCCAGGAAAGCTGCCATGTGGCGACCACAGCCTTGCTAGTCTCTTGCGGAGAAGAGGGCATGGGGCCTCCAGATATTAATCGCGACGAAATTTCTGTGCCATCATCTTTATGGGTCGGTGGGAGGATGGCAGGCATCATCCTGTACTACGTCAGAATCCACCTATTGGGCTCATAGAAGAGATTAAATGTGCAAACAGCAACTTTGTTAATCTCCTCAATATAAGTCGTTATAGAGGTCCGAGTATGTAATAGCGACGCAAATTGTATAACTCATCGGCAAAGGGAGAGTGCTTCGGTTCCAGAAAACAGACAGTGGTGCATCGTATACATGCCACTGGAGCCCCCGGAAAGCTGCCATGTGGCGACCACAGCCTTGCTAGTCTCTTGCGGAGAAGAGGGCATGGGGCCTCCAGATATTAATCGCGACGAAATTTCTGTGCCATCATCTCTATGGGTCGGTGGGAGGATGGCAGGCATCATCCTGTGCTACGTCAGAAACCACCTATTTGGCTCCCAGAAGAGATTAAATGTGCCAACAGCAACTTTGTTAATCTCCTCAATATAAGTCGATATGAGATCCGAGTATGTAATAGCGACGCAAATTGTATAACTCATCGGCAATGGGAGAGTGCTACGGTTCCAGAAAACAGACAGTGGTGCATCGTATACATGCCACTGGAGCCCCAGGAAAGCTGCCATGAGGCGCCCACAGCCTTGCTAGCCTCTTGCGGAGAAGAGGGCATGGGGCCTCCAGATATTAATCGCGACGAAATTTCTGTGCCATCATCTGTATGGGTCGGTGGGAGGATGGCATTCATCATCCTGTACTACGTCAGAAACCACCTATTGGGCTCCCAGAAGAGATTAAATGTGCCAACAGCAACTTTGTTAATCTCCTCAATATAAGTCGTTATAGAGATCCGAGTATGTAATAGCGACGCAAATTGTATAACTCATCGGCAATGGGAGAGTGCTACGGTTCCAGAAAACAGACAGTGGTGCATCGTATACATGCCACTGGAGCCCCAGGAAAGCTGCCATGTGGCGACCACAGCCTTGCTAGTGTCTTGCGGAGAAGAGGGCATGGGGCCTCCAGATATTAATCGCGAAGAAATTTCTGTGCCATCATCTTTATGGGTCGGTGGGAGGATGGCAGGCATCATCCTGTACTACGTCACAATCCACCTATTGGGCTCCCAGGAGAGATTAAATGTGCAAACAGCAACTTTGTTAATCTCCTCAATATAAGTCGATATGAGATCCGAGTATGTAATAGCGACGCAAATTGTATAACTCATCGGCAATGGGAGAGTGCTACGGTTCCAGAAAACAGACAGTGGTGCATCGTATACATGCCACTGGAGCCCCAGGAAAGCTGCCATGAGGCGCCCACAGCCTTGCTAGCCTCTTGCGGAGAAGAGGGCATGGGGCCTCCAGATATTAATCGCGACGAAATTTCTGTGCCATCATCTGTATGGGTCGGTGGGAGGATGGCAGGCATCATCCTGTACTACGTCAGAAACCACCTATTGGGCTCCCAGAAGAGATTAAATGTGCCAACAGCAACTTTGTTAATCTCCTCAATATGAGTCGTTATAGAGATCCGAGTATGTAATAGCGACGCAAATTGTATAACTCATCGGCAATGGGAGAGTGCTACGGTTCCAGAAAACAGACAGTGGTGCATCGTATACATGCCACTGGAGCCCCAGGAAAGCTGCCATGTGGCGACCACAGCCTTGCTAGTCTCTTGCGGAGAAGAGGGCATGGGGCCTCCAGATATTAATCGCGACGAAATTTCTGTGCCATCATCTTTATTGGTCGGTGGGAGGATGGCAGGCATCATCCTGTACTACGTCAGAATCCACCTATTGGGCTCCCAGAAGAGATTAAATGTGCAAACAGCAACTTTGTTAATCTCCTCAATATAAGTCGTCATAGAGGTCCGAGTATGTAATAGCGACGCAAGTTGTATAACTCATCGGCAATGGGAGAGTGCTACGGTTCCAGAAAACAGACAGTGGTGCATCGTATACATGCCACTGGAGCCCCCGGAAAGCTGCCATGTGGCGACCACAGCCTTGCTAGTCTCTTCCGGAGAAGAGGGCATGGGGCCTCCAGATATTAATCGCGACGAAATTTCTGTGATATCATCTCTATGGGTCGGTGGGAGGATGGCAGGCATCATCCTGTGCTACGTCAGAAACCACCTATTGGGCTCCCAGAAGAGATTAAATGTGCCAACAGCAACTTTGTTAAACTCCTCAATATAAGTCGTTATAGAGATCCGAGTATGTAATAGCGACGCAAATTGTATAACTCATCGGCAATGGGTGAGTGCTACGGTTCCAGAAAACAGACAGTGGTGCATCGTATACATGCCACTGGAGCCCCAGGAAAGCTGCCATGTGGGGACCACAGCCTTGCTAGTCTCTTGCGGAGAAGAGGGCATGGGGCCTCCAGATATTAATCGCGACGAAATTTCTGTGCCATCACCTTTATGGGTCGGTGGGAGGATGGCAGGCATCATCCTGTACTACGTCAGAATCCACCTATTGGGCTCCCAGAAGAGATTAAATGTGCAAACAGCAACTTTGTTAATCTCCTCAATATACGTCGTTACACAGATCCGAGTATGTAATAGCGACGCAAATTGTATAACTCATCGGCAATGGGAGAGTGCTACGGTCCCAGAAAACAGACAGTGGTGCATCGTATACATGCCACTGGAGCCCCAGGAAAGCTGCCATGTGGCGACCACAGCCTTGCTAGTCTCTTGCGGAGAAGAGGGCATGGGGCCTCCAGATATTAATCGCGACGAAATTTCTGTGCCATCATCTTTATGGGTCGGTGGGAGGATGGCAGGCATCATCCTGTACTACGTCAGAATCCACCTATTGGGCTCCCAGAAGAGATTAAATGTGCAAACAGCAACTTTGTTAATCACCTCAATATAAGTCGTTATAGAGATCCGAGTATGTAATAGCGACGCAAATTGTATAACTCATCGGCAATGGGAGAGTGCTACGGTTCCAGAAAACAGACAGTGGTGCATCGTATACATGCCACTGGAGCCCCAGGAAAGCTGACATGTGGCGACCACAGCCTTGCTAGTCTCTTGCGGAGAAGAGGGCATGGGGCCTCCAGATATTAATCGCGACGAAATTTCTGTGCCATCATCTTTATGGGTCGGTGGGAGGATGGCAGGCATCATCCTGTACTACGTCAGAATCCACCTATTGGGCTCCCAGAAGAGATTAAATGTGCAAACAGCAACTTTGTTAATCTCCTCAATATAAGTCGTTATAGAGATCCGAGTATGTAATAGCGACGCAAATTGTATAACTCATCGGCAATGGGAGAGTGCTACGGTTCCAGAAAACAGACAGTGGTGCATCGTATACAAGCCACTGGAGCCCCAGGAAAGCTGACATGTGGCGACCACAGCCTTGCTAGTCTCTTGCGGAGAAGAGGGCATGGGGCCTCCAGATATTAATCGCGACGAAATTTCTGTGCCATCATCTTTATGGGTCGGTGGGAGGATGGCAGGCATCATCCTGTACTACGTCAGAATCCACCTATTGGGCTCCCAGAAGAGATTAAATGGGCAAACAGCAACATTGGTAATCTTCTCAATATAAGTCGTTATGAAGATCCTGGTATTTTATAGCGACGCAAATTGTATAACTCATCGGCAATGGGAGAGTGCTACGGTTCCAGAAAACAGACATTGGTGCATCGTATACATGCCACTGGAGCCCCAGGAAAGCTGCCATGTGGCGACCACAGCCTTGCTAGTCTCTTGCGGGGAAGAGGGCATGGGGCCTCCAGATATTAATCGCGACGAAATTTCTGTGCCATCATCTCTATGGGACGGTGGGAGGATGGCAGGCATCATCCTGTGCTACGTCAGAAACCACCTATTAGGCTCCCAGAAGAGATTTAATGTGCCAACAGCAACTTTGTTAATCTCCTTAATATAAGTCGTTATGAAGATCCTAGTATTTTATAGCGACGCAAATTGTATAACTCATCGGCAATGGGAGAGTGCTACGGTTCCAGAAAACAGACAGTGGTGCATCGTATACATGCCACTGGAGCCCCAGGAAAGCTGCCATGAGGCGCCCACAGCCTTGCTAGTCTCTTGCGGAGAAGAGGGCATGGGGCCTCCAGATATTAATCGCGACGAAATTTCTGTGCCATCATCTGTATGAGTCGGTGGGAGGATGGCAGGCATCATCCTGTACTACGTCAGAAACCACCTATTGGGCTCCCAGAAGAGATTAAATGTGCCAACAGCAACTTTGTTAATCTCCTCAATATAGGTCGTTATAGAGATCCGAGTATGTAATAGCGACGCAAATTGTATAACTCATCGGCAATGGGAGAGTGCTACGGTTCCAGAAAACAGACAGTGGTGCATCGTATACATACCACTGGAGCCCCAGGAAAGCTGTCATGTGGCGACCACAGCCTTGCTAGTCTCTTGCGGAGATGAGAGCATAGGGCCTTCAGATATCAATCGCGACGAAATTTCTGTGCCATCATCTCTATGGGACAGTGGGAGGATGGCAGGAATCATTCTGTGCTACGTCAGAAACCACCTATTGGGCTCCCAGAAATGATTAAATGAGCCAACAACAACTTTGTTGATCTCTTCAATTTAAGTCGTTATGGAGGTCCTAGTATTTAATAGCGACGCAAATTGTATATCTCATCGGCAATATGAGAGAGATACGGTTCCAGAAAACAGACAGTGGTGCATCGTATACATGCCACTGGAGCCCCGGGAAACCAGCCATGTGGCGACAACACATTTGGTAGTCTCCTGCGGAAAAGAGGGCATAGGGCCTCCAGATATTAATCGCGACGAAATTTCTGTGCCATCATCTGTATGAGTCGGTGGGAGGATGGCAGGCATCATCCTGTACTACGTCAGAAACCACCTATTGGGCTCCCAGAAGAGATTAAATGTGCCAACAGCAACTTTGTTAATCTCCTCAATATAAGTCGTTATAGAGATCCGAGTATGTAATAGCGACGCAAATTGTATAACTCATCGGCAATGGGAGAGTGCTACGGTTCCAGAAAACAGACAGTGGTGCATCGTATACATGCCACTGGAGCCCCAGGAAAGCTGCCATGAGGCGCCCACAGCCTTGCTAGTCTCTTGCGGAGAAGAGGGCATGGGGCCTCCAGATATTAATCGCGACGAAATTTCTGTGCCATCATCTGTATGGGTCGGTGGGAGGATGTCAGGCATCATCCTGTACTACGTCAGAAACCACCTATTGGTCTCCCAGAAGAGATTAAATGTGCCAACAGCAACTTTGTTAATTTCCTCAATATAAGTCGTTATAGAGATCCGAGTATGTAATAGCGACGCAAATTGTATAACTCATCGGCAATGGGAGAGTGCTATCGTTCCAGAAAACAGACAGTGGTGCATCGTATACATGCCACTGGAGCCCCAGGAAAGCTGCCATGTGGCGACCACAGCCTTGCTAGTCTCTTGCGGAGAAGAGGGCATGGGGCCACCAGATATTAATCGCGACGAAAGTTCTGTGCCATCATCTTTATGGGTCGGTGGGAGGATGGCAGGCATCATCCTGTACTACGTCAGAATCCACCTATTGGGCTCCCAGAAGAGATTAAATGTGCCAACAGCAACTTTGTTAATCTCCTCAATATAAGTCGTTATAGAGATCCGAGTATGTAATAGCGACGCAAATTGTATAACTCATTGGGAATGGGAGAGTGCTACGGTTCCAGAAAACAGACAGTGGTGCATCGTATACATGCCACTGGAGCCCCAGGAAAGCTGCCATGAGGCGACCACAGCCTTGCTAGTCTCTTGCGAAGAAGAGGGCATGGGGCCTCCAGATATTAATCGCGACGAAATTTCTGTGCCATCATCTTTATGGGTCGGTGGGAGGATGGCAGGCATCATCCTGTACTACGTCAGAATCCACCTATTGGGCCCCCAGAAGAGATTAAATGTGCAAACAGCAATTTTGTTAATCTCCTCAATATAAGTCGATATGAGATCCGAGTATGTAATAGCGACGCAAATTGTATAACTCATCGGCAATGGGGGAGTGCTACGGTTCCAGAAAACAGACAGTGGTGCATCGTATACATGCCACTGGAGCCCCAGGAAAACTGCCATGTGGCGACCACAGCCTTGCTACTCTCTTGCGGAGAAGAGGGCATGGGCCCTCCAGATATTAATCGGGACGAAATTTCTGTGCCATCATCTTTATGAGTCGGTGGGAGGATGGCAGGCATCATCCTGTACTACGTCAGAATCCACCTATTGGGCTCCCAGAAGAGATTAAATGTGCAAACAGCAACTTTGTTAATCTCCTCAATATAAGTCGTTATAGAGGTCCGAGTATGTAATAGCGACGCAAATTGTATAACTCATCGGCAATGGGAGAGTGCTACGGTTCCAGAAAACAGAAAGTGGTGCATCGTATACATGCCACTGGAGCCCCAGGAAAGCTGCCATGTGGCGACCACAGCCTTGCTAGTCTCTTGCGGAGAAGAGGGCATGGGGCCTCCAGATATTAATCGCGACGAAATTTCTGTGCCATCATCTCTATGGGTCGGTGGGAGGATGGCAGGCATCATCCTGTGCTACGTCAGAAACCACCTATTGGGCTCCCAGAAGAGATTAAATGTGCAAACAGCAGCTTTGTTAATCTCCTCAATATAAGTCGTTATAGAGATCCGAGTATGTAATAGCGACGCAAATTGTATAACTCATCGGCAATGGGAGAGTGCTACGGTTAAAGAAAACAGACAGTGGTGCATCGTATACATGCCACTGGAGCCCCAGGAAAGCTGCCATGTGGCGACCACAGCCTTGCTAGTCTCTTGCGGAGAAGAGGGCATGGGGCCTCCAGATATTAATCGCGACGAAATTTCTGTACCATCATCTTTATGGGTCGGTGGGAGGATGGCAGGCATCATCCTGTACTACGTCAGAATCCACCTATTGGGCTCCCAGAAGAGATTAAATGTGCAAACAGCAACTTTGTTAATCTCCTCAATATAAGTCGTTATAGAGATCCGAGTATGTAATAGCGACGCAAATTGTATAACTCATCGGCAATGGGAGAGTGCTACGGTTCCGGAAAACAGACAGTGGTGCATTGTATACATGCCACTGGAGCCCCAGGAAAGCTGCCATGTGGCGACCACAGCCTTGCTAGTCTCTTGCGGAGAAGAGGGCATGGGGCTTCCAGATATTAATCGCGACGAAATTTCTGTGCCATCATCTTTATGGGTCGGTGGGAGGATGGCAGGCATCATCCTGTACTACGTCAGAATCCACCTATTGGGCTCCCAGAAGAGATTAAATGTGCAAACAGCATCTTTGTTAATCTCCTCAATATAAGTCGTTATAGAGATCCGAGTATGTAATAGCGACGCAAATTGTATAACTCATCGGCAATGGGAGAGTGCTACGGTTCCAGAAAACAGAAAGTGGTGCATCGTATACATGCCACTGGAGCCCCAGGAAAGCTGCCATGTGGCGACCACAGCCTTGCTAGTCTCTTGCGGAGAAGAGGGCATGGGGCCTCCAGATATTAATCGCGACGAAATTTCTGTGCCATCATCTTTATGGGTCGGTGGGAGGATGGCAGGCATCATCCTGTACTACGTCAGAATCCACCTATTGGGCTCATAGAAGAGATTAAATGTGCAAACAGCAACTTTGTTAATCTCCTCAATATAAGTCGTTATAGAGGTCCGAGTATGTAATAGCGACGCAAATTGTATAACTCATCGGCAAAGGGAGAGTGCTTCGGTTCCAGAAAACAGACAGTGGTGCATCGTATACATGCCACTGGAGCCCCCGGAAAGCTGCCATGTGGCGACCACAGCCTTGCTAGTCTCTTGCGGAGAAGAGGGCATGGGGCCTCCAGATATTAATCGCGACGAAATTTCTGTGCCATCATCTCTATGGGTCGGTGGGAGGATGGCAGGCATCATCCTGTGCTACGTCAGAAACCACCTATTTGGCTCCCAGAAGAGATTAAATGTGCCAACAGCAACTTTGTTAATCTCCTCAATATAAGTCGATATGAGATCCGAGTATGTAATAGCGACGCAAATTGTATAACTCATCGGCAATGGGAGAGTGCTACGGTTCCAGAAAACAGACAGTGGTGCATCGTATACATGCCACTGGAGCCCCAGGAAAGCTGCCATGAGGCGCCCACAGCCTTGCTAGCCTCTTGCGGAGAAGAGGGCATGGGGCCTCCAGATATTAATCGCGACGAAATTTCTGTGCCATCATCTGTATGGGTCGGTGGGAGGATGGCATTCATCATCCTGTACTACGTCAGAAACCACCTATTGGGCTCCCAGAAGAGATTAAATGTGCCAACAGCAACTTTGTTAATCTCCTCAATATAAGTCGTTATAGAGATCCGAGTATGTAATAGCGACGCAAATTGTATAACTCATCGGCAATGGGAGAGTGCTACGGTTCCAGAAAACAGACAGTGGTGCATCGTATACATGCCACTGGAGCCCCAGGAAAGCTGCCATGTGGCGACCACAGCCTTGCTAGTGTCTTGCGGAGAAGAGGGCATGGGGCCTCCAGATATTAATCGCGAAGAAATTTCTGTGCCATCATCTTTATGGGTCGGTGGGAGGATGGCAGGCATCATCCTGTACTACGTCACAATCCACCTATTGGGCTCCCAGGAGAGATTAAATGTGCAAACAGCAACTTTGTTAATCTCCTCAATATAAGTCGATATGAGATCCGAGTATGTAATAGCGACGCAAATTGTATAACTCATCGGCAATGGGAGAGTGCTACGGTTCCAGAAAACAGACAGTGGTGCATCGTATACATGCCACTGGAGCCCCAGGAAAGCTGCCATGAGGCGCCCACAGCCTTGCTAGCCTCTTGCGGAGAAGAGGGCATGGGGCCTCCAGATATTAATCGCGACGAAATTTCTGTGCCATCATCTGTATGGGTCGGTGGGAGGATGGCAGGCATCATCCTGTACTACGTCAGAAACCACCTATTGGGCTCCCAGAAGAGATTAAATGTGCCAACAGCAACTTTGTTAATCTCCTCAATATGAGTCGTTATAGAGATCCGAGTATGTAATAGCGACGCAAATTGTATAACTCATCGGCAATGGGAGAGTGCTACGGTTCCAGAAAACAGACAGTGGTGCATCGTATACATGCCACTGGAGCCCCAGGAAAGCTGCCATGTGGCGACCACAGCCTTGCTAGTCTCTTGCGGAGAAGAGGGCATGGGGCCTCCAGATATTAATCGCGACGAAATTTCTGTGCCATCATCTTTATTGGTCGGTGGGAGGATGGCAGGCATCATCCTGTACTACGTCAGAATCCACCTATTGGGCTCCCAGAAGAGATTAAATGTGCAAACAGCAACTTTGTTAATCTCCTCAATATAAGTCGTCATAGAGGTCCGAGTATGTAATAGCGACGCAAGTTGTATAACTCATCGGCAATGGGAGAGTGCTACGGTTCCAGAAAACAGACAGTGGTGCATCGTATACATGCCACTGGAGCCCCCGGAAAGCTGCCATGTGGCGACCACAGCCTTGCTAGTCTCTTCCGGAGAAGAGGGCATGGGGCCTCCAGATATTAATCGCGACGAAATTTCTGTGATATCATCTCTATGGGTCGGTGGGAGGATGGCAGGCATCATCCTGTGCTACGTCAGAAACCACCTATTGGGCTCCCAGAAGAGATTAAATGTGCCAACAGCAACTTTGTTAAACTCCTCAATATAAGTCGTTATAGAGATCCGAGTATGTAATAGCGACGCAAATTGTATAACTCATCGGCAATGGGTGAGTGCTACGGTTCCAGAAAACAGACAGTGGTGCATCGTATACATGCCACTGGAGCCCCAGGAAAGCTGCCATGTGGGGACCACAGCCTTGCTAGTCTCTTGCGGAGAAGAGGGCATGGGGCCTCCAGATATTAATCGCGACGAAATTTCTGTGCCATCACCTTTATGGGTCGGTGGGAGGATGGCAGGCATCATCCTGTACTACGTCAGAATCCACCTATTGGGCTCCCAGAAGAGATTAAATGTGCAAACAGCAACTTTGTTAATCTCCTCAATATACGTCGTTACACAGATCCGAGTATGTAATAGCGACGCAAATTGTATAACTCATCGGCAATGGGAGAGTGCTACGGTCCCAGAAAACAGACAGTGGTGCATCGTATACATGCCACTGGAGCCCCAGGAAAGCTGCCATGTGGCGACCACAGCCTTGCTAGTCTCTTGCGGAGAAGAGGGCATGGGGCCTCCAGATATTAATCGCGACGAAATTTCTGTGCCATCATCTTTATGGGTCGGTGGGAGGATGGCAGGCATCATCCTGTACTACGTCAGAATCCACCTATTGGGCTCCCAGAAGAGATTAAATGTGCAAACAGCAACTTTGTTAATCACCTCAATATAAGTCGTTATAGAGATCCGAGTATGTAATAGCGACGCAAATTGTATAACTCATCGGCAATGGGAGAGTGCTACGGTTCCAGAAAACAGACAGTGGTGCATCGTATACATGCCACTGGAGCCCCAGGAAAGCTGACATGTGGCGACCACAGCCTTGCTAGTCTCTTGCGGAGAAGAGGGCATGGGGCCTCCAGATATTAATCGCGACGAAATTTCTGTGCCATCATCTTTATGGGTCGGTGGGAGGATGGCAGGCATCATCCTGTACTACGTCAGAATCCACCTATTGGGCTCCCAGAAGAGATTAAATGTGCAAACAGCAACTTTGTTAATCTCCTCAATATAAGTCGTTATAGAGATCCGAGTATGTAATAGCGACGCAAATTGTATAACTCATCGGCAATGGGAGAGTGCTACGGTTCCAGAAAACAGACAGTGGTGCATCGTATACATGCCACTGGAGCCCCAGGAAAGCTGACATGTGGCGACCACAGCCTTGCTAGTCTCTTGCGGAGAAGAGGGCATGGGGCCTCCAGATATTAATCGCGACGAAATTTCTGTGCCATCATCTTTATGGGTCGGTGGGAGGATGGCAGGCATCATCCTGTACTACGTCAGAATCCACCTATTGGGCTCCCAGAAGAGATTAAATGGGCAAACAGCAACATTGGTAATCTTCTCAATATAAGTCGTTATGAAGATCCTGGTATTTTATAGCGACGCAAATTGTATAACTCATCGGCAATGGGAGAGTGCTACGGTTCCAGAAAACAGACATTGGTGCATCGTATACATGCCACTGGAGCCCCAGGAAAGCTGCCATGTGGCGACCACAGCCTTGCTAGTCTCTTGCGGGGAAGAGGGCATGGGGCCTCCAGATATTAATCGCGACGAAATTTCTGTGCCATCATCTCTATGGGACGGTGGGAGGATGGCAGGCATCATCCTGTGCTACGTCAGAAACCACCTATTAGGCTCCCAGAAGAGATTTAATGTGCCAACAGCAACTTTGTTAATCTCCTTAATATAAGTCGTTATGAAGATCCTAGTATTTTATAGCGACGCAAATTGTATAACTCATCGGCAATGGGAGAGTGCTACGGTTCCAGAAAACAGACAGTGGTGCATCGTATACATGCCACTGGAGCCCCAGGAAAGCTGCCATGAGGCGCCCACAGCCTTGCTAGTCTCTTGCGGAGAAGAGGGCATGGGGCCTCCAGATATTAATCGCGACGAAATTTCTGTGCCATCATCTGTATGAGTCGGTGGGAGGATGGCAGGCATCATCCTGTACTACGTCAGAAACCACCTATTGGGCTCCCAGAAGAGATTAAATGTGCCAACAGCAACTTTGTTAATCTCCTCAATATAGGTCGTTATAGAGATCCGAGTATGTAATAGCGACGCAAATTGTATAACTCATCGGCAATGGGAGAGTGCTACGGTTCCAGAAAACAGACAGTGGTGCATCGTATACATACCACTGGAGCCCCAGGAAAGCTGTCATGTGGCGACCACAGCCTTGCTAGTCTCTTGCGGAGATGAGAGCATAGGGCCTTCAGATATCAATCGCGACGAAATTTCTGTGCCATCATCTCTATGGGACAGTGGGAGGATGGCAGGAATCATTCTGTGCTACGTCAGAAACCACCTATTGGGCTCCCAGAAATGATTAAATGAGCCAACAACAACTTTGTTGATCTCTTCAATTTAAGTCGTTATGGAGGTCCTAGTATTTAATAGCGACGCAAATTGTATATCTCATCGGCAATATGAGAGAGATACGGTTCCAGAAAACAGACAGTGGTGCATCGTATACATGCCACTGGAGCCCCGGGAAACCAGCCATGTGGCGACAACACATTTGGTAGTCTCCTGCGGAAAAGAGGGCATAGGGCCTCCAGATATTAATCGCGACGAAATTTCTGTGCCATCATCTGTATGAGTCGGTGGGAGGATGGCAGGCATCATCCTGTACTACGTCAGAAACCACCTATTGGGCTCCCAGAAGAGATTAAATGTGCCAACAGCAACTTTGTTAATCTCCTCAATATAAGTCGTTATAGAGATCCGAGTATGTAATAGCGACGCAAATTGTATAACTCATCGGCAATGGGAGAGTGCTACGGTTCCAGAAAACAGACAGTGGTGCATCGTATACATGCCACTGGAGCCCCAGGAAAGCTGCCATGAGGCGCCCACAGCCTTGCTAGTCTCTTGCGGAGAAGAGGGCATGGGGCCTCCAGATATTAATCGCGACGAAATTTCTGTGCCATCATCTGTATGGGTCGGTGGGAGGATGTCAGGCATCATCCTGTACTACGTCAGAAACCACCTATTGGGCTCCCAGAAGAGATTAAATGTGCCAACAGCAACTTTGTTAATTTCCTCAATATAAGTCGTTATAGAGATCCGAGTATGTAATAGCGACGCAAATTGTATAACTCATCGGCAATGGGAGAGTGCTATCGTTCCAGAAAACAGACAGTGGTGCATCGTATACATGCCACTGGAGCCCCAGGAAAGCTGCCATGTGGCGACCACAGCCTTGCTAGTCTCTTGCGGAGAAGAGGGCATGGGGCCACCAGATATTAATCGCGACGAAAGTTCTGTGCCATCATCTTTATGGGTCGGTGGGAGGATGGCAGGCATCATCCTGTACTACGTCAGAATCCACCTATTGGGCTCCCAGAAGAGATTAAATGTGCAAACAGCAACTTTGTTAATCTCCTCAATATAATTCGATATGAGATCCGAGTATGTAATAGCGACGCAAATTGTATAACTCATCGGCAATGGGAGAGTGCTACGGTTCCAGAAAACAGACAGTGGTGCATCGTATACATGCCACTGGAGCCCCAGGAAAGCTGCCATGAGGCGCCCACAGCCTTGCTAGTCTCTTGCGGAGAAGAGGGCATGGGGCCTCCAGATATTAATCGCGACGAAATTTCTGTGCCATCATCTGTATGAGTCGGTGGGAGGATGGCAGGCATCATCCTGTACTACGTCAGAAACCACCTATTGGGCTCCCAGAAGAGATTAAATGTGCCAACAGCAACTTTGTTAATCTCCTCAATATAGGTCGTTATAGAGATCCGAGTATGTAATAGCGACGCAAATTGTATAACTCATCGGCAATGGGAGAGTGCTACGGTTCCAGAAAACAGACAGTGGTGCATCGTATACATGCCACTGGAGCCCCAGGAAAGCTGCCATGTGGCGACCACAGCCTTGCTAGTCTCTTGCGGAGAAGAGGGCAAGGGGCCTCCAGATATTAATCGCGACGAAATTTCTGTGCCATCATCTTTATGGGTCGGTGGGAGGATGGCAGGCATCATCCTGTACTACGTCAGAATCCACCTATTGGGCTCCCAGAAGAGATTAAATGTGCAAACAGCAACTTTGTTAATCTCCTCAATATAAGTCGATATGAGATCCGAGTATGTAATAGCGACGCAAATTGTATAACTCATCGGCAATGGGAGAGTGCTACGGTTCCAGAAAACAGACAGTGGTGCATCGTATACATGCCACTGGAGCCTCAGCAAAGCTGCCATGAGGCGCCCACAGCCTTGCTAGTCTCTTGCGGAGAAGAGGGCCTGGGGCCTCCAGATTTAATCGCGACGAAATTTCTGTGGCATCATCTGTATGGGTCGGTGGGAGGATGGCAGGCATCATCCTGTACTACGTCAGAAACCACCTATTGGGCTCCCAGAAGAGATTAAATGTGCCAACAGCAACTTTGTTAATCTCCTCAATATAAGTCGTTATAGAGATCCGAGTATGTAATAGCGACGCAAATTGTATAACTCATCGGCAATGGGAGAGTGCTACGGTTCCAGAAAACAGACAGTTGTGCATCGTATACATGCCACTGGAGCCCCAGGAAAGCTGCCATGTGGCGACCATAGCCTTGCTAGTCTCTTGCGGAGAAGAGGGCATGGGGCCTCCAGATATCAATCGCGACGAAATTTCTGTGCCATCATCTGTATGGGTCGGTGGGAGGATGGCAGGCATCATCCTGTACTACGTCAGAATCCACCTATTGGGCTCCCAGAAGAGATTAAATGTGCCAACAGCAACTTTGTTAATCTCCTCAATATAAGTCGTTATAGAGATCCGAGTATGTAATAGCGACGCAAATTGTATAACTCATTGGGAATGGGAGAGTGCTACGGTTCCAGAAAACAGACAGTGGTGCATCGTATACATGCCACTGGAGCCCCAGGAAAGCTGCCATGAGGCGACCACAGCCTTGCTAGTCTCTTGCGAAGAAGAGGGCATGGGGCCTCCAGATATTAATCGCGACGAAATTTCTGTGCCATCATCTTTATGGGTCGGTGGGAGGATGGCAGGCATCATCCTGTACTACGTCAGAATCCACCTATTGGGCCCCCAGAAGAGATTAAATGTGCAAACAGCAATTTTGTTAATCTCCTCAATATAAGTCGATATGAGATCCGAGTATGTAATAGCGACGCAAATTGTATAACTCATCGGCAATGGGGGAGTGCTACGGTTCCAGAAAACAGACAGTGGTGCATCGTATACATGCCACTGGAGCCCCAGGAAAACTGCCATGTGGCGACCACAGCCTTGCTACTCTCTTGCGGAGAAGAGGGCATGGGCCCTCCAGATATTAATCGGGACGAAATTTCTGTGCCATCATCTTTATGAGTCGGTGGGAGGATGGCAGGCATCATCCTGTACTACGTCAGAATCCACCTATTGGGCTCCCAGAAGAGATTAAATGTGCAAACAGCAACTTTGTTAATCTCCTCAATATAAGTCGTTATAGAGGTCCGAGTATGTAATAGCGACGCAAATTGTATAACTCATCGGCAATGGGAGAGTGCTACGGTTCCAGAAAACAGAAAGTGGTGCATCGTATACATGCCACTGGAGCCCCAGGAAAGCTGCCATGTGGCGACCACAGCCTTGCTAGTCTCTTGCGGAGAAGAGGGCATGGGGCCTCCAGATATTAATCGCGACGAAATTTCTGTGCCATCATCTCTATGGGTCGGTGGGAGGATGGCAGGCATCATCCTGTGCTACGTCAGAAACCACCTATTGGGCTCCCAGAAGAGATTAAATGTGCAAACAGCAGCTTTGTTAATCTCCTCAATATAAGTCGTTATAGAGATCCGAGTATGTAATAGCGACGCAAATTGTATAACTCATCGGCAATGGGAGAGTGCTACGGTTAAAGAAAACAGACAGTGGTGCATCGTATACATGCCACTGGAGCCCCAGGAAAGCTGCCATGTGGCGACCACAGCCTTGCTAGTCTCTTGCGGAGAAGAGGGCATGGGGCCTCCAGATATTAATCGCGACGAAATTTCTGTACCATCATCTTTATGGGTCGGTGGGAGGATGGCAGGCATCATCCTGTACTACGTCAGAATCCACCTATTGGGCTCCCAGAAGAGATTAAATGTGCAAACAGCAACTTTGTTAATCTCCTCAATATAAGTCGTTATAGAGATCCGAGTATGTAATAGCGACGCAAATTGTATAACTCATCGGCAATGGGAGAGTGCTACGGTTCCAGAAAACAGACAGTGGTGCATTGTATACATGCCACTGGAGCCCCAGGAAAGCTGCCATGTGGCGACCACAGCCTTGCTAGTCTCTTGCGGAGAAGAGGGCATGGGGCTTCCAGATATTAATCGCGACGAAATTTCTGTGCCATCATCTTTATGGGTCGGTGGGAGGATGGCAGGCATCATCCTGTACTACGTCAGAATCCACCTATTGGGCTCCCAGAAGAGATTAAATGTGCAAACAGCATCTTTGTTAATCTCCTCAATATAAGTCGTTATAGAGATCCGAGTATGTAATAGCGACGCAAATTGTATAACTCATCGGCAATGGGAGAGTGCTACGGTTCCAGAAAACAGAAAGTGGTGCATCGTATACATGCCACTGGAGCCCCAGGAAAGCTGCCATGTGGCGACCACAGCCTTGCTAGTCTCTTGCGGAGAAGAGGGCATGGGGCCTCCAGATATTAATCGCGACGAAATTTCTGTGCCATCATCTTTATGGGTCGGTGGGAGGATGGCAGGCATCATCCTGTACTACGTCAGAATCCACCTATTGGGCTCATAGAAGAGATTAAATGTGCAAACAGCAACTTTGTTAATCTCCTCAATATAAGTCTTTATAGAGGTCCGAGTATGTAATAGCGACGCAAATTGTATAACTCATCGGCAAAGGGAGAGTGCTTCGGTTCCAGAAAACAGACAGTGGTGCATCGTATACATGCCACTGGAGCCCCCGGAAAGCTGCCATGTGGCGACCACAGCCTTGCTAGTCTCTTGCGGAGAAGAGGGCATGGGGCCTCCAGGTATTAATCGCGACGAAATTTCTGTGCCATCATCTCTATGGGTCGGTGGGAGGATGGCAGGCATCATCCTGTGCTACGTCAGAAACCACCTATTTGGCTCCCAGAAGAGATTAAATGTGCCAACAGCAACTTTGTTAATCTCCTCAATATAAGTCGATATGAGATCCGAGTATGTAATAGCGACGCAAATTGTATAACTCATCGGCAATGGGAGAGTGCTACGGTTCCAGAAAACAGACAGTGGTGCATCGTATACATGCCACTGGAGCCCCAGGAAAGCTGCCATGAGGCGCCCACAGCCTTGCTAGCCTCTTGCGGAGAAGAGGGCATGGGGCCTCCAGATATTAATCGCGACGAAATTTCTGTGCCATCATCTGTATGGGTCGGTGGGAGGATGGCATTCATCATCCTGTACTACGTCAGAAACCACCTATTGGGCTCCCAGAAGAGATTAAATGTGCCAACAGCAACTTTGTTAATCTCCTCAATATAAGTCGTTATAGAGATCCGAGTATGTAATAGCGACGCAAATTGTATAACTCATCGGCAATGGGAGAGTGCTACGGTTCCAGAAAACAGACAGTGGTGCATCGTATACATGCCACTGGAGCCCCAGGAAAGCTGCCATGTGGCGACCACAGCCTTGCTAGTGTCTTGCGGAGAAGAGGGCATGGGGCCTCCAGATATTAATCGCGAAGAAATTTCTGTGCCATCATCTTTATGGGTCGGTGGGAGGATGGCAGGCATCATCCTGTACTACGTCACAATCCACCTATTGGGCTCCCAGGAGAGATTAAATGTGCAAACAGCAACTTTGTTAATCTCCTCAATATAAGTCGATATGAGATCCGAGTATGTAATAGCGACGCAAATTGTATAACTCATCGGCAATGGGAGAGTGCTACGGTTCCAGAAAACAGACAGTGGTGCATCGTATACATGCCACTGGAGCCCCAGGAAAGCTGCCATGAGGCGCCCACAGCCTTGCTAGCCTCTTGCGGAGAAGAGGGCATGGGGCCTCCAGATATTAATCGCGACGAAATTTCTGTGCCATCATCTGTATGGGTCGGTGGGAGGATGGCAGGCATCATCCTGTACTACGTCAGAAACCACCTATTGGGCTCCCAGAAGAGATTAAATGTGCCAACAGCAACTTTGTTAATCTCCTCAATATGAGTCGTTATAGAGATCCGAGTATGTAATAGCGACGCAAATTGTATAACTCATCGGCAATGGGAGAGTGCTACGGTTCCAGAAAACAGACAGTGGTGCATCGTATACATGCCACTGGAGCCCCAGGAAAGCTGCCATGTGGCGACCACAGCCTTGCTAGTCTCTTGCGGAGAAGAGGGCATGGGGCCTCCAGATATTAATCGCGACGAAATTTCTGTGCCATCATCTTTATTGGTCGGTGGGAGGATGGCAGGCATCATCCTGTACTACGTCAGAATCCACCTATTGGGCTCCCAGAAGAGATTAAATGTGCAAACAGCAACTTTGTTAATCTCCTCAATATAAGTCGTCATAGAGGTCCGAGTATGTAATAGCGACGCAAGTTGTATAACTCATCGGCAATGGGAGAGTGCTACGGTTCCAGAAAACAGACAGTGGTGCATCGTATACATGCCACTGGAGCCCCCGGAAAGCTGCCATGTGGCGACCACAGCCTTGCTAGTCTCTTCCGGAGAAGAGGGCATGGGGCCTCCAGATATTAATCGCGACGAAATTTCTGTGATATCATCTCTATGGGTCGGTGGGAGGATGGCAGGCATCATCCTGTGCTACGTCAGAAACCACCTATTGGGCTCCCAGAAGAGATTAAATGTGCCAACAGCAACTTTGTTAAACTCCTCAATATAAGTCGTTATAGAGATCCGAGTATGTAATAGCGACGCAAATTGTATAACTCATCGGCAATGGGTGAGTGCTACGGTTCCAGAAAACAGACAGTGGTGCATCGTATACATGCCACTGGAGCCCCAGGAAAGCTGCCATGTGGGGACCACAGCCTTGCTAGTCTCTTGCGGAGAAGAGGGCATGGGGCCTCCAGATATTAATCGCGACGAAATTTCTGTGCCATCACCTTTATGGGTCGGTGGGAGGATGGCAGGCATCATCCTGTACTACGTCAGAATCCACCTATTGGGCTCCCAGAAGAGATTAAATGTGCAAACAGCAACTTTGTTAATCTCCTCAATATACGTCGTTACACAGATCCGAGTATGTAATAGCGACGCAAATTGTATAACTCATCGGCAATGGGAGAGTGCTACGGTCCCAGAAAACAGACAGTGGTGCATCGTATACATGCCACTGGAGCCCCAGGAAAGCTGCCATGTGGCGACCACAGCCTTGCTAGTCTCTTGCGGAGAAGAGGGCATGGGGCCTCCAGATATTAATCGCGACGAAATTTCTGTGCCATCATCTTTATGGGTCGGTGGGAGGATGGCAGGCATCATCCTGTACTACGTCAGAATCCACCTATTGGGCTCCCAGAAGAGATTAAATGTGCAAACAGCAACTTTGTTAATCTCCTCAATATAAGTCGTCATAGAGATCCGAGTATGTAATAGCGACGCAAATTGTATAACTCATCGGCAATGGGAGAGTGCTACGGTTCCAGAAAACAGACAGTGGTGCATCGTATACATGCCACTGGAGCCCCAGGAAAGCTGACATGTGGCGACCACAGCCTTGCTAGTCTCTTGCGGAGAAGAGGGCATGGGGCCTCCAGATATTAATCGCGACGAAATTTCTGTGCCATCATCTTTATGGGTCGGTGGGAGGATGGCAGGCATCATCCTGTACTACGTCAGAATCCACCTATTGGGCTCCCAGAAGAGATTAAATGTGCAAACAGCAACTTTGTTAATCTCCTCAATATAAGTCGTTATAGAGATCCGAGTATGTAATAGCGACGCAAATTGTATAACTCATCGGCAATGGGAGAGTGCTACGGTTCCAGAAAACAGACAGTGGTGCATCGTATACATGCCACTGGAGCCCCAGGAAAGCTGACATGTGGCGACCACAGCCTTGCTAGTCTCTTGCGGAGAAGAGGGCATGGGGCCTCCAGATATTAATCGCGACGAAATTTCTGTGCCATCATCTTTATGGGTCGGTGGGAGGATGGCAGGCATCATCCTGTACTACGTCAGAATCCACCTATTGGGCTCCCAGAAGAGATTAAATGGGCAAACAGCAACATTGGTAATCTTCTCAATATAAGTCGTTATGAAGATCCTGGTATTTTATAGCGACGCAAATTGTATAACTCATCGGCAATGGGAGAGTGCTACGGTTCCAGAAAACAGACATTGGTGCATCGTATACATGCCACTGGAGCCCCAGGAAAGCTGCCATGTGGCGACCACAGCCTTGCTAGTCTCTTGCGGGGAAGAGGGCATGGGGCCTCCAGATATTAATCGCGACGAAATTTCTGTGCCATCATCTCTATGGGACGGTGGGAGGATGGCAGGCATCATCCTGTGCTACGTCAGAAACCACCTATTAGGCTCCCAGAAGAGATTTAATGTGCCAACAGCAACTTTGTTAATCTCCTTAATATAAGTCGTTATGAAGATCCTAGTATTTTATAGCGACGCAAATTGTATAACTCATCGGCAATGGGAGAGTGCTACGGTTCCAGAAAACAGACATTGGTGCATCGTATACATGCCACTGGGCCCCAGGAAAGCTGCCATGTGGCGACCACAGCCTTGCTAGTCTCTTGCGGAGAAGAGGGCATGGGGCCTCCAGATATTAATCGCGACGAAATTTCTGTGCCACCATCTCTATGGGTCGGTGGGAGGATGGCAGGCATCATCCTGTACTACGTCAGAAACCACCTATTGGGCTCCCAGAATTTAAATGTGCCAACAGCAACTTTGTTAATCTCCTCAATATAAGTCGTTATTGAGATCCGAGTATGTAATAGCGACGCAAGTTGTATAACTCATCGGCAATGAGAGAGTGCTACGGTTCCAGAAAATAGACAGTGGTGCATCGTATACATGCCACTGGAGCCCCAGGAAAGCTGCCATATGGCGACCACAGCCTTGCTGGACTCTTGCGGAGAAGAGGGCATGGGGCCTCCAGATATTAATCGCGACGAAATTTCTGTGCCACCATCTCTATGGGTCGGTGGGAGGATGGCAGGCATCATCCTGTACTACGTCAGAAACCACCTATTGGGCTCCCAGAATTTAAATGTGCCAACAGCAACTTTGTTAATCTCCTCAATATAAGTCGTTATTGAGATCCGAGTATGTAATAGCGACGCAAGTTGTATAACTCATCGGCAATGGGAGAGTGCTACGGTTCCAGAAAATAGACAGTGGTGCATCGTATACATGCCACTGGAGCCCCAGGAAAGCTGCCATGTGGCGACCACAGCCTTGCTGGACTCTTGCGGATAAGAGGGCATGGGGCCTCCAGATATTAATCGCGACGAAATTTTTGTACCATCATCTCTATGGGTCGGTGGGAGGATGGCAGGCATCATCCTGTGCTACGTCAGACACCACTTATTGGGCTCCCAGAAGAGATTAAATGTGCAAACAGCAACTTTATTAATCTCCTCAATATAAGTCGTTATGAAGATCCTAGTATTTAATAGCGACGCAAATTGTATAACTCATCGGTAATGGGAGAGTGCTACGGTTCCAGAAAACAGACAGTGGTGCATCGTATACATGCCACTGGAGCCCCAGAAAAGCTGCCATGTGGCGACCACAGATTTGCTAGTCTCTTGCGGAGAAGAGGGCATGGGGCCTCCAGATATTAATCGCGACGAAATTTCTGAGACATCATCTCTATGGGTCGGTGGGAGGATGGCAGGCATCATCCTGTGCTACGTCAGAAACCACCTATTGGGCTCCCAGAATTTAAACGTGCCGACAGCAACTTTGTTAATCTCCTCAATATAAGTCGTTATAGAGATCCGAGTATGTAATAGCGACGCAAATTGTATAACTCATCGGCAATGGGAGAGTACTACGGTTCCAGAAAACAGACAGTGGTGCATCGTATACATGCCACTGGAGCCCCAGGAAAGCTGCCATGTGGCGACCATAGCCTTGCTAGTCTCTTGCGGAGAAGAGGGCATGGGGCCTCCAGATATTAATCGCGACGAAATTTCTGTGCCATCATCTCTATGGGTCGGGGGGAGGATGGCAGGCATCATCCTGTGCTACGTCAGACACCACCTATTGGGCTCCCAGAAGAGATTAAATGTGCCAACAGCAACTTTGTTAATATCCTCAATATAAGTCGTTATAGAGATCCGAGTATGTAATAGCGACGCAAATTGTATAACTCATCGGCAATGGGAGAGTGCTACGGTTCCAGAAAACAGACAGTGGTGCATCGTATACATGCCACTGGAGCCGCAGGAAAGCTGCCATGTGGCGACCACAGCCTTGCTAGTCTCTTGCGGAGAAGATGGCATGGGGCCTCCAGATATTAATCGCGACGAAATTTCTTTGCCATCATCTCTATGGGTCGGTGGGAGAATGGCAGGCATCATCCTGTACTACGTCAGAAACCACCCATTGGGCTCCCAGAATTTAAATGTGCCAACAGCAACTTTGTTAATCTCCTCAATATAAGTCGTTATAGAGATCCGAGTATGTAATAGCGACGCAAATTGTATAACTCATCGGCAATGGGAGAGTGCTACGGTTCCAGAAAACAGACAGTGGTGCATCGTATACATGCCACTGGAGCCCCAGGAAAGCTGCCATGTGGCGACAACAGCCTTGCTGGTCTCTTGCGGAGAAGAGGGCATGGGGCCTCCAGATACTAATCGCGACGAAATTTCTGTGCCATCATCTCTATGGGTCGGTGAGAGGATGGCAGGCATCATACTGTACTGCGTCAGAAACCACCTATTGGGCTCCCAGAATTTAAATGTGCCAACAGCAACTTTGTTAATCTCGTCAATATAAGTCGTTATGAAGATCCTAGTATTTAATAGTGACGCAAATTGTATAACTCATCGGCAATGGGAGAGTGCTACGGTTCCAGAAAACAGACAGTGGTGCATCGTATACATGCCACTGGAGCCCCAGGAAAGCTGCCATGTGGCGACCACAGCCTTGCTAGTCTCTTGCGGAGAAGAGGGCATGGGGCCTCCGGATATTAATCGCGACGAAATTTCTGTGCCATCATCTCTATGGGTCGGTGGGAGGATGGCAGGCATCATCCTGTGCTTCGTCAGAAACCACCTATTGGGCTCCCAGAATTTAAATGTGCCAACAGCAACTTTGTTAATCTCCTCAATATAAGTCGTTATAGAGATCCGAGTATGTAATAACGATGCACATTGTATAACTCATCGGCAATTGGAGAGTACTACGGTTCCAGAAAACAGACAGTGGTGCATCGTATCCATGCCATTGGAGCCCCAGGAAAGCTGCCATGTGGCGACAACAGCCTTGCTGGTCTCTTGCGGAGAAGAGGGCATGGGGCCACCAGATATTAATCGCGACGAAATTTCTGTGCCATCATCTCTATGGGTCGGTGAGAGGATGGCAGGCATCATCCTGTACTGCGTCAGAAACCACCTATTGGGCTCCCAGAATTTAAATGTGCCAACAGCAACTTTGTTAATCTCCTCAATATAAGTCGTTATAGAGATCCGAGTATGTAATAGCGACGCAAATTGTATAACTCATCGGCATTGGGAGAGTGCTACGGTTCCAGAAAACAGACAGTGGTGCATCGTATACATGCCACTGGAGCCCCAGGAAAGCTGCCATGTGGCGACAACAGCCTTGCTAGTCTCTTGCGGAGAAGAGGGCATGGGGCCTCCAGATATTAATCGCGACGAAATTTCTGTGCCATCATCTCTATGGGTCGGGGGGAGGATGGCAGGCATCATCATGTGCTACGTCAGACACCACCTATTGGGCTCCCAGAAGAGATTAAATGTGCAAACAGCAACTTTGTTAATCTCCTCAATATAAGTCGTTATGAGGATCCTAGTATTTAATAGCGACGCAAATTGTGTAACTCATCGGCAATGGGAGAGTGCTACGGTTCCAGAAAACAGACAGTGGTGCATCGTATACATGCCACTGGAGCCCCAGGAAAGCTGCCATGTGGCGACCACAGCCTTGCTAGTCTCTTGCGGAGAAGAGGGCATGGGGCCTCCAAATATTAATCGCGACGAAATTTCTGTGCCATCATCTCTATGGGTCGGTGGGAGGATGGCAGGCATCATCCTGTGCTACGTCAGAAACCACCTATTGGGCTCCCAGAATTTAAATGTGCCAACAGCAACTTTGTTAAACTCCTCAATATAAGTCGTTATAGAGATCCGAGTATGTAATAACGACGCACATTGTATAACTCATCGGCAATTGGAGAGTACTACGGTTCCAGAAAACAGACAGTGGTGCATCGTATCCATGCCACTGGAGCCCCAGGAAAGCTGCCATGTGGCGACCACAGCCTTGCTGGTCTCTTGCGGAGAAGAGGGCATGGGGCCACCAGATATTAATCGCGACGAAATTTCTGTGCCATCATCTCTATGGGTCGGTGAGAGGATGGCAGGCATCATCCTGTACTGCGTCAGAAACCACCTATTGGGCTCCCAGAATTTAAATGTGCCAACAGCAACTTTGTTAATCTCCTCAATATAAGTCGTTATAGAGATCCGAGTATGTAATAGAGACGCAAATTGTATAACTCATCGGCAATGGGAGAGTGCTACGGTTCCAGAAAACAGACAGTGGTGCATCGTATACATGCCACTGGAGCCCCAGGAAAGCTGCCATGTGGCGACCACAGCCTTGCTGGTGTCCTGCGGAGAAGAGGGCATGGGGCCTCCAGATATTAATCGCGACGAAATTTCTGTGCCATCATCTCTATGGGTCGGTGAGAGGATGGCAGGCATCATCCTGTACTACGTCAGAAACCACCTATTGGGCTCCCAGAAGAGATTAAATGTGCCAACAGCAACTTTGTTAATCTCCTCAATATAAGTCGTTATAGAGATCCGAGTATGTAATAGCGACGCAAATTGTATAACTCATCGGCAATGGGAGAGTGCTACAGTTCCAGAAAACAGACAGTGGTGCATCGTATACATGCCACTGGAGCCGCAGGAAAGCTGCCATGTGGCGACCACAGCCTTGCTAGTCTCTTGCGGAGAAGAGGGCATGGGGCCTCCAGATATTAATCGCGACGAAATTTCTTTGCCATCATCTCTATGGGTCAGTGGGAGAATGGCAGGCATCATCCTGTACTACGTCAGAAACCACCCATTGGGCTCCCAGAATTTAAATGTGCCAACAGCAACTTTGTTAATCTCCTCAATATAAGTCGTTATAGAGATCCGAGTATGTAATAGCGACGCAAATTGTATAACTCATCGGCAATGGAAGAGTGCTACGGTTCCAGAAAACAGACAGTGGTGCATCGTATACATGCCACTGGAGCCCCAGGAAAGCTGCCATGTGGCGACCACAGCCTTGCTGGTGTCCTGCGGAGAAGAGGGCATGGGGCCTCCAGATATTAATCGCGACGAAATTTCTGTGCCATCATCTCTATGGGTCGGTGAGAGGATGGCAGGCATCATCCTGTACTACGTCAGAAACCACCTATTGGGCTCCCAGAAGAGATTAAATGTGCCAACAGCAACTTTGTTAATCTCCTCAATATAAGTCGTTATAGAGATCCGAGTATGTAATAGCGACGCAAATTGTATAACTCGTCGGCAATGGGAGAGTGCTACAGTTCCAGAAAACAGACAGTGGTGCATCGTATACATGCCACTGGAGCCGCAGGAAAGCTGCCATGTGGCGACCACAGCCTTGCTAGTCTCTTGCGGAGAAGAGGGCATGGGGCCTCCAGATATTAATCGCGACGAAATTTCTTTGCCATCATCTCTATGGGTCAGTGGGAGAATGGCAGGCATCATCCTGTACTACGTCAGAAACCACCCATTGGGCTCCCAGAATTTAATGTGCCAACAGCAACTTTGTTAATCTCCTCAATATAAGTCGTTATAGAGATCCGAGTATGTAATAGCGACGCAAATTGTATAACTCATCGGCAATGGGAGAGTGCTACGGTTCCAGAAAACAGACAGTGGTGCATCGTATACATGCCACTAGAGCCCCAGGAAAGCTGCCGTGTGGCGACCACAGCCTTGCTGGTGTCCTGCGGAGAAGAGGGCATGGGGCCTCCAGATATTAATCGCGACGAAATTTCTGTGCCATCATCTCTATGGGTCGGTGAGAGGATGGCAGGCATCATCCTGTACTACGTCAGAAACCACCTATTGGGCTCCCAGAAGAGATTAAATGTGCCAACAGCAACTTTGTTAATCTCCTCAATATAAGTCGTTATAGAGATCCGAGTATGTAATAGCGACGCAAATTGTATAACTCATCGGCAATGGGAGAGTGCTACGGTTCCAGAAAACAGACAGTGGTGCATCGTATACATGCCACTGGAGCCCCAGGAAAGCTGCCATGTGGCGACCACAGCCTTGCTGGTGTCCTGCGGAGAAGAGGGCATGGGGCCTCCAGATATTAATCGCGACGAAATTTCTGTGCCATCATCTCTATGGGTCGGTGAGAGGATGGCAGGCATCATCCTGTAGTACGTCAGAAACCACCTATTGGGCTTCCAGAAGAGATTAAATGTGCCAACAGCAACTTTGTTAATCTCCTCAATATAAGTCGTTATAGAGATCCGAGTATGTAATAGCGACGCAAATTGTATAACTCATCGGCAATGGGAGAGTGCTACGGTTCCAGAAAACAGACAGTGGTGCATCGTATACATGCCACTGGAGCCCCAGGAAAGCTGCCATGTGGCGACCACAGCCTTGCTGGTGTCCTGCGGAGAAGAGGGCATGGGGCCTCCAGATATTAATCGCGACGAAATTTCTGTGCCATCATCTCTATGGGTCGGTGAGAGGATGGCAGGCATCATCCTGTACTACGTCAGAAACCACCTATTGGGCTCCCAGAAGAGATTAAATGTGCCAACAGCAACTTTGTTAATCTCCTCAATATAAGTCGTTATAGAGATCCGAGTATGTAATAGCGACGCAAATTGTATAACTCATCGGCAATGGGAGAGTGCTACAGTTCCAGAAAACAGACAGTGGTGCATCGTATACATGCCACTGGAGCCGCAGGAAAGCTGCCATGTGGCGACCACAGCCTTGCTAGTCTCTTGCGGAGAAGAGGGCATGGGGCCTCCAGATATTAATCACGACGAAATTTCTTTGCCATCATCTCTATGGGTCAGTGGGAGAATGGCAGGCATCATCCTGTACTACGTCAGAAACCACCCATTGGGCTCCCAGAATTTAAATGTGCCAACAGCAACTTTGTTAATCTCCTCAATATAAGTCGTTATAGAGATCCGAGTATGTAATAGCGACGCAAATTGTATAACTCATCGGCAATGGGAGAGTGCTACGGTTCCAGAAAACAGACAGTGGTGCATCGTATACATGCCACTGGAGCCCCAGGAAAGCTGCCATGTGGCGACCACAGCCTTGCTGGTGTCCTGCGGAGAAGAGGGCATGGGGCCTCCAGATATTAATCGCGACGAAATTTCTGTGCCATCATCTCTATGGGTCGGTGAGAGGATGGCAGGCATCATCCTGTACTACGTCAGAAACCACCTATTGGGCTCCCAGAAGAGATTAAATGTGCCAACAGCAACTTTGTTAATCTCCTCAATATAAGTCGTTATAGAGATCCGAGTATGTAATAGCGACGCAAATTGTATAACTCATCGGCAATGGGAGAGTGCTACAGTTCCAGAAAACAGACAGTGGTGCATCGTATACATGCCACTGGAGCCGCAGGAAAGCTGCCATGTGGCGACCACAGCCTTGCTAGTCTCTTGCGGAGAAGAGGGCATGGGGCCTCCAGATATTAATCGCGACGAAATTTCTTTGCCATCATCTCTATGGGTCAGTGGGAGAATGGCAGGCATCATCCTGTACTACGTCTGAAACCACCCATTGGGCTCCCAGAATTTAAATGTGCCAACAGCAACTTTGTTAATCTCCTCAATATAAGTCGTTATAGAGATCCGAGTATGTAATAGCGACGCAAATTGTATAACTCATCGGCAATGGGAGAGTGCTACGGTTCCAGAAAACAGACAGTGGTGCATCGTATACATGCCACTGGAGCCCCAGGAAAGCTGCCATGTGGCGACCACAGCCTTGCTGGTGTCCTGCGGAGAAGAGGGCATGGGGCCTCCAGATATTAATCGCGACGAAATTTCTGTGCCATCATCTCTGTGGGTCGGTGAGAGGATGGCAGGCATCATCCTGTACTACGTCAGAAACCACCTATTGGGCTCCCAGAAGAGATTAAATGTGCCAACAGCAACTTTGTTAATCTCCTCAATATAAGTCGTTATAGAGATCCGAGTATGTAATAGCGACGCAAATTGTATAACTCATCGGCAATGGGAGAGTGCTACGGTTCCAGAAAACAGACAGTGGTGCATCGTATACATGCCACTGGAGCCCCAGGAAAGCTGCCATGTGGCGACCACAGCCTTGCTGGTGTCTTGCGGAGAAGAGGGCATGGGGCCTCCAGATATTAATCGCGACGAAATTTCTGTGCCATCATCTCTATGGGTCGGGGGGAGGATGGCAGGCATCATCCTGTACTACGTCAGAAACCACCTATTGGGCTCCCAGAAGAGATTAAATGTGCCAACAGCAACTTTGTTAATCTCCTCAATATAAGTCGTTATAGAGATCCGAGTATGTAATAGCGACGCAAATTGTATAACTCATCGGCAATGGGAGAGTGCTACGGTTCCAGAAAACAGACAGTGGTGCATCGTATATATGCCACTGGAGCCGCAGGAAAGCTGCCATGTGGCGACCACAGCCTTGCTAGTCTCTTGCGGAGAAGAGGGCATGGGGCCTCCAGATATTAATCGCGACGAAATTTCTTTGCCATCATCTCTATGGGTCAGTGGGAGGATGGCAGGCATCATCCTGTACTACGTCAGAAACCACCCATTGGGCTCCCAGAATTTAAATGTGCCAACAGCAACTTTGTTAATCTCCTCAATATAAGTCGTTATAGAGATCCGAGTATGTAATAGCGACGCAAATTGTATAACTCATCGGCAATGGGAGAGTGCTACGGTTCCAGAAAACAGACAGTGGTGCATCGTATACATGCCACTGGAGCCCCAGGAAAGCTGCCATGTGGCGACAACAGCCTTGCTAGTCTCTTGCGGAGAAGAGGGCATGGGGCCTCCAGATATTAATTGCGACGAAATTTCTGTGCCATCATCTCTATGGGTCGGGGGGAGGATGGCAGGCATCATCCTGTGCTACGTCAGACACCACCTATTGGGCTCCCAGAAGAGATTAAATGTGCAAACAGCAACTTTGTTAATCTCCTCAATATAAGTCGTTATGAAGATCCTAGTATTTAATAGCGACGCAAATTGTATAACTCATCGGCAATGGGAGAGTGCTACGGTTCCAGAAAACAGACAGTGGTGCATCGTATACATGCCACTGGAGCCCCAGGAAAGCTGCCATGTGGCGACCACAGCCTTGCTAGTCTCTTGCGGAGAAGAGGGCATGGGGCCTCCAGATATTAATCGCGACGAAATTTCTGTGCCATCATCTCTATGGGTCGGTGGGAGGATGGCAGGCATCATCCTGTGCTACGACGGAAACCACCTATTGGGCTCCCAGAATTTAAATGTGCCAACAGCAACTTTGTTAATATCCTCAATATAAGTCGTTATAGAGATCCGAGTATGTAATAACGACGCACATTGTATAACTCATCGGCAATTGGAGAGTACTACGGTTCCAGAAAACAGACAGTGGTGCATCGTATCCATGCCACTGGAGCCCCAGGAAAGCTGCCATGTGGCGACCACAGCCTTGCTGGTCTCTTGCGGAGAAGAGGGCATGGGGCCACCAGATATTAATCGCGACGAAATTTCTGTGCCATCATCTCTATGGGTCGGTGAGAGGATGGCAGGCATCATCCTGTACTGCGTCAGAAACCACCTATTGGGCTCCCAGAATTTAAATGTGCCAACAGCAACTTTGTTAATCTCCTCAATATAAGTCGTTATAGAGATCCGAGTATGTAATAGCGACGCAAATTGTATAACTCATCGGCAATGGGAGAGTGCTACGGTTCCAGAAAACAGACAGTGGTGCATCGTACACATGCCACTGGAGCCCCAGGAAAGCTGCCATGTGGCGACCACAGTCTTGCTGGTGTCCTGCGGAGAAGAGGGCATGGGGCCTCCAGATATTAATCGCGACGAAATTTCTGTGCCATCATCTTTATGGGTCGGGGGGAGGATGGCAGGCATCATCCTGTACTACGTCAGAAACCACCTATTGGTCTCCCAGAAGAGATTAAATGTGCAAACAGCAACTTTGTTAATCTCCTCAATATAAGTCGTTATAGAGATCCGAGTATGTAATAGCGACGCAAATGGTATAACTCATCGGCAATGGGAGAGTGCTACGGTTAAAGAAAACAGACAGTGGTGCATCGTATACATGCCACTGGAGCCCCAGGAAAGCTGCCATGTGGCGACCACAGCCTTGCTAGTCTCTTGCGGAGAAGAGGGCATGGGGCCTCCAGATATTAATCGCGACGAAATTTCTTTGCCATCATCTCTATGGGTCAGTGGGAGAATGGCAGGCATCATCCTGTACTACGTCAGAAACCACCCATTGGGCTCCCAGAATTTAAATGTGCCAACAGCAACTTTGTTAATCTCCTCAATATAAGTCGTTATAGAGATCCGAGTATGTAATAGCGACGCAAATTGTATAACTCATCGGCAATGGGAGAGTGCTACGGTTCCAGAAAACAGACAGTGGTGCATCGTATACATGCCACTAGAGCCCCAGGAAAGCTGCCGTGTGGCGACCACAGCCTTGCTGGTGTCCTGCGGAGAAGAGGGCATGGGGCCTCCAGATATTAATCGCGACGAAATTTCTGTGCCATCATCTCTATGGGTCGGTGAGAGGATGGCAGGCATCATCCTGTACTACGTCAGAAACCACCTATTGGGCTCCCAGAAGAGATTAAATGTGCCAACAGCAACTTTGTTAATCTCCTCAATATAAGTCGTTATAGAGATCCGAGTATGTAATAGCGACGCAAATTGTATAACTCATCGGCAATGGGAGAGTGCTACAGTTCCAGAAAACAGACAGTGGTGCATCGTATACATGCCACTGGAGCCGCAGGAAAGCTGCCATGTGGCGACCACAGCCTTGCTAGTCTCTTGCGGAGAAGAGGGCATGGGGCCTCCAGATATTAATCACGACGAAATTTCTTTGCCATCATCTCTATGGGTCAGTGGGAGAATGGCAGGCATCATCCTGTACTACGTCAGAAACCACCCATTGGGCTCCCAGAATTTAAATGTGCCAACAGCAACTTTGTTAATCTCCTCAATATAAGTCGTTATAGAGATCCGAGTATGTAATAGCGACGCAAATTGTATAACTCATCGGCAATGGGAGAGTGCTACGGTTCCAGAAAACAGACAGTGGTGCATCGTATACATGCCACTGGAGCCCCAGGAAAGCTGCCATGTGGCGACCACAGCCTTGCTGGTGTCCTGCGGAGAAGAGGGCATGGGGCCTCCAGATATTAATCGCGACGAAATTTCTGTGCCATCATCTCTATGGGTCGGTGAGAGGATGGCAGGCATCATCCTGTACTACGTCAGAAACCACCTATTGGGCTCCCAGAAGAGATTAAATGTGCCAACAGCAACTTTTATAATCTCCTCAATATAAGTCGTTATAGAGATCCGAGTATGTAATAGCGACGCAAATTGTATAACTCATCGGCAATGGGAGAGTGCTACAGTTCCAGAAAACAGACAGTGGTGCATCGTATACATGCCACTGGAGCCGCAGGAAAGCTGCCATGTGGCGACCACAGCCTTGCTAGTCTCTTGCGGAGAAGAGGGCATGGGGCCTCCAGATATTAATCGCGACGAAATTTCTTTGCCATCATCTCTATGGGTCAGTGGGAGAATGGCAGGCATCATCCTGTACTACGTCAGAAACCACCCATTGGGCTCCCAGAATTTAAATGTGCCAACAGCAACTTTGTTAATCTCCTCAATATAAGTCGTTATAGAGATCCGAGTATGTAATAGCGACGCAAATTGTATAACTCATCGGCAATGGGAGAGTGCTACGGTTCCAGAAAACAGACAGTGGTGCATCGTATACATGCCACTGGAGCCCCAGGAAAGCTGCCATGTGGCGACCACAGCCTTGCTGGTGTCCTGCGGAGAAGAGGGCATGGGGCCTCCAGATATTAATCGCGACGAAATTTCTGTGCCATCATCTCTATGGGTCGGTGAGAGGATGGCAGGCATCATCCTGTACTACGTCAGAAACCACCTATTGGGCTCCCAGAAGAGATTAAATGTGCCAACAGCAACTTTGTTAATCTCCTCAATATAAGTCGTTATAGAGATCCGAGTATGTAATAGCGACGCAAATTGTATAACTCATCGGCAATGGGAGAGTGCTACGGTTCCAGAAAACAGACAGTGGTGCATCGTATACATGCCACTGGAGCCCCAGGAAAGCTGCCATGTGGCGACCACAGCCTTGCTGGTGTCTTGCGGAGAAGAGGGCATGGGGCCTCCAGATATTAATCGCGACGAAATTTCTGTGCCATCATCTCTATGGGTCGGGGGGAGGATGGCAGGCATCATCCTGTACTACGTCAGAAACCACCTATTGGGCTCCCAGAAGAGATTAAATGTGCCAACAGCAACTTTGTTAATCTCCTCAATATAAGTCGTTATAGAGATCCGAGTATGTAATAGCGACGCAAATTGTATAACGCATCGGCAATGGGAGAGTGCTACGGTTCCAGAAAACAGACAGTGGTGCATCGTATATATGCCACTGGAGCCGCAGGAAAGCTGCCATGTGGCGACCACAGCCTTGCTAGTCTCTTGCGGAGAAGAGGGCATGGGGCCTCCAGATATTAATCGCGACGAAATTTCTTTGCCATCATCTCTATGGGTCAGTGGGAGGATGGCAGGCATCATCCTGTACTACGTCAGAAACCACCCATTGGGCTCCCAGAATTTAAATGTGCCAACAGCAACTTTGTTAATCTCCTCAATATAAGTCGTTATAGAGATCCGAGTATGTAATAGCGACGCAAATTGTATAACTCATCGGCAATGGGAGAGTGCTACGGTTCCAGAAAACAGACAGTGGTGCATCGTATACATGCCACTGGAGCCCCAGGAAAGCTGCCATGTGGCGACAACAGCCTTGCTAGTCTCTTGCGGAGAAGAGGGCATGGGGCCTCCAGATATTAATTGCGACGAAATTTCTGTGCCATCATCTCTATGGGTCGGGGGGAGGATGGCAGGCTTCATCCTGTGCTACGTCAGACACCACCTATTGGGCTCCCAGAAGAGATTAAATGTGCAAACAGCAACTTTGTTAATCTCCTCAATATAAGTCGTTATGAAGATCCTAGTATTTAATAGCGACGCAAATTGTATAACTCATCGGCAATGGGAGAGTGCTACGGTTCCAGAAAACAAACAGTGGTGCATCGTATACATGCCACTGGAGCCCCAGGAAAGCTGCCATGTGGCGACCACAGCCTTGCTAGTCTCTTGCGGAGAAGAGGGCATGGGGCCTCCAGATATTAATCGCGACGAAATTTCTGTGCCATCATCTCTATGGGTCGGTGGGAGGATGGCAGGCATCATCCTGTGCTACGACAGAAACCACCTATTGGGCTCCCAGAATTTAAATGTGCCAACAGCAACTTTGTTAATATCCTCAATATAAGTCGTTATAGAGATCCGAGTATGTAATAACGACGCACATTGTATAACTCATCGGCAATGGGAGAGTGCTACGGTTCCAGAAAACAGACAGTGGTGCATCGTACACATGCCACTGGAGCCCCAGGAAAGCTGCCATGTGGCGACCACAGTCTTGCTGGTGTCCTGCGGAGAAGAGGGCATGGGGCCTCCAGATATTAATCGCGACGAAATTTCTGTGCCATCATCTCTATGGGTCGGGGGGAGGATGGCAGGCATCATCCTGTACTACGTCAGAAACCACCTATTGGGCTCCCAGAAGAGATTAAATGTGCAAACAGCAACTTTGTTAATCTCCTCAATATAAGTCGTTATAGAGATCCGAGTATGTAATAGCGACGCAAATGGTATAACTCATCGGCAATGGGAGAGTGCTACGGTTAAAGAAAACAGACAGTGGTGCATCGTATACATGCCACTGGAGCCCCAGGAAAGCTGCCATGTGGCGACCACAGCCTTGCTAGTCTCTTGCGGAGAAGAGGGCATGGGGACTCCAGATATTAATCGCGACGAAATTTCTGTACCATCATCTTTATGGGTCGGTGGGAGGATGGCAGGCATCATCCTGTACTACGTCAGAATCCACCTATTGGGGTCCCAGAAGAGATTAAATGTGCAAACAGCAACTTTGTTAATCTCCTCAATATAAGTCGTTATAGAGATCCGAGTATGTAATAGCGACGCAAATTGTGTAACTCATCGGCAATGGGAGAGTGCTACGGTTCCAGAAAACAGACAGTGGTGCATTGTATACGTGCCACTGGAGCCCCAGGAAAGCTGCCATGTGGCGACCACAGCCTTGCTAGTCTCTTGCGGAGAAGAGGGCATGGGGCTTCCAGATATTAATCGCGACGAAATTTCTGTGCCATCATCTTTATGGGTCGGTGGGAGGATGGCAGGCATCATCCTGTACTACGTCAGAATCCACCTATTGGGCTCCCAGAAGAGATTAAATGTGCCAACAGCATCTTTGTTAATCTCTTCAATATAAGTCGTTATAGAGATCCGAGTATGTAATAGCGACGCAAATTGTATAACTCATCGCAATGGGAGAGTGCTACGGTTCCAGAAAACAGACAGTGGTGCATCGTATACATGCCACTGGAGCCCCAGGAAAGCTGCCATGTGGCGACCACAGCCTTGCCCATCTCTTGCGGAGAAGAGGGCATGGGCCCTAGAGATATTAATCGCGACGAAATTTCTGTGCCATCATCTCTATGGGTCGGTGGGAGGATGGCAGGCATCATCCTGTGCTACGTCAGAAACCACCTATTGGGCTCCCAGAAGAGATTAAATGTGCCAACAGCAACTTTGTTAATCTCCTCAATATAAGTCGTTATAGAGATCCGAGTATGTAATAGCGACGCAAATTGTATAACTCACCGGCAATGGGAGAGTGCTACGGTTCCAGAAAACAGACAGTGGTGCATCGTATACATGCCACTGGAGCCCCAGGAAAGCTGCCATGTGGCGACCACAGCCTTGCTAGTCTCTTGCGGAGAAGAGGGCATGGGGCCTCCTGATATTAATCGCGATGAAATTTCTGTGCCATCATCTTTATGGGTCGGTGGGAGGATGGCAGGCATCATCCTGTACTACGTCAGAATCCACCTATTGGGCTCCCAGAAGAGATTAAATGTGCAAACAGCAACTTTGTTAATCTCCTCAATATAGGTCGTTATAGAGATCCGAGTATGTAATAGCGACGCAAATTGTATAACTCATCGGCAATGGGAGAGTGCTACGGTTCCAGAAAACAGACAGTGGTGCATCGTATACATGCCACTGGAGCCCCAGGAAAGATGCCATGTGGCGACCACAGCCTTGCTAGTCTCTTGCGGAGAAGAGGGCATGGGGCCACCAGATATTAAGCGCGATGAAATTTCTGTGCCATCATCTTTATGGGTCGGTGGGAGGATGGCAGGCATCATCCTGTACTACGTCAGAATCCACCTATTGGGCTCCCAGAAGAGATTAAATGTGCAAACAGCAACTTTGATAATCTCCTCAATATAAGTCGTTATGAAGATCCTAGTATTTTATAGCGACGCAAATTATATAACTCATCGGCAATGGGAGAGTGCTACGGTTCCAGAAAACAGACATTGGTGCATCGTATACATGCCACTGGAGCCCCAGGAAAGCTGCCATGTGACGACCACAGCCTTGCAAGTCTCTTGCGGAGAAGAGGGCATGGGGCCTCCAGATATCAATCGCGACGAAATTTCTGTGCCATCATCTCTATGGGTCGGTGGGAGGATGGCAGGCATCATCCTGTGCTACGTCAGAAACCACCTATTGGGCTCCCAGAAGAGATTAAATGTGCCAACAGCAACTTTGTTAATCTCCTCAATATAAGTCGTTATGAAGATGTTAGTATTTAATAGCGACGCAAATTGTATAACTCATCGGCAATGGGAGAGTGCTAGGGTTCCAGAAAACAGACAGTGGTGCATCGTATACATGCCACTGGCGCCCCAGGAAAGCTGCCATGTGGCGCCCAGAGCCTTGCTAGTCTCTTGCGGAGAAGAGGGCATGGGCCCTCCAGATTTTAATCGCGACGAAATGTCCGTGCCATCATCTTTATGGGTCGGTGGGAGGATGGCAGGCATCATCCTGTACTACGTCGGAATCCACCTATTGGGCTCCCAGAAGAGATTAAATGAGCAAACAGCAACTTTGTTAATCTCCTCAATATGAGTCGTTATAGAGATCCGAGTATGTAATAGCGTCGCAAATTGTATAACTCATCGGAAATGGGAGAGTGCTACGGTTCCAGAAAACAGACAGTGGTGCATCGTATACATGCCACTGGAGCCCCAGGAAAGCTGCCATGTGGCGACCACAGCCTTGCTAGTCTCTTGCGCAGAAGAGGGCATGGGCCCTCCAGATATTAATCGCGACGAAATTTCTGTGCCACCATCTTTATGGGTCGGTGGGAGGATGGCAGGCATCATCCTGTACTACATCAGAATCCACCTATTGGGCTCCCAGAAGAGATTAAATGTGCAAACATCAACTTTGTTAATCTCCTCAATATAAGTCGTTATAGAGATCCGGGTATGTAATAGCGACGCAAATTGTATAACTCATCGGCAATGGGAGAGTGCTACGGTTCCAGAAAACAGACAGTGGTGCATCGTATACATGCCACTGGAGCCCCAGGAAAGCTGCCATGTGGCGACCACAGCCTTGCTGGTGTCTTGCGGAGAAGAGGGCATGGGGCCTCCAGATATTAATCGCGACGAAATTTCTGTGCCATCATCTCTATGGGTCGGGGGGAGGATGGCAGGCATCATCCTGTACTACGTCAGAAACCACCTATTGGGCTCCCAGAAGAGATTAAATGTGCCAACAGCAACTTTGTTAATCTCCTCAATATAAGTCGTTATAGAGATCCGAGTATGTAATAGCGACGCAAATTGTATAACTCATCGGCAATGGGAGAGTGCTACGGTTCCAGAAAACAGACAGTGGTGCATCGTATATATGCCACTGGAGCCGCAGGAAAGCTGCCATGTGGCGACCACAGCCTTGCTAGTCTCTTGCGGAGAAGAGGGCATGGGGCCTCCAGATATTAATCGCGACGAAATTTCTTTGCCATCATCTCTATGGGTCAGTGGGAGGATGGCAGGCATCATCCTGTACTACGTCAGAAACCACCCATTGGGCTCCCAGAATTTAAATGTGCCAACAGCAACTTTGTTAATCTCCTCAATATAAGTCGTTATAGAGATCCGAGTATGTAATAGCGACGCAAATTGTATAACTCATCGGCAATGGGAGAGTGCCACGGTTCCAGAAAACAGACAGTGGTGCATCGTATACATGCCACTGGAGCCCCAGGAAAGCTGCCATGTGGCGACAACAGCCTTGCTAGTCTCTTGCGGAGAAGAGGGCATGGGGCCTCCAGATATTAATTGCGACGAAATTTCTGTGCCATCATCTCTATGGGTCGGGGGGAGGATGGCAGGCATCATCCTGTGCTACGTCAGACACCACCTATTGGGCTCCCAGAAGAGATTAAATGTGCAAACAGCAACTTTGTTAATCTCCTCAATATAAGTCGTTATGAAGATCCTAGTATTTAATAGCGACGCAAATTGTATAACTCATCGGCAATGGGAGAGTGCTACGGTTCCAGAAAACAGACAGTGGTGCATCGTATACATGCCACTGGAGCCCCAGGAAAGCTGCCATGTGGCGACCACAGCCTTGCTAGTCTCTTGCGGAGAAGAGGGCATGGGGCCTCCAGATATTAATCGCGACGAAATTTCTGTGCCATCATCTCTATGGGTCGGTGGGAGGATGGCAGGCATCATCCTGTGCTACGACAGAAACCACCTATTGGGCTCCCAGAATTTAAATGTGCCAACAGCAACTTTGTTAATATCCTCAATATAAGTCGTTATAGAGATCCGAGTATGTAATAACGACGCACATTGTATAACTCATCGGCAATTGGAGAGTACTACGGTTCCAGAAAACAGACAGTGGTGCATCGTATCCATGCCACTGGAGCCCCAGGAAAGCTGCCATGTGGCGACCACAGCCTTGCTGGTCTCTTGCGGAGAAGAGGGCATGGGGCCACCAGATATTAATCGCGACGAAATTTCTGTGCCATCATCTCTATGGGTCGGTGAGAGGATGGCAGGCATCATCCTGTACTGCGTCAGAAACCACCTATTGGGCTCCCAGAATTTAAATGTGCCAACAGCAACTTTGTTAATCTCCTCAATATAAGTCGTTATAGAGATCCGAGTATGTAATAGCGACGCAAATTGTATAACTCATCGGCAATGGGAGAGTGCTACGGTTCCAGAAAACAGACAGTGGTGCATCGTACACATGCCACTGGAGCCCCAGGAAAGCTGCCATGTGGCGACCACAGTCTTGCTGGTGTCCTGCGGAGAAGAGGGCATGGGGCCTCCAGATATTAATCGCGACGAAATTTCTGTGCCATCATCTCTATGGGTCGGGGGGAGGATGGCAGGCATCATCCTGTACTACGTCAGAAACCACCTATTGGGCTCCCAGAAGAGATTAAATGTGCAAACAGCAACTTTGTTAATCTCCTCAATATAAGTCGTTATAGAGATCCGAGTATGTAATAGCGACGCAAATGGTATAACTCATCGGCAATGGGAGAGTGCTACGGTTAAAGAAAACAGACAGTGGTGCATCGTATACATGCCACTGGAGCCCCAGGAAAGCTGCCATGTGGCGACCACAGCCTTGCTAGTCTCTTGCGGAGAAGAGGGCATGGGGACTCCAGATATTAATCGCGACGAAATTTCTGTACCATCATCTTTATGGGTCGGTGGGAGGATGGCAGGCATCATCCTGTACTACGTCAGAATCCACCTATTGGGGTCCCAGAAGAGATTAAATGTGCAAACAGCAACTTTGTTAATCTCCTCAATATAAGTCGTTATAGAGATCCGAGTATGTAATAGCGACGCAAATTGTGTAACTCATCGGCAATGGGAGAGTGCTACGGTTCCAGAAAACAGACAGTGGTGCATTGTATACGTGCCACTGGAGCCCCAGGAAAGCTGCCATGTGGCGACCACAGCCTTGCTAGTCTCTTGCGGAGAAGAGGGCATGGGGCTTCCAGATATTAATCGCGACGAAATTTCTGTGCCATCATCTTTATGGGTCGGTGGGAGGATGGCAGGCATCATCCTGTACTACGTCAGAATCCACCTATTGGGCTCCCAGAAGAGATTAAATGTGCCAACAGCATCTTTGTTAATCTCTTCAATATAAGTCGTTATAGAGATCCGAGTATGTAATAGCGACGCAAATTGTATAACTCATCGCAATGGGAGAGTGCTACGGTTCCAGAAAACAGACAGTGGTGCATCGTATACATGCCACTGGAGCCCCAGGAAAGCTGCCATGTGGCGACCACAGCCTTGCCCATCTCTTGCGGAGAAGAGGGCATGGGCCCTAGAGATATTAATCGCGACGAAATTTCTGTGCCATCATCTCTATGGGTCGGTGGGAGGATGGCAGGCATCATCCTGTGCTACGTCAGAAACCACCTATTGGGCTCCCAGAAGAGATTAAATGTGCCAACAGCAACTTTGTTAATCTCCTCAATATAAGTCGTTATAGAGATCCGAGTATGTAATAGCGACGCAAATTGTATAACTCACCGGCAATGGGAGAGTGCTACGGTTCCAGAAAACAGACAGTGGTGCATCGTATACATGCCACTGGAGCCCCAGGAAAGCTGACATGTGGCGACCACAGCCTTGCTAGTCTCTTGCGGAGAAGAGGGCATGGGGCCTCCTGATATTAATCGCGATGAAATTTCTGTGCCATCATCTTTATGGGTCGGTGGGAGGATGGCAGGCATCATCCTGTACTACGTCAGAATCCACCTATTGGGCTCCCAGAAGAGATTAAATGTGCAAACAGCAACTTTGTTAATCTCCTCAATATAAGTCGTTATAGAGATCCGAGTATGTAATAGCGACGCAAATTGTATAACTCATCGGCAATGGGAGAGTGCTACGGTTCCAGAAAACAGACAGTGGTGCATCGTATACATGCCACTGGAGCCCCAGGAAAGATGCCATGTGGCGACCACAGCCTTGCTAGTCTCTTGCGGAGAAGAGGGCATGGGGCCACCAGATATTAAGCGCGATGAAATTTCTGTGCCATCATCTTTATGGGTCGGTGGGAGGATGGCAGGCATCATCCTGTACTACGTCAGAATCCACCTATTGGGCTCCCAGAAGAGATTAAATGTGCAAACAGCAACTTTGATAATCTCCTCAATATAAGTCGTTATGAAGATCCTAGTATTTTATAGCGACGCAAATTGTATAACTCATCGGCAATGGGAGAGTGCTACGGTTCCAGAAAACAGACATTGGTGCATCGTATACATGCCACTGGAGCCCCAGGAAAGCTGCCATGTGACGACCACAGCCTTGCAAGTCTCTTGCGGAGAAGAGGGCATGGGGCCTCCAGATATCAATCGCGACGAAATTTCTGTGCCATCATCTCTATGGGTCGGTGGGAGGATGGCAGGCATCATCCTGTGCTACGTCAGAAACCACCTATTGGGCTCCCAGAAGAGATTAAATGTGCCAACAGCAACTTTGTTAATCTCCTCAATATAAGTCGTTATGAAGATGTTAGTATTTAATAGCGACGCAAATTGTATAACTCATCGGCAATGGGAGAGTGCTAGGGTTCCAGAAAACAGACAGTGGTGCATCGTATACATGCCACTGGCGCCCCAGGAAAGCTGCCATGTGGCGCCCAGAGCCTTGCTAGTCTCTTGCGGAGAAGAGGGCATGGGCCCTCCAGATTTTAATCGCGACGAAATGTCTGTGCCATCATCTTTATGGGTCGGTGGGAGGATGGCAGGCATCATCCTGTACTACGTCGGAATCCACCTATTGGGCTCCCAGAAGAGATTAAATGAGCAAACAGCAACTTTGTTAATCTCCTCAATATGAGTCGTTATAGAGATCCGAGTATGTAATAGCGTCGCAAATTGTATAACTCATCGGAAATGGGAGAGTGCTACGGTTCCAGAAAACAGACAGTGGTGCATCGTATACATGCCACTGGAGCCCCAGGAAAGCTGCCATGTGGCGACCACAGCCTTGCTAGTCTCTTGCGCAGAAGAGGGCATGGGCCCTCCAGATATTAATCGCGACGAAATTTCTGTGCCACCATCTTTATGGGTCGGTGGGAGGATGGCAGGCATCATCCTGTACTACATCAGAATCCACCTATTGGGCTCCCAGAAGAGATTAAATGTGCAAACATCAACTTTGTTAATCTCCTCAATATAAGTCGTTATAGAGATCCGGGTATGTAATAGCGACGCAAATTGTATAACTCATCGGGAATGGGAGAGTGCTACGGTTCCAGAAAACAGACAGTGGTGCATCGTATACATGCCACTGGAGCCCCAGGAAATCTGCCATGTGGCGACGACAGCCTTGCTAGTCTCTTGCGGAGAAGAGGGCATGGGGCCTCCAGATATTAATCGCGACGACATTTCTGTGCCATCATCTCTATGGGTCGGTGGGAGGATGGCAGGCATCATCCTGTGCTACGTCAGAAACCACCTATTGGGCTCCCAGAAGAGATTAAATGTGCAAACAGCAATTTTATTAATCTCCTCAATATAAGTCGTTATGAAGATCCTAGTATTTAATAGCGACGCAAATTGTATAACTCATCGGCAATGGGAGAGTGCTACGGTTCCAGAAAACAGACAGTGGTGCATCGTATACATGCCACTGGAGCCCCAGGAAAGCTGCCATGTGGCGACCACAGATTTGCTAGTCTCTTCCGGAGAAGAGGGCATGGGGCCTCCAGATATTAATCGCGACGAAATTTCTGTGCCATCATCTCTATGGGTTGGTGGGAGAATGGCAGGCATCATCCTGTGCTACGTCAGAAACCACCTATTGGGCTCCCAGAATTTAAATGTGCCAACAGCAACTTTGTTAATCTCCTCAATATAAGTCGTTATAGAGATCCGAGTATGTAATAACGACGCACATTGTATAACTCATCGGCAATTGGAGAGTACTACGGTTCTAGAAAAGAGACAGTGGTGCATCGTATCCATGCCACTGGAGCCCCAGGAAAGCTGCCATGTGGCGACCACAGCCTTGCTGGTCTCTTGCGGAGAAGAGGGCATGGGGCCTCCAGATATTAATCGCGACGAAATTTCTGTGCCATCATCTCTATGGGTCAGTGAGAGGATGGCAGGCATCATCCTGTACTGCGTCAGAAACCACCTATTGGGCTCCCAGAATTTAAATGTGCCAACAGCAACTTTGTTAATCTCCTCAATATAAGTCGTTATAGAGATCCGAGTATGTAATAGCGACGCAAATTGTATAACTCATCGGCAATGGGAGAGTGCTACAGTTCCAGAAAACAGACAGTGGTGCATCGTATACATGCCACTGGAGCCCCAGGAAAGCTGCCATGTGGGGACCACAGCCTTGCTGGTGTCCTGCGGAGAAGAGGGCATGGGGCCTCCAGATATTAATCGCGACGAAATTTCTGTGCCATCATCTCTATGGGTCGGGGGGAGGATGGCAGGCATCATCCTGTACTACGTCAGAAACCACCTATTGGGCTCCCAGAAGAGATTAAATGTGCCAACAGCAACTTTGTTAATCTCCTCATTATAAGTCGTTATAGAGATCCGAGTATGTAATAGCGACGCAAATTGTATAACTCATCGGCAATGGGAGAGTGCTACGGTTCCAGAAAACAGACAGTGGTGCATCGTATACATGCCACTGGAGCCCCAGGAAAGCTACCATGTGGCAACCACAGCCTTGCTAGTCTCTTGCGGAGAAGAGGGCATGGGGCCTCCAGATATTAATCGCGACGAAATTTCTTTGCCATCATCTCTATGGGTCAGTGGGAGGATGGCAGGCATCATCCTGTACTACGTCAGGAACCACCCATTGGGCTCCCAGAATTTAAATGTGCCAACAGCAACTTTGTTAATCTCCTCAATATAAGTCGTTATAGAGATCCGAGTATGTAATTGCGACGCTAATTGTATAACTCATCGGCAATGGGAGAGTGCTACGGTTCCAGAAAACAGACAGTGGTGCATCGTATACATGCCACTGGAGCCCCAGGAAAGCTGCCATGTGGCGACAACAGCCTTGCTGGTCTCTTGCGGAGAAGAGGGCATGGGGCCTCCAGATATTAATCGCGACGAAATTTCTGTGCCATCATCTCTATGGGTCGGTGAGAGGATGGCAGGCATCATCCTGTACTGCGTCAGAAACCACCTGTTGGGCTCCCAGAATTTAAATGTGCCAACAGCAACTTTGTTAACCTCCTCAATATAAGTCGTTATAGAGATCCGAGTATGTAATAGCGACGCAAATTGTATAACTCATCGGCAATGGGAGAGTGCTACGGTTCCAGAAAACAGACAGTGGTGCATCGTATACATGCCACTGGAGCCCCAGGAAAGCTGCCATGTGGCGACAACAGCCTTGCTGGTCTCTTGCGGAGAAGAGGGCATGGGGCCTCCAGATATTAATCGCGACGAAATTTCTGTGCCATCATCTCTGTGGGTCGGTGAGAGGATGGCAGGCATCATCCTGTACTGCTTCAGAAACCACCTATTGGGCTCCCAGAATTTAAATGTGCCAACAGCAACTTTGTTAATTACCTCAATATAAGTCGTTATAGAGATCCGAGTATGTAATAGCGACGCAAATTGTATAACTCATCGGCAATGGGAGAGTGCTACGGTTCCAGAAAACAGACAGTGGTGCATCGTATACATGCCACTGGAGCCCCAGGAAAGCTGCCATGTGGCGACCACAGCCTTGCTGGTGTCTTGAAGAGAAGAGGGCATGGGGCCTCCAGATATTAATCGCGACGAAATTTCTGTGCCATCATCTCTATGGGTCGGGGGGAGGATGGCAGGCATCATCCTGTACTACGTCAGAAACCACCTATTGGGCTCCCAGAAGAGATTAAATGTGCCAACAGCAACTTTGTTAATCTCCTCAATATAAGTCGTTATAGAGATCCGAGTATGTAATAGCGACGCAAATTGTATAACTCATCGGCAATGGGAGAGTGCTACGGTTCCAGAAAACAGACAGTGGTGCATCATATACATGCCACTGGAGCCGCAGGAAAGCTGCCATGTGGCGACCACAGCCTTGCTAGTCTCTTGCGGAGAAGAGGGCATGGGGCCTCCAGATATTAATCGCGACGAAATTTCTGTGCCATCATCTCTATGGGTCGGTGAGAGGATGGCAGGCATCATCCTGTACTGCGTCAGAAACCACCTATTGGGCTCCCAGAATTTAAATGTGCCAACAGCAACTTTGTTAATCTCCTCAATATAAGTCGTTATAGAGATCCGAGTATGTAATAGCGATGCAGATTGTATAACTCATCGGCAATGGGAGAGTGCTACGGTTCCAGAAAACAGACAGTGGTGCATCGTATACATGCCACTGGAGCCCCAGGAAAGCTGCCATGTGGCGACCACAGCCTTGCTAGTCTCTTGCGGAGAAGAGGGCATGGGGCCTCCAGATATTAATCGCGACGACATTTCTGTGCAATCATCTCTATGGGTCGGTGGGAGGATGGCAGGCATCATCCTGTACTACGTCAGAAACCACCTATTGGGCTCCCAGAATTTAAATGTGCCAACAGCAAATTTGTTAATCTCCTCAATATAAGTCGTTATAGAGATCCGAGTATGTAATAGCGACGCAAATTGTATAACTCATCGGCAATGGGAGAGTGCTACGGTTCCAGAAAACATACAGTGGTGCATCGTATACATGCCACTGGAGCCCCAGGAAAGCTGCCATGTGGCGACCACAGCCTTGCTAGTCTCTTGCAGAGAAGAGGGCATGGGGCCTCCAGATATTAATCGCGACGAAATTTCTGTGCCATCATCTCTATGGGTCGGTGGGAGGATGGCAGGCATCATCCTGTACTACGTCAGAAACCACCTATTGGGCTCCCAGAATTTAAATGTGCCAACAGCAACTTTGTTAATCTCCTCAATATAAGTCGTTATAGAGATCCGAGTATGTAATAGCGATGCAAATTGTATAACTCATCGGCAATGGGAGAGTGCTACGGTTCCAGAAAACAGACAGTGGTGCATCGTATACATGCCACTGGAGCCCCAGGAAAGCTGCCATGTGGCGACCACAGCCTTGCTAGTCTCTTGCAGAGAAGAGGGCATGGGGCCTCCAGATATTAATCGCGACGAAATTTCTGTGCCATCATCTCTATGGGTCGGTGGGAGGATGGCAGGCATCATCCTGTACTACGTCAGAAACCACCTATTGGGCTCCCAGAATTTAAATGTGCCAACAGCAACTTTGTTAATCTCCTCAATATAAGTCGTTATAGAGATCCGAGTATGTAATAGCGATGCAAATTGTATAACTCATCGGCAATGGGAGAGTGCTACGGTTCCAGAAAACAGATAGTGGTGCATCGTATACATGCCACTGGAGCCCCAGGAAAGCTGCCATGTGGCGACCACAGCCTTGCTAGTCTCTTGCGGAGAAGAGGGCATGGGGCCTCCAGATATTAATCGCGACGAAATTTCTGTGCCATCATCTCTATGGGTCGGTGGGAGGATGGCAGGCATCATCCTGTACTACGTCAGAAACCACCTATTGGGCTCCCAGAATTGAAATGTGCCAACAGCAACTTTGTTAATCTCCTCAATATAAGTCGTTATAGAGATCCGAGTATGTAATAGCGACGCAAATTGTATAACTCATCGGCAATGGGAGAGTGCTACGGTTCCAGAAAACATACAGTGGTGCATCGTATACATGCCACTGGAGCCCCAGGAAAGCTGCCATGTGGCGACCACAGCCTTGCTAGTCTCTTGCAGAGAAGAGGGCATGGGGCCTCCAGATATTAATCGCGACGAAATTTCTGTGCCATCATCTCTATGGGTCGGTGGGAGGATGGCAGGCATCATCCTGTACTACGTCAGAAACCACCTATTGGGCTCCCAGAATTTAAATGTGCCAACAGCAACTTTGTTAATCTCCTCAATATAAGTCGTTATAGAGATCCGAGTATGTAATAGCGATGCAAATTGTATAACTCATCGGCAATGGGAGAGTGCTACGGTTCCAGAAAACAGACAGTGGTGCATCGTATACATGCCACTGGAGCCCCAGGAAAGCTGCCATGTGGCGCCCACGGCCTTGCTAGTGTCTTGCGGAGAAGATTGCATGGGGCCTCCAGATATTAATCGCGACGACATTTCTGTGCCATCATCTCTATGGGTCGGTGGGAGGATGGCAGGCATCATCCTGTGCTACGTCAGAAACCACCTATTGGGCTCCCAGAATTTAAATGTGCCAACAGCAACTTTGTTAATCTCCTCAATATAAGTCGTTATAGAGATCCGAGTATGTAATAGCGATGCAAATTGTATAACTCATCGGCAATGGGAGAGTGCTACGGTTCCAGAAAACAGACAGTGGTGCATCGTATACATGCCACTGGAGCCCCAGGAAAGCTGCCATGTGGCGACCACAGCCTTGCTAGTCTCTTGCGGAGAAGAGGGCATGGGGCCTCCAGATATTAATCGCGACGACATTTCTGTGTCATCATCTCTATGGGTCGGTGGGAGGATGGCAGGCATCATCCTGTACTACGTCAGAAACCACCTATTGGGCTCCCAGAATTTAAATGTGCCAACAGCAACTTTGTTAATCTCCTCAATATAAGTCGTTATAGAGATCCGAGTATGTAATAGCGACGCAAATTGTATAACTCATCGGCAATGGGAGAGTGCTACGGTTCCAGAAAACATACAGTGGTGCATCGTATACATGCCACTGGAGCCCCAGGAAAGCTGCCATGTGGCGACCACAGCCTTGCTAGTCTCTTGCAGAGAAGAGGGCATGGGGCCTCCAGATATTAATCTCGACGACATTTCTGTGCCATCATCTCTATGGGTCGGTGGGAGGATGGCAGGCATCATCCTGTACTGCGTCAGAAACCACCTATTGGGCTCCCAGAATTTAAATGTGCCAACAGCAACTTTGTTAATCTCCTCAATATAAGTCGTTATAGAGATCCGAGTATGTAATAGCGACGCAAATTGTATAACTCATCGGCAATGGGAGAGTGCTACGGTTCCAGAAAACATACAGTGGTGCATCGTATACATGCCACTGGAGCCCCAGGAAAGCTGCCATGTGGCGACCACAGCCTTGCTAGTCTCTTGCGGAGAAGAGGGCATGGGGCCTCCAGATATTAATCGCGACGACATTTCTGTGCCATCATCTCTATGGGTCGGTGGGAGGATGGCAGGCATCATCCTGTACTACGTCAGAAACCACCTATTGGGCTCCCAGAATTTAAATGTGCCAACAGCAACTTTGTTAATCTCCTCAATATAAGTCGTTATAGAGATCCGAGTATGTAATAGCGACGCAAATTGTATAACTCATCGGCAATGGGAGAGTGCTACGGTTCCAGAAAACATACAGTGGTGCATCGTATACATGCCACTGGAGCCCCAGGAAAGCTGCCATGTGGCGACCACAGCCTTGCTAGTCTCTTGCAGAGAAGAGGGCATGGGGCCTCCAGATATTAATCGCGACGACATTTCTGTGCCATCATCTCTATGGGTCGGTGGGAGGATGGCAGGCATCATCCTGTACTACGTCAGAAACCACCTATTGGGCTCCCAGAATTTAAATGTGCCAACAGCAACTTTGTTAATCTCCTCAATATAAGTCGTTATAGAGATCCGAGTATGTAATAGCGACGCAAATTGTATAACTCATCGGCAATGGGAGAGTGCTACGGTTCCAGAAAACATACAGTGGTGCATCGTATACATGCCACTGGAGCCCCAGGAAAGCTGCCATGTGGCGACCACAGCCTTGCTAGTCTCTTGCAGAGAAGAGGGCATGGGGCCTCCAGATATTAATCGCGACGAAATTTCTGTGCCATCATCTCTATGGGTCGGTGGGAGGATGGCAGGCATCATCCTGTACTACGTCAGAAACCACCTATTGGGCTCCCAGAATTTAAATGTGCCAACAGCAACTTTGTTAATCTCCTCAATATAAGTCGTTATAGAGATCCGAGTATGTAATAGCGACGCAAATTGTATAACTCATCGGCAATGGGAGAGTGCTACGGTTCCAGAAAACATACAGTGGTGCATCGTATACATGCCACTGGAGCCCCAGGAAAGCTGCCATGTGGCGACCACAGCCTTGCTAGTCTCTTGCGGAGAAGATTGCATGGGGCCTCCAGATATTAATCGCGACGACATTTCTGTGCCATCATCTCTATGGGTCGGTGGGAGGATGGCAGGCATCATCCTGTGCTACGTCAGAAACCACCTATTGGGCTCCCAGAATTTAAATGTGCCAACAGCAACTTTGTTAATCTCCTCAATATAAGTCGTTATAGAGATCCGAGTATGTAATAGCGATGCAAATTGTATAACTCATCGGCAATGGGAGAGTGCTACGGTTCCAGAAAACAGACAGTGGTGCATCGTATACATGCCACTGGAGCCCCAGGAAAGCTGCCATGTGGCGACCACAGCCTTGCTAGTCTCTTGCGGAGAAGAGGGCATGGGGCCTCCAGATATTAATCGCGACGACATTTCTGTGCCATCATCTCTATGGGTCGGTGGGAGGATGGCAGGCACCATCCTGTACTACGTCAGAAACCACCTATTGGGCTCCCAGAATTTAAATGTGCCAACAGCAACTTTGTTAATCTCCTCAATATAAGTCGTTATAGAGATCCGAGTATGTAATAGCAACGCAAATTGTATAACTCATCGGCAATGGGAGAGTGCTACGGTTCCAGAAAACATACAGTGGTGCATCGTATACATGCCACTGGAGCCCCAGGAAAGCTGCCATGTGGCGACCACAGCCTTGCTAGTCTCTTGCAGAGAAGAGGGCATGGGGCCTCCAGATATTAATCGCGACGACATTTCTGTGCCATCATCTCTATGGGTCGGTGGGAGGATGGCAGGCATCATCCTGTACTACGTCAGAAACCACCTATTGGGCTCCCAGAATTTAAATGTGCCAACAGTAACTTTGTTAATCTCCTTAATATAAGTCGTTATAGAGATCCGAGTATGTAATAGCGACGCAAATTGTATAACTCATCGGCAATGGGAGAGTGCTACGGTTCCAGAAAACATACAGTGGTGCATCGTATACATGCCACTGGAGCCCCAGGAAAGCTGCCATGTGGCGACCACAGCCTTGCTAGTCTCTTGCAGAGAAGAGGGCATGGGGCCTCCAGATATTAATCGCGACGAAATTTCTGTGCCATCATCTCTATGGGTCGGTGGGAGGATGGCAGGCATCATCCTGTACTACGTCAGAAACCACCTATTGGGCTCCCAGAATTTAAATGTGCCAACAGCAACTTTGTTAATCTCCTCAATATAAGTCGTTATAGAGATCCGAGTATGTAATAGCGATGCAAATTGTATAACTCATCGGCAATGGGAGAGTGCTACGGTTCCAGAAAACAGACAGTGGTGCATCGTATACATGCCACTGGAGCCCCAGGAAAGCTGCCATGTGGAGCCCACGGCCTTGCTAGTCTCTTGCGGAGAAGATTGCATGGGGCCTCCAGATATTAATCGCGACGACATTTCTGTGCCATCATCTCTATGGGTCGGTGGGAGGATGGCAGGCATCATCCTGTGCTACGTCAGAAACCACCCATTGGGCTCCCAGAAGAGATAAAATGTGCCAACAGCAACTTTGTTAATCTCCTCAATATAAGTCGTTATAGAGATCCGAGTATGTAATAGCGACGCAAATTGTATAACTCATCGGCAATGGGAGAGTGGTACGGTTCCAGAAAACAGACAGTGGTGCATCGTATACATGCCACTGGAGCCCCAGGAAAGCTGCCATGTGGCGACCACAGCCTTGCTAGTCTCTTGCGGAGAAGAGGGCATGGGGCCTCCAGATATTAATCGCGACGAAATTTCTGTGCCATCATCTCTATGGGTCGGTGGGGGGATGGCAGGCATCATCCTGTGCTACGTCAGAAACCACCTATTGGGCTCCCAGAATTTAAATGTGCCAACAGCAACTTTGTTAATCTCCTCAATATAAGTCGTTATAGATTTCCGAGTATGTAATAACGACGCACATTGTATAACTCATCGGCAATGGGAGAGTACTACGGTTCCAGAAATCAGACAGTGGTGCATCGTATACATGCCACCGGAACCCCAGGAAAGCTGCCATGTGGCGACCACAGCCTTGCTGGTCTCTTGCGGAGAAGAGGGCATGGGGCCTCCAGATATTAATCGCGACGAAATTTCTGTGCCATCATCTCTATGGGTCGGTGGGAGGATGGCAGGCATCATCCTGTACTACGTCAGAAACCACCTATTGGGCTCCCAGAATTTAAATGTGCCAACAGCAACTTTGTTAATCTCCTCAATATAAGTCGTTATAGAGATCCGAGTATGTAATAACGACGCACATTGTATAACTCATCGGCAATGGGAGGGTACTACGGTTCCAGAAATCAGACAGTGGTGCATCGTATACATGCCACTGGAGCCCCAGGAAAGCTGCCATGTGGCGACCACAGCCTTGCTAGTCTCTTGCGGAGAAGAGGGCATGGGGCCTCCAGATATTAATCGCGACGAAATTTCTGTGCCATCATCTCTATGGGTCGGTGGGAGGATGGCAGGCATCATCCTGTACTACGTCAGAAACCACCTATTGGGCTCCCAGAATTTAAATGTGCCAACAGCAACTTTGTTAATCTCCTCAATATAAGTCGTTATAGAGATCCGAGTATGTAAGAGCGACGCAAATTGTATAACTCATCGGCAATGGGAGAGTGCTACGGTTCCCGAAAACAGACAGTGGTGCATCGTATACATGCCACTGGAGCCCCAGGAAAGCTGCCATGTGGCGACCACAGCCTTGCTGGACTCTTGCGGATAAGAGGGCATGGGGCCTCCAGATATTAATCGCGACAAAATTTCTGTACCATCATCTCTATGGGTCGGTGGGGGGATGGCAGGCATCATCCTCTGCTACGTCAGACACCACCTATTGGGCTCCCAGAAGAGATTCAATGTGCAAACAGCAACTTTGTTAATCTCCTCAATATAAGTCGTTATGAAGATCCTAGTATTTAATAGCGACGCAAATTGTATAACTCATCGGCAATGGGAAAGTGCTACGGTTCCAGAAAACAGACAGTGGTGCATCGTATACATGCCACTGGAGCCCCAGGAAAGCTGCCATGTGGCGACCACAGCCTTGCTAGTCTCTTGCGGAGAAGAGGGCATGGGGCCTCCAGATATTAATCGCGACGAAATTTCTGGGCCATCATCTCTATGGGTCGGTGGGAGGATGGCAGGCATCATCCTGTGCTACGTCAGAAGCCACCTATTGGGCTCCCAGAATTTAAATGTGCCAGCAGCAACTTTGTTAATCTCCTCAATATAAGTCGTTATAGAGATCCGAGTATGTAATAGCGACGCAAATTGTATAACTTATCGGCAATGGGAGAGTACTATGGTTCCAGAAAACAGACAGTGGTGCATCGTATACATGCCACTGGAGCCCCAGGAAAGCTGCCATGTGGCGACCACAGCCTAGCTAGTCTCTTGCGGAGAAGAGGGCATGGGGCCTCCAGATATTAATCGCGACGAAATTTCTGTGCATTCATCTCTACGGGTCGGGAGGAGGATGGCAGGCATCATCCTGTGCTACGTCAGACACCACCTATTGGGCTCCCAGAAGAGATTAAATGTGCAAACAGCAACTTTGTTAATCTCCTGAGTATAAGTCGTTATGACGATCCTAGTATTTAATAGCGACGCAAATTGTATAACACATCGGCAATGGGAGAGTGCTACGGTTCCAGAAAACAGACAGTGGTACATTGTATACATGCCACTGGAGCCCCAGGGAAGCTGCCATGTGGCGACCACAGCCTTGCTAGCATCTTGCGGAGAAGAGGGCATGGGGCCTCCAGATATTAATCGCGACGAAATTTCTGTGCCATCATCTCTATGGGTCGGTGGGAGGATGGCAGGCATCATCCTGTGCTACGTCAGAAACCACCTATTGGGCTCCCAGAATTTAAATGTGCCAACAGTAACTTTGTTAATCTCCTCAATATAAGTCGTTATAGAGATCCGAGTATGTAATAACGACGCACATTGTATAACTCATCGGCAATGGGAGAGTACTACGGTTCCAGAAATCAGACAGTGGTGCATCGTATACATGCCACTGGAACCCCAGGAAAGCTGCCATGTGGCGACCACAGCCTTGCTGGTCTCTTGCGGAGAAGAGGGCATGGGGCCTCCAGATATTAATCGCGACGAAATTTCTGTGCCATCATCTCTATGGGTCGGGGGGAGGATGGCAGGCATCGTCCTGTGCTACGTCAGACACCACCTATTGGGCTCCCAGAAGAGATTAAATGTGCAAACAGCAACTTTGTTAATCTCCTCAGTATAAGTCGTTATGAAGATCCTAGTATTTAATAGCGACGCAAATTGTATAACTCATCGGCAATGGGAGAGTGCTATGGTTCCAGAAAACAGACAGTGGTGCATCGTATACATGCCACTGGAGCCCCAGGGAAGCTGCCATGTGGCGACCACAGCCTTGCTAGTCTCTTGCGGAGAAGAGGGCATGGGGCCTCCAGATATTAATCGCGACGACATTTCTGTGCCATCATCTCTATGGATCGGTGGGAGGATGGCAGGCATCATCCTGTACTACGTCAGAAACCACCTATTGGGCTCTCAGAATTTAAATGTGCCAACAGCAACTTTGTTAATCTCCTCAATATAAGTCGTTATAGAGATCCGAGTATGTAATAGCGACGCAAATTGTATAACTCATCGGCGATGGGAGAGTGCTACGGTTCCAGAGAACAGACAGTGGTGCATCGTATACATGCCACTGGAGCCCCAGGAAAGCTGCCATGTGGCGACCACAGCCTTGCTAGTCTCTTGCGGAGAAGAGGGCATGGGGCCTCCAGATATTAATCGCGACGAAATTTCTGTGCCATCATCTCTATGGGTCGGTGGGAGGATGGCAGGCATCATCCTGTACTACGTCAGAAACCACCTATTGGGCTCCCAGAATTTAAATGTGCCAACAGCAACTTTGTTAATCTCCTCAATATAAGTCGTTATAGAGATCCGAGTATGTAAGAGCGACGCAAGTTGTATAACTCATCGGCAATGGGAGAGTGCTACGGTTCCAGAAAACAGACAGTGGTGCATCGTATACATGCCACTGGCGCCCCAGGAAAGCTGACATGTGGCTACCACAGCCTTGCTAGTCTCTTGCGGAGAAGAGGGCATGGGGCCTCCAGATATTAATCGCGACGAAATTTCTGTGCCATCATCTCTATGGGTCGGTGGGAGGATGGCAGGCATCATCCTGTGCTACGTCAGAAACCACCTATTGGGCTCCCAGAATTTAAATGTGCCAACAGCAACTTTGTTAATCTCCTCAATATAAGTCGTTATAGAGATCCGAGTATGTAATAGCGACGCAAATTGTATAACTCATCGGCAATGGGAGAGTACTACGGTTCCAGAACACAGACAGTGGTGCATCGTATACATGCCACTGGAGCCCCAGGAAAGCTGCCATGTGGCGACCACAGCCTAGCTGGTCTCTTGCGGAGAAGAGGGCATGGGGCCTCCAGATATTAATCGCGACGAAATTTCTGTGCCATCATCTCTATGGGTCGGGAGGAGGATGGCAGGCATCATCCTGTGCTACGTCAGACACCACCTATTGGGCTCCCAGAAGAGATTAAATGTACAAACAGCAACTTTGTTAATCTCCTCAGTATAAGTCGTTGTGAAGATCCTAGTATTTAAAAGCGACGCAAATTGTATAACTCATCGGCAATGGGAGAGTGCTACGGTTCCAGAAAACAGACAGTGGTGCATCGTATACATGCCACTGGAGCCCCAGGGAAGCTGCCATGTGGCGACCACAGCCTTGCTAGTCTCTTGCGGAGAAGAGGGCATGGGGCCTCCAGATATTAATCGCGACGAAATTTCTGTGCCATCATCTCTATGGGTCGGTGGAAGGATGGCAGGCATCATCCTGTGCTACGTCAGACACCACCTATTGGGCTCCCAGAATTTAAATGTGCCAACAGCAACTTTGTTAATCTCCTCAATATAAGTCGTCATAGAGTTCCGAGTATGTAATAACGACGCACATTGTATAACTCATCGGCAATGGGAGAGTACTACGGTTCCAGAAAACAGACAGTGGTGCATCGTATACATGCCACTGGAGCCCCAGGAAAGCTGCCATGTGGCGACCACAGCCTTGCTGGTCTCTTGCGGAGAAGAGGGCATGGGGCCTCCAGATATTAATCGCTGCGAAATTTCTGTGCCATCATCTCTATGGGTCGGTGGGAGGATGGCTTTCATCATTCTGTGCTACGTCAGGCACCACCTATTGGGCTCCCAGAAGAGATTAAATGTGCAAATAGCAACTTTGTTAATCTCCTCAGTATAAGTCGTTATGAAGATCCTAGTATTTAATAGCGACGCAAATTGTATAACTCATCGGCAATGGGAGAGTGCTACGGTTCCAGAAAACAGACAGTGGTGCATCGTATACATGCCACTGGAGCCCCAGGAAAGCTGCCATGTGGCGACCACAGCCTTGCTAGTCTCTTGCAGAGAAGAGGGTATGGGGCCTCCAGATAATAATCGCGATGAAATTTCTGTGCCATCATCTCTATGGGTCGGTGGGAGGATGGCAGGCATCATCCTGTGCTACGTCAGAAACCACCTATTGGGCTCCCAGAAGAGATTAAATGTGCCAACAGCAACTTTGTTAATCTCCTCAATATAAGTCGTTATAGAGATCCGAGTATGTAAGAGCGACGCAAGTTGTATAACTCATCGGCAATGGGAGAGTGCTACGGTTCCAGAAAACAGACAGTGGTGCATCGTATACATGCCACTGGAGCCCCAGGAAAGCTGCCATGTGGCGACCACAGCCTTGCTGGACTCTTGCGGATAAGAGGGCATGGGGCCTCCAGATATTAATCGCGACGAAATTTCTGTACCATCATCTCTATGGGTCGGTGGGAGGATGGCAGGCATCATCCTGTACTACGTCAGAAACCACCTATTGGGCTCCTAGAATTTAAATGTGCCAACAGCAACTTTGTTAATCTCTTCAATATAAGTCGTTATAGCGATCCGAGTATGTAATAGCGACGCAAATTGTATAACTCATCGGCAATGGGAGAGTGCTACGGTTCCAGAAAATAGACAGTGGTGCATCGTATACATGCCACTGGAGCGCCATGAAAGCTGCCATGTGGCGACAACAGCCTTGCTAGTCTCTTGCGGATAAGAGGGCATGGGGCCTCCAGATATTAATCGCGACGAAATTTCTGTGCCATCATCTCTATGGGTCGGTGAGAGGATGGCAGGCATCATCCTGTACTACGTCAGAAACCACCTATTGGGCTCCCAGAATTTAAATGTGCCAACAGCAACTTTGTTAATCTCCTCAATATAAGTCGTTATAGAGATCCGAGTATGTAAGAGCGACGCAAGTTGTATAACTCATCGGCAATGGGAGAGTGCTACGGTTCCAGAAAACAGACAGTGGTGCATCGTATACATGCCACTGGAGCCCCAGGAAAGCTGCCATGTGGCGACCACAGCCTTGCTGGACTCTTGCGGATAAGAGGGCATGGGGCCTCCAGATATTAATCGCGACGAAATTTCTGTACCATCATCTCTATGGGTCGGTGGGAGGATGGCAGGCATCATCCTGTGCTACGTCAGACACCAGCTATTGGGCTCCCAGAAGATATTAAATGTGCAAACATCAACTTTGTTAATCTCCTCAATATAAGTCGTTATGTAGATCCTAGTATTTAATAGCGATGCAAATTGTATAACTCATCGGCAATGGGAGAGTGCTACGGTTCCAGAAAACAGACAGTGGTGCATCGTATACATGCCACTGGAGCCCCAGGAAAGCTGACATGTGGCGACCACAGCCTTGCTAGTCTCTTGCGGAGAAGAGGGCATGGGGCCTCCAGATATTAATCGCGACGAAATTTCTGTGCCATCATCTCTATGTGTCGGTGGGAGGATGGCAGGCATCATCCTGTGCTACGTCAGAAACCACCTATTGGGCTCCCAGAATTTAAATGTGCCAACAGCAACTTTGTTAATCTCCTCAATATAAGTCGCTATAGAGATCCGAGTATGTAATAGCGACGCAAATTGTATAACTCATCGGCAATGGGAGAGTACTACGGTTCCAGAAAACAGACAGTGGTTTATCGTATACATGCCACTGGAGCCCCAGGAAAGCTGCCATGTGGCGACCACAGCCTAGCTGGTCTCTTGCGGAGAAGAGGGCATGGGGCCTCCAGATATTAATCGCGACGAAATTTCTGTGCCATCATCTCTATGAGTCGGGAGGAGGATGGCAGGCATCATCCTGTGCTACGTCAGACACCACCTATTGGGCTCCCAGAAGAGATTAAATGTGCAAACAGCAACTTTGTTAATCTCCTCAGTATAAGTCGTTATGAAGATCCTAGTATTTAAAAGCGACGCAAATTGTATAACTCATCGGCAATGGGAGAGAGCTACGGTTCCAGAAAACAGACAGTGGTGCATCGTATACACGCCACTGGAGCCCCAGGAAAGCTGCCATGTGGCGACCACAGCCTTGCTGGTCTCTTGCGGAGAAGAGGGCATGGGGCCTCCAGATATTAATCGCGACGAAATTTCTGTGCCATCATCTCTATGGGTCGGTGGGAGGATGGCAGGCATCATCCTGTGCCACGTCAGAAACCACCTATTGGGCTCCCAGAATTTAAATGTGCCAACAGCAACTTTGTTAATCTCCTCAATATAAGTCGTTATAGAGATCCGAGTATGTAAGAGCGACGCAAGTTGTATAACTCATCGGCAATGGGAGAGTACTACGGTTCCAGAAAACAGACAGTGGTGCATCGTATACATGCCACTGGAGCCCCAGGAAAGCTGCCATGTGGCGACCACAGCCTTGCTAGTCTCTTGCAGAGAAGAGGGCATGGGGCCTCCAGATATTAATCGCGATGAAATTTCTGTGCCATCATCTCTATAGGTCGGTGGGAGGATGGCAGGCATCATCCTGTGCTACGTCAGAAACCACCTATTGGGCTCCCAGAAGAGATTAAATGTGCCAACAGCAACTTTGTTAATCTCCTCAATATAAGTCGTTATAGAGATCCGAGTATGTAATAACGACGCAAATTGTATAACTCATCGGCAATGGGAGAGTGCTACGGTTCCAGAAAACAGACAGTGGTGCATCGTATACATGCCACTGGAGCCCCAGGAAAGCTGCCATGTGGCGACCACAGCCTTGCTAGTCTCTTGCGGAGAAGAGGGCATGGGGCCTCCAGATATTAGTCGCGACGAAATTTCTGTGCCATCATCTCTATGGGTCGGTGGGAGGATGGCAGGCATCATCCTGTGCCACGTCAGAAACCACCTATTGGGCTCCCAGAATTTAAATGTGCCAACAGCAACTTTGTTAATCTCCTCAATATAAGTCGTTATAGAGATCCGAGTATGTAAGAGCGACGCAAGTTGTATAACTCATCGGCAATGGGAGAGTGCTACGGTTCCAGAAAACAGACAGTGGTGCATCGTATACATGCCACTGGAGCCCCAGGAAAGCTGCCATGTGGCGACCACAGCCTTGCTGGACTCTTGCGGATAAGAGGGTTTTGGGGCCTCCAGATATTAATCGCGACGAAATTTCTGTACCATCATCTCTATGGGTCAGTGGGAGGATGGCAGGCATCATCCTGTACTACGTCAGAAACCACCTATTGGGCTCCCAGACGAGATTAAATGTGCGAACAGCAACTTTGTTAATCTCCTGAATATAAGTCGTTATGAAGATCCTAGTATTTCATAACGATGCAAATTGTATAACTCATCGGCAATGGGAGAGTGCTACGGTTCCAGAAAACAGACAGTGGTGCATCGTATACATGCCACTGGAGCCCCAGGGAAGCTGCCATGTGGCGACCACAGCCTTGCTAGTCTCTTGCGGAGAAGAGGGCAAGGGGCCTCCAGATATTAATCGCGACGACATTTCTGTGCCATCATCTTTATGGGTCGGTGGGAGGATGGCAGGCATCATCCTGTACTACGTCAGAAACCACCTATTGGGCTCCCAGAAGAGATTAAATGTGCCAACAGCAACTTTGTTAATCTCCTCAATATAAGTCGTTATAGAGATCCGAGTATGTAATAGTGACGCAAATTGTATAACTCATCGGCAATGGGAGAGTGCTACGGTTCCAGAAAACAGACAGTGGTGCATCGTATACATGCCACTGGAGCCGCAGGAAAGCTGCCATGTGGCGACCACAGCCTTGCTAGTCTCTTGCGGAGAAGAGGTCATGGGGCCTCCAGATATTAATCGCGACGAAATTTCTGTGCCATCATCTCTATGGGTCAGTGGGAGGATGGCAGGCATCATCCTGTACTACGTCAGAAACCACCTATTGGGCTCCCAGAATTTAAATGTGCCAACAGCAACTTTGTTAATCTCCTCAATATAAGCCGTTATAGAGATCCGAGTATGTAATAGCGACGCAAATTGTATAACTCATCGGCAATGGGAGAGTGCTACGGTTCCAGAAAACAGACAGTGGTGCATCGTATACATGCCACTGGAGCGCCAGGAAAGCTGCCATGTGGCGACAACAGCCTTGCTAGTCTCTTGCGGAGAAGAGGGCATGGGGCCTCCAGATATTAATCGCGACGAAATTTCTGTGCCATCATCTCTATGGGTCAGTGGGAGGATGGCAGGCATCATCCTGTACTACGTCAGAAACCACCTATTGGGCTCCCAGAATTTAAATGTGCCAACAGCAACTTTGTTAATCTCCTCAATATAAGTCGTTATAGAGATCCGAGTATGTAATAGCGACGCAAATTGTATAACTCATCGGCAATGGGAGAGTACTACGGTTCCAGAAAACAGACAGTGGTGCATCGTATACATGCCACTGGAGCCCCAGGAAAGCTGCCATGTGGCGACCACAGCCTTGCTAGTCTCTTGCAGAGAAGAGGGCATGGGGCCTCCAGATATTAATCGCGATGAAATTTCTGTGCCATCATCTCTATGGGTCGGTGGGAGGATGGCAGGCATCATCCTGTGCTACGTCAGAAGCCACCTATTGGGCTCCCAGAAGAGATTAAATGTGCCAACAGCAACTTTGTTAATCTCCTCAATATAAGTCGTTATAGAGATCCGAGTATGTAATAACGACGCAAATTGTATAACTCATCGGCAATGGGAGAGTGCTACGGTTCCAGAAAACAGACAGTGGTGCATCGTATACATGCCACTGGAGCCCCAGGAAAGCTGCCATGTGGCGACCACAGCCTTGCTAGTCTCTTGCGGAGAAGAGGGCATGGGGCCTCCAGATATTAATCGCGACGATATTTCTGTGCCATCATCTCTATGGGTCGGTGGGAGGATGGCAGGCATCATCCTGTGCTACGTCAGAAACCACCTATTGGGCTCCCAGAATTTAAATGTGCCAACAGCAACTTTGTTAATCTCCTCAATATAAGTCGTTATAGAGATCCGAGTATGTAAGAGCGACGCAAGTTGTATAACTCATCGGCAATGGGAGAGATCTACGGTTCCAGAAAACAGACAGTGGTGCATCGTATACATGCCACTGGAGCCCCAGGAAAGCTGCCATGTGGCGACCACAGCCTTGCTGGACTCTTCCCGATAACAGGGCATGGGGCCTCCAGATATTAATCGCGACGAAATTTCTGTACCATCATCTCTATGGGTCAGTGGGAGGATGGCAGGCATCATCCTGTACTACGTCAGAAACCACCTATTGGGCTCCCAGAAGAGATTAAATGTGCGAACAGCAACTTTGTTAATCTCCTGAATATAAGTCGTTATGAAGATCCTAGTATTTCATAACGACGCAAATTGTATAACTCATCGGCAATGGGAGAGTGCTACGGTTCCAGAAAACAGACAGTGGTGCATCGTATACATGCCACTGGAGCCCCAGGAAAGCTGCCATGTGGCGACCACAGCCTTGCTAGTCTCTTGCGGAGAGGAGGGCATGGGGCCTCCAGATATTAATCGCGCCGAAATTTCTGTGCCATCATCTCTATGGGTCGGTGGGAGGATGGCAGGCATCATCCTGTAGTCCGTCAGAAACCACCTATTGGGCTCCCAGAAGAGATTAAATGTGCCAACAGCAACTTTGTTGATCTCCTCAATATAAGTCGTTATGGAGATCCTAGTATTTAATACGACGTAAATTGTATAACTCATCGGCAATGGGAGAGTGCTAAGGTTCCAGAAAACAGACAGTAGTGCATCGTATACATGCCACTGGAGCCCCAGGAAAGCTGCCATGTGGCGACCACAGCCTTGCTAGTCTCTTGCGGAGAGGAGGCCATGGGGCCTCGAGATATTAATCGCGACGAAATTTCTGTGCCATCATCTCTATGGGTCGGTGGGAGGATGGCAGGCATCATCCTGTACTACGTCAGAGACCACCTATTGGGTTCCCAGAAGAGATTAAATGTGCCAACAGCAACTTTGTTAATCTCCTCAATATTAGTCGTTACGAAGATCCTAGTATTTAATAGCGACGCAAATTGTATAACTCATCGGCAATGGGAGAGTGCTACGGTTCCAGAAAACAGACAGTGGTGCATCGTCTACATGCCACTGGAGCCCCAGGAAAGCTGTCATGTGGCGACCACAGCCTTGCTAGTCTCTTGCGGAGAGGAGGGCATGGGGCCTCCAGATATTAATCGCGACGAAATTTCTGTGCCATCATCTCTATGGGTCGGTGGGAGGATGGCAGGCATCATCCTGTAGTACGTCAGAAACCACCTATTGGGCTCCCAGAAGAGATTAAATGTGCCAACAGCAACTTTGTTAATCTCCTCAATATTAGTCGTTATGAAGATCCTAGTATTTAATAGCGACGCAAATTGTATAACTCATCGGCAATGGGAGAGTGCTATGGTTCCAGAAAACAGACAGTGGTGCATCGTACACATGCCACTGGAGCCCCAGGAGAGCTGCCATGTGGCGACCACAGCCTTGCTAGTCTCTTGCGCAGAGGAGGGCATGGGGCCTCCAGATATTAATCGCGACGAAATTTCTGTGCCATCATCTCTATGGGTCGGTGGGAGGATGGCAGGCATCATCCTGTACTACGTCAGAAACCACCTATTGGGCTCCCAGAAGAGATTAAATGTGCCAACAGCAACTTTGTTTATCTCCTCAATATTAGTCGTTATGAAGATCCTAGTATATAATAGCGACGAAAACTGTATAACTCATCAGCAATGGGAGAGTGCTACGGTTCCAGAGAACAGACAGTGGTGCATCGTATACATGCCACTATAGCCCCAGGAAAGCTGCCATGTGGCGACCACAGCCTTGCTAGTCTCTTGCGGAGAAGAGGGCATGGGGCCTCCAGATATTAATCGCGACGAAATTTCTGTGCCATCATCTTTATGGGTCGGTGGGAGGATGGCAGCCATCATCCTGTACCACGTGAGAAACCACCTATTGGGCTCCAAGAAGAGATTAAATGTGCCAACAGCAACTTTGTTAATCTCCTCAGTATTAGTCGTTATGCAGATCCTAGTATTTAATAGCGACGCAAATTGTATAACTCATCGGCAATGGGAGAGTGCTACGGTTCCAGAAAACAGACAGTAGTGCATCGTACACATGCCACTATAGCCCCAGGAAAGCTGCCATGTGGCGACCACAGCCTTGCTAGTCTCTTGCGCAGAGGAGGGCATGGGGCCTCCAGATATTAATCGCGACGAAATTTCTGTGCCATCATCTCTATGGGTCGGTGGGAGGATGGCAGGCATTATCCTGTACCACGTGAGAAACCACCTATTGGGCTCCCAGAAGAGATTAAATGTGCCAACAGCAACTTTGTTAATCTCCTCAATATTAGTCGTTATGAAGATCCTAGTATTTAATAGCGACGCAAATTGTATAACTCATCGGCAATGGGAGAGTGCTACGGTTCCAGAAAACAGACAGTGGTGCATCGTATACATGCCACTGGAGCCCCAGGGAAGCTGCCATGTGGCGACCACAGCCTTGCTAGTCTCTTGCGGAGAAGAGGGCATGGGGCCTCCAGATATTAATCGCGACGACATTTCTGTGCCATCATCTTTATGGGTCGGTGGGAGGATGGCAGGCATCATCCTGTACTACGTCAGAAACCACCTATTGGGCTCCCAGAAGAGATTAAATGTGCAAACTGCAACTTTGTTAATCTCCTCAATATAAGTCGTTATGAAGATCCTAGTATTTCATAACGACGCAAAATGTATAACTCATCGGCAATGGGAGAGTGCTACGGTTCCAGAAAACAGACAGTGGTGCATCGTATACATGCCACTGGAGCCCCAGGAAAGCTGCCATGTGGCGACCACAGCCTTGCTAGTCTCTTGCGGAGAGGAGGGCATGGGGCCTCCTGATATTAATCGCGCCGAAATTTCTGTGCCATCATCTCTATGGGTCGGTGGGAGGACGGCAGGCATCATCCTGTACTACGTCAGAATCCACCTATTGGGCTCCCAGAAGAGATTAAATTTGCCAACAGCAACTTTGTTGATCTCCTCAATATAAGTCGTTATGAAGATCCTAGTATTTAATAGCGACGCAAATTGTATAACTCATCGGCAATGGGAGAGTGCTACGGTTCCAGAAAACAGACAGTGGTGCATCGTATACATGCCACTGGAGCCCCAGGGAAGCTGCCATGTGGCGACCACAGCCTTGCTAGTCTCTTGCGGAGAAGAGGGCATGGGGCCTCCAGATATTAATCGCGACGACATTTCTGTGCCATCATCTTTATGGGTCGGTGGGAGGATGGCAGGCATCATCCTGTTCTACGCCAGAAACCACCTATTGTGCTCCCAGAATTTAAATGTGCCAACAGCAACTTTGTTAATCTCCTCAATATAAGCCGTTATAGAGATCCGAGTATGTAATAGCGACGCAAGTTGTATAACTCATCGGCAATGGGAGAGTGCTACGGTTCCAGAGAACAGACAGTGGTGCATCGTATACATGCCACTGGAGCCCCAGGAAAGCTGCCATGTGGCGACCACAGCCTTGCTGGACTCTTGCGAAAAAGAGGGCATGGGGCCTCCAGATATTAATCGCGACGAAATTTCTGTACCATCATCTCTATGGGTCAGAGGGAGGATGGCAGGCATCATCCTGTACTACGTCAGAAACCACCTATTGGGCTCCCAGAAGAGATTAAATGTGCGAACAGCAACTTTGTTAATCTCCTGAATATAAGTCGTTATGAAGATCCTAGTATTTCATAACGACGCAAATTGTATAACTCATCGGCAATGGGAGAGTGCTACGGTTCCAGAAAACAGACAGTGGTGCATCGTATACATGCCACTGGAGCCCCAGGAAAGCTGCCATGTGGCGACCACAGCCTTGCTAGTCTCTTGCGGAGAGGAGGCCATGGGGCCTCGAGATATTAATCGCGACGAAATTTCTGTGCCATCATCTCTATGGGTCGGTGGGAGGATGGCAGGCATCATCCTGTACTACGTCAGAAACCACCTATTGGGTTCCCAGAAGAGATTAAATGTGCCAACAGCAACTTTGTTAATCTCCTCAATATTAGTCGTTACGAAGATCCTAGTATTTAATAGCGACGCAAATTGTATAACTCATCGGCAATGGGAGAGTGCTACGGTTCCAGAAAACAGACAGTGGTGCATCGTATACATGCCACTGGAGCCCCAGGAAAGCTGTCATGTGGCGACCACAGCCTTGCTAGTCTCTTGCGGAGAGGAGGGCATGGGGCCTCCAGATATTAATCGCGACGAAATTTCTGTGCCATCATCTCTATGGGTCGGTGGGAGGATGGCAGGCATCATCCTGTACTCCGTCAGAAACCACCTATTGGGCTCCCAGAAGAGATTAAATGTGCCAACAGCAACTTTGTTAATCTCCTCAATATTAGTCGTTATGCAGATCCTAGTATTTAATAGCGACGCAAATAGTATAACTCATCGGCAATGGGAGAGTGCTACGGTTCCAGAAAACAGACAGTGGTGCATCGTATACATGCCGCTGGAGCCCCAGGAGAGCTGCCATGTGGCGACCACAGCCTTGCTAGTCTCTTGCGGAGAGGAGGGCATGGGGACTCCAGATATTAATCGCGACGAAATTTCTGTGCCATCATCTCTATGGGTCGGTGGGAGTATGGCAGGCATCATCCTGTACTACGTCAGAAACCACCTATTGGGCTCCCAGAAGAGATTAAATGTGCCAACAGCAACTTTGTTAATCTCCTCAATATTAGTCGTTATGAAGATCCTAGTATTTAATAGCGACGAAAACTGTATAACTCATCAGCAATGGGAGAGAGCTACGGTTCCAGAAAACAGACAGTGGTGCATCGTATACATGCCACTATAGCCCCAGGAAAGCTGCCATGTGGCGACCACAGCCTTGCTAGTCTCTTGCGGAGAAGAGGGCATGGGGCCTCCAGATATTAATCACGACGAAATTTCTGTGCCATCATCTCTATGGGTCGGTGGGAGGATGGCGGCATCATCCTGTACTACGTCAGAAACCACCTATTGGGCTCCCAGAAGAGATTAAATGTGCCAACAGCAATTTTGTTGATCTGCTCAATATAAGTCGTTATGGAGATCCTAGTATTTAATACGACGTAAATTGTATAACTCATCGGCAATGGGAGAGTGCCAAGGTTCCAGAAAACAGACAGTAGTGCATCGTATACATGCCACTGGAGCCCCAGGAAAGCTGCCATGTGGCGACCACAGGCTTGCTAGTCTCTTGCGGAGTGGAGGGCATGGGGCCTCGAGATATTAATCTCGACGAAATTTCTGTGCCATCATCTCTATGGGTCGGTGGGAGGATGGCAGGCATCATCCTGTACTACGTCAGAAACCACCTATTGGGCTCCCAGAAGAGATTAAATGTGCCAACAGCAACTATGTTAATCTCCTCAATATTAGTCGTTATGGTCTCTTGCGGAGAGGAGGGCATGGGGCCTCCAGATATTAATCGCGACGAAATTTCTGTGCCATCATCTCTATGGGTCGGTGGGAGGATGGCAGGCATCATCCTGTACTACGTCAGAAACCACATATTGGGCTCCCAGAAGAGATTAAATGTGCCAACAGCAACTATTTAATCTCCTCAATATTAGTCGTTATGAAGATCCTAGTATTAAATAGCGACGCAAATTGTATAACTCATCGGCAATATGAGAGTGCTACGATTCCTGAAAACAGACAGTGGTGCATCGTATACATGCCACAGGAGCCCCAGGAAAGCTGCCATGTGGCGACCACAGCCTTGCTAGTCTCTTGCGGAGAGGAGGGCATGAGGCTTCCAGATATTAATCGCGACGAAATTTCTGTGCCATCATCTCTATGGGTCGGTGGGAGAATGGCAGGCATCATCCTGTACTACGTCAGAAACCACCTATTGGGCTCCCAGAAGAGATTAAATGTGCCAACAGCAACTTTGTTAATCTCCTCAATATCAGTCGTTATGAAGATCCTAGTATTTAATAGCGACGCAAATTGTATAACTCTTCGGCAATGGGAGAGTGCTACGGTTCCAGAAAACAGACAGTGGTGCATCGTATACATGCCACTATAGCCCCAGGAAAGCTGCCATGTGGCGACCACAGCCTTGCTAGTCTCTTGCGGAGAAGAGGGCATGGGGCCTCCAGATATTAATCACGACGAAATTTCTGTGCCATCATCTCTATGGGTCGGTGGGAGGATGGCGGCATCATCCTGTACTACGTCAGAAACCACCTATTGGGCTCCCAGAAGAGATTAAATGTGCCAACAGCAATTTTGTTGATCTGCTCAATATAAGTCGTTATGGAGATCCTAGTATTTAATACGACGTAAATTGTATAACTCATCGGCAATGGGAGAGTGCTAAGGTTCCAGAAAACAGACAGTAGTGCATCGTATACATGCCACTGGAGCCCCAGGAAAGCTGCCATGTGGCGACCACAGGCTTGCTAGTCTCTTGCGGAGTGGAGGGCATGGGGCCTCGAGATATTAATCGCGACGAAATTTCTGTGCCATCATCTCTATGGGTCGGTGGGAGGATGGCAGGCATCATCCTGTACTACGTCAGAAACCACCTATTGGGCTCCCAGAAGAGATTAAATGTGCCAACAGCAACTTTGTTAATCTCCTCAATATTAGTCGTTACGAAGATCCTAGTATTTAATAGCGACGCAAATTGTATAACTCATCGGCAATGGGAGAGTGCTACGGTTCCAGAAAACAGACAGTGGTGCATCGTATACATGCCACTGGAGCCCCAGGAAAGCTGTCATGTGGCGACCACAGCCTTGCTAGTCTCTTGCGGAGAGGAGGGCATGGGGCCTCCAGATATTAATCGCGACGAAATTTCTGTGCCATCATCTCTATGGGTCGGTGGGAGGATGGCAGGCATCATCCTGTACTCCGTCAGAAACCACCTATTGGGCTCCCAGAAGAGATTAAATGTGCCAACAGCAACTTTGTTAATCTCCTCAATATTAGTCGTTATGAAGATCCTAGTATTTAATAGCGACGCAAATTGTATAACTCATCGGCAATGGGAGAGTGCTACGGTTCCAGAAAACAGACAGTGCTGCATCGTATACATGCCACTGGAGCCCCAGGAAAGCTACCATGTGGCGACCACAGCCTTGCTAGTCTCTTGCGGAGAGGAGGCCATGGGGCCTCGAGATATTAATCGCGACGAAATTTCTGTGCCATCATCTCTATGGGTCGGTGGGAGGATGGCAGGCATCATCCTGTACTACGTCAGAAACCACCTATTGGGTTCCCAGAAGAGATTAAATGTGCCAACAGCAACTTTGTTAATCTCCTCAATATTAGTCGTTACGAAGATCCTAGTATTTAATAGCGACGCAAATTGTATAACTCATCGGCAATGGGAGAGTGCTACGGTTCCAGAAAACAGACAGTGGTGCATCGTATACATGCCACTGGAGCCCCAGGAAAGCTGTCATGTGGCGACCACAGCCTTGCTAGTCTCTTGCGGAGAGGAGGGCATGGGGCCTCGAGATATGAATCGCGACGAAATTTCGGTGCCATCATCTCTATGGGTCGGTGGGAGGATGGCGGCATCATCCTGTACTACGTCAGAAACCACCTATTGGGCTCCCAGAAGAGATTAAATGTGCCAACGGCAACTTTGTTAATCTCCTCAATATTAGTCGTTATGAAGATCCTAGTATTTAATAGCGACGAAAACTGTATAACTCATCAGCAATGGGAGAGTGCTACGGTTCCAGAAAACAGACAGTGGTGCATCGTATACATGCCACTATAGCCCCAGGAAAGCTGCCATGTGGCGACCACAGCCTTGCTAGTCTCTTGCGGAGAAGAGGGCATGGGGCCTCCAGATATTAATCGCGACGAAATTTGTGTGCCATCATCTCTATGGGTCGGTGGGAGGATGGCGGCATCATCCTGTACTACGTCAGAAACCACCTATTGGGCTCCCAGAAGAGATTAAATGTGCCAACAGCAATTTTGTTGATCTGCTCAATATAAGTCGTTATGGAGATCCTAGTATTTAATACGACGTAAATTGTATAACTCATCGGCAATGGGAGAGTGCTAAGGTTCCAGAAAACAGACAGTAGTGCATCGTATACATGCCACTGGAGCCCCAGGAAAGCTGCCATGTGGCGACCACAGGCTTGCTAGTCTCTTGCGGAGTGGAGGGCATGGGGCCTCGAGATATTAATCTCGACGAAATTTCTGTGCCATCATCTCTATGGGTCGGTGGGAGGATGGCAGGCATCATCCTGTACTACGTCAGAAACCACCTATTGGGCTCCCAGAAGAGATTAAATGTGCCAACAGCAACTATGTTAATCTCCTCAATATTAGTCGTTATGGTCTCTTGCGGAGAGGAGGGCATGGGGCCTCCAGATATTAATCGCGACGAAATTTCTGTGCCATCATCTCTATGGGTCGGTGGGAGGATGGCAGGCATCATCCTGTACTACGTCAGAAACCACATATTGGGCTCCCAGAAGAGATTAAATGTGCCAACAGCAACTATTTAATCTCCTCAATATTAGTCGTTATGAAGATCCTAGTATTAAATAGCGACGCAAATTGTATAACTCATCGGCAATATGAGAGTGCTACGATTCCTGAAAACAGACAGTGGTGCATCGTATACATGCCACAGGAGCCCCAGGAAAGCTGCCATGTGGCGACCACAGCCTTGCTAGTCTCTTGCGGAGAGGAGGGCATGAGGCTTCCAGATATTAATCGCGACGAAATTTCTGTGCCATCATCTCTATGGGTCGGTGGGAGGATGGCAGGCATCATCCTGTACTACGTCAGAAACCACCTATTGGGCTCCCAGAAGAGATTAAATGTGCCAACAGCAACTTTGTTAATCTCCTCAATATCAGTCGTTATGAAGATCCTAGTATTTAATAGCGACGCAAATTGTATAACTCTTCGGCAATGGGAGAGTGCTACGGTTCCAGAAAACAGACAGTGGTGCATCGTATACATGCCACTATAGCCCCAGGAAAGCTGCCATGTGGCGACCACAGCCTTGTAGTCTCTTGCGGAGAAGAGGGCATGGGGCCTCCAGATATTAATCGCGACGAAATTTCTGTGCCATCATCTCTATGGGTCGGTGGGAGGATGGCAGGCATCTTCCTGTACTACGTCAGAAACCACCTATTGGGCTCCCAGAAGAGATTAAATGTGCAAACAGCATCTTTGTTAATCTCCCCAATATTAGTCGTTATGAAGATCCTAGTATTTAATAACGACGCAAATTGTATAACTCATCGGCAATGGGAGAGCGCTACGGTTCCAGAAAACAGACAGTGGTGCATCGTATACATGCCACTGGAGCCCCTGGAAAGCTGCCGTGTGGCGACCACAGCCTTGCTAGTCTCTTGCGGAGAGGAGGGCATGGGGCCTCCAGATATTAATCGCGACGAAATTTCTGTGCCATCATCTCTATGGGTCGGTGGGAGGATGGCAGGCATCATCCTGTACTACGTCAGAAACCACCTATTGGGCTTCCAGAAGAGATTAAATGTGCCAACAGCAACTTTGTTAATCTCCTCAATATTAGTCGTTATGAAGATCCTAGTATTTAATAGCGACGCAAATTGTATAACTCATCGGCAATGGGAGAGTGCTACAGTTCCAGAAAACAGACAGTGGTGCATCGTATACATGCCACTATAGCCCCAGGAAAGCTGCCATGTGGCGACCACAGCCTTGCTAGTCTCTTGTGGAGAATAGGGCATGGGGCCTCCAGATATTAATCGCGACGAAATTTCTGTGCCATCATCTCTATGGGTCGGTGGGAGTATGGCAGGCATCATCCTGTACTACGTCAGAAACCACCTATCGGGCTCCCAGAAGAGATTAAATGTGCTAACAGCAACTTTGTTAATCTCCTCAATATTAGTCGTTATGAAGATCCTAGTATTTAATAGCGACGCAAATTGTATAACTCATCGGCAATGGGAGAGTGCTACGGTTCCAGAAAACAGACAGTGGTGCATCGTATACATGCCACTATAGCCCCAGGAAAGCTGCCATGTGGTGACCACAGCCTTGCTAGTCTCTTGCGGAGAAGAGGGCATGGGGCCTCCAGATATTAATCGCGACGAAATTTCTGTGCCATCATCTCTATGGGTCGGTGGGAGGATGGCAGGCATCATCCTGCACTACGTCAGAAACCACCTATTGGGCTCCCAGAAGAGATTAAATGTGCTATCAGCAACTTTGTTAATCTCCTCAATATTAGTCGTTATGAAGATCCTAGTATTCAATAGCGACGGAAATTGTATAACTCATCGGCAATGGGAGAGTGCTACGGTTCCAGAAAACAGACAGTGGTGCGTCGTATACATGCCACTGGTGCCCCAGGAAAGCTGCCATGTGGCGACCACAGCCTTGCTAGTCTCTTGCGGAGAGGAGGGCATGGGGCCTCCAGATATTAATCGCGACGAAATTTCTGTGCCATCATCTCTATGGGTCGGTGGGAGGATGGCAGGCATCATCCTGTACTACGTCAGAAACGACTTGTTGGGCTCCCAGAAGAGATTAAATGTGCCAACAGCAACTTTGTTAATCTCCTCAATATTAGTCGTTATGAAGATCCTAGTATTTAATAGCGACGCAAATTGTATAACTCATCGGCAATGAGAGAGTGCTACGGTTCCAGAAAACAGACAGTGGTGCATCGTATACATGCCACTGGAGCCCCAGGAAAGCTGCCATGTGGCGACCACAGCCTTGCTAGTCTCTTGCGGAGAGGAGGGCATGGGGCCTCCAGATATTAATCGCGACGAAATTTCTGTGCCATCATCTCTATGGGTCGGTGGGAGGATGGCAGATATCATCCTGTACTATGTCAGAAACCACCTATTGGGCTCCCAGAAGAGATTAAATGTGCCAACAGCAACTTTGTTAATCTCCTCAATATTAGTCGTTATGAAGATCCTAGTATTTAATAGCGACGCAAATTGTATAACTCATTGGCAATGGGAGAGTGCTACGGTTCCAGAAAACAGACAGTGGTGCATCGTATACATGCCACTGGAGCCCCAGGAAAGCTACCATGTGGCGACCACAGCCTTGCTAGTCTCTTGCGGAGAGGAGGGCATGGGAACTCCAGATATTAATCGCGACGAAATTTCTGTGCCATCATCTCTATGGGTCGGTGGGAGGATGGCAGGCATCATCCTGTACTACGTCAGAAACCACCTATTGGGCTCCCAGAAGAGATTAAATGTGCCAACAGCAACTTTGTTAATCTCCTCAATATTAGTCGTTATGAAGATCCTAGTATTTAATAGCGACGCAAATTGTATAACTCATCGGCAATGGGAGAGTGCTACGGTTGCAGAAAACAGACAGTGGTGCATCGTATACATGCCACTGGAGCCCCAGGAAAGCTGCCATGTGGCGACCACAGCCTTGCTAGTCTCTTGCGGAGAGGAGGGCATGGGGCCTCCAGATATTAATCGCGACGAAATTTCTGTGCCATCATCTCTATGGGTCGGTGGGAGGATGGCAGGCATCATCCTGTACTACGTCAGAAACCACCTATTGGGCTCCCAGAAGAAATTAAATGTGCCAACAGCAACTTTGTTAATCTCCTCAATATTAGTCGTCATGAAGATCATAGTATGTAATAGCGACGCATATTGTATAACTCATCGGCAATGGGAGAGTGCTACGGTTCCAGAAAACAGACAGTGGTGCATCGTATACATGCCACTGGAGCCCGAGGAAAGCTGCCATATGGCGAATACAGCCTTGATAGTCTCTTGCGGAGAGGAGGGCATGGGGCCTCCAGATATTAATCGCGACGAAATTTCTGTGCCATCATCTCTATGGGTCGGTGGGAGGATGGCAGGCATCATCCTGCACTACGTCAGAAACCACCTATTGGGCTCCCAGAAGAGATTAAATGTGCCAACAGCAACTTTGTTAATCTCCTCAATATTAGTCGTTATGAAGATCCTAGTATTTAATAGCGACGCAAATTGTATAACTCATCGGCAATGGGAGAGTCATACGGTTCCAGAAAACAGACAGTGGTGCATCGTATACATGCCACTGGAGCCCCAGGAAAGCTGCCATGTGGCGACCACAGCCTTGCTAGTCTCTTGCGGAGAGGAGGGCATGGGGCCTCCAGATATTAATCGCGACGAAATTTCTGTGCCATCATCTCTATGGGTCGGTGGGAGGATGGCAGGCATCATCCTGTACTACGTCAGAAACCACCTATTGGGCTCCCAGAAGAGATTAAATGTGCCAACAGCAACTTTGTTAATCTCCTCAATATTAGTCGTTATGAAGATCCTAGTATTTAATAGCGACGCAAATTGTATAACTCATCGGCAATGGGAGAGTGCTACGGTTCCAGAAAACAGACAGTGGTGCATCGTATACATGCCACTGGAGCCCCAGGAAAGCTGCCATGTGGCGACCACAGCCTTGCTAGTCTCTTGCGGAGAGGAGGGCATGGGGCCTGCAGATATTAATCGCGACGAAATTTCTGCGCCATCATCTCTATGGGTCGGTGGGGGTATGGCAGGCATCATCCTGTACTACGTCAGAAACCACCTATTGGGCTCCCAGAAGAAGTTAAATGTGCCAACAGCAACTTTGTTAATCTCCTCAATATTAGTCGTTATGAAGATCCTAGTATTTAATAGCGACGCAAATTGTATAACTCATCGGCAATGAGAGAGTGCTACGGTTCCAGAAAACAGACAGTGGTGCATCGTATACATGCCACTGGAGCCCCAGGAAAGCTGCCATGTGGCGACCGCAGCCTTGCTAGTCTCTTGCGGAGAGGAGGGCATGGGGCCTCCAGATATTAATCGCGACGAAATTTCTGTGCCATCATCTCTATGGGTCGGTGGGAGGATGGCAGGCATCATCCTGTACTACGTCAGAAACCACCTATTGGGCTCCCAGAAGAGACTAAATGTGCCAACAGCAACTTTGTTGATCTCCTCAATATAAGTCGTTATGGAGATCCTAGTATTTAATACGACATAAATTGTATAACTCATCGGCAATGGGAGAGTGCTAAGGTTCCAGAAAACAGACAGTAGTGCATCGTATACATGCCACTGGAGCTCAGGAAAGCTGCCATGTGGCGACCACAGCCTTGCTAGTCTCTTGCGGAGAGGAGGGCATGGGGCCTCGAGATATTAATCGCGACGAAATTTCTGTGCCATCATCTCTATGGGTCGGTGGGAGGATGGCAGGCATCATCCTGTACTACGTCAGAAACCACCTATTGGGCTCCCAGAAGAGACTAAATGTGCCAACAGCAGCTTTGTTGATCTCCTCAATATAAGTCGTTATGGAGATCCTAGTATTTCATACGACGTAAATTGTATAACTCATCGGCAATGGGAGAGTGCTAAGGTTCCAGAAAACATACAGTAGTGCATCGTATACATGCCACTGGAGCCCCAGGAAAGCTACCATGTGGCGACCACAGCCTTGCTAGTCTCTTGCGGAGAGGAGGGCATGGGAACTCCAGATATTAATCGCGACGAAATTTCTGTGCCATCATCTCTATGGGTCGGTGGGAGGATGGCAGGCATCGTCGTGTACTACGTCAGAAACCACCTATTGGGCTCCCAGAAGAGATTAAATGTGCCAACAGCAACTTTGTTAATCTCCTCAATATTAGTCGTTATGAAGATCCTAGTATTTAATAGCGACGCAAATTGTATAACTCATCGGCAATGGGAGAGTGCTACGGTTCCAGAAAACAGACAGTGGTGCGTCGTATACATGCCACTGGTGCCCCAGGAAAGCTGCCATGTGGCGACCACAGCCTTGCTAGTCTCTTGCGGAGAGGAGGGCATGGGGCCTCCAGATATTAATCGCGACGAAATTTCTGTGCCATCATCTCTATGGGTCGGTGGGAGGATGGCAGGCATCATCCTGTACTACGTCAGAAACGACTTGTTGGGCTCCCAGAAGAGATTAAATGTGCCAACAGCAACTTTGTTAATCTCCTCAATATTAGTCGTTATGAAGATCCTAGTATTTAATAGCGACGCAAATTGTATAACTCATCGGCAATGAGAGAGTGTTACGGTTCCAGAAAACAGACAGTGGTGCATCGTATACATGCCACTGGAGCCCCAGAAAAGCTGCCATGTGGCGACCACAGCCTTGCTAGTCTCTTGCGGAGAGGAGGGCATGGGGCCTCCAGATATTAATCGCGACGAAATTTCTGTGCCATCATCTCTATGGGTCGGTGGGAGGATGGCAGATATCATCCTGTACTATGTCAGAAACCACCTATTGGGCTCCCAGAAGAGATTAAATGTGCCAACAGCAACTTTGTTAATCTCCTCAATATTAGTCGTTATGAAGATCCTAGTATTTAATAGCGACGCAAATTGTATAACTCATCGGCAATGGGAGAGTGCTACGGTTGCAGAAAACAGACAGTGGTGCATCGTATACATGCCACTGGAGCCCCAGAAAGCTGCCATGTGGCGACCACAGCCCTGCTAGTCTCTTGCGGAGAGGAGGGCATGGGGCCTCCAGATATTAATCGCGACGAAATTTCTGTGCCATCATCTCTATGGGTCGGTGGGAGGATGGCAGGCATCATCCTGCACTACGTCAGAAACCACCTATTGGGCTCCCAGAAGAGATTAAATGTGCCAACAGCAACTTTGTTAATCTCCTCAATATTAGTCGTTATGAAGATCCTAGTATTTAATAGCGACGCAAATTGTATAACTCATCGGCAATGGGAGAGTCATACGGTTCCAGAAAACAGACAGTGGTGCATCGTATACATGCCACTGGAGCCCCAGGAAAGCTGCCATGTGGCGACCACAGCCTTGCTAGTCTCTTGCGGAGAGGAGGGCATGGGGCCTCCAGATATTAATCGCGACGAAATTTCTGTGCCATCATCTCTATGGGTCGGTGGGAGGATGGCAGGCATCATCCTGTACTACGTCAGAAACCACCTATTGGGCTCCCAGAAGAGATTAAATGTGCCAACAGCAACTTTGTTAATCTCCTCAATATTAGTCGTTATGAAGATCCTAGTATTTAATAGCGACGCAAATTGTATAACTCATCGGCAATGGGAGAGTGCTACGGTTCCAGAAAACAGACAGTGGTGCATCGTATACATGCCACTGGAGCCCCAGGAAAGTTGCCATGTGGCGACCACAGCCTTGCTAGTCTCTTGCGGAGAGGAGGGCATGGGGCCTGCAGATATTAATCGCGACGAAATTTCTGCGCCATCATCTCTATGGGTCGGTGGGGGTATGGCAGGCATCATCCTGTACTACGTCAGAAACCACCTATTGGGCTCCCAGAAGAAGTTAAATGTGCCAACAGCAACTTTGTTAATCTCCTCAATATTAGTCGTTATGAAGATCCTAGTATTTAATAGCGACGCAAATTGTATAACTCATCGGCAATGGGAGAGTGCTACGGTTCCAGAAAACAGACAGTGGTGCATCGTATACATGCCACTGGAGCCCCAGGAAAGCTGCCATGTGGCGACCGCAGCCTTGCTAGTCTCTTGCGGAGAGGAGGGCATGGGGCCTCCAGATATTAATCGCGACGAAATTTCTGTGCCATCATCTCTATGGGTCGGTGGGAGGATGGCAGGCATCATCCTGTACTACGTCAGAAACCACCTATTGGGCTCCCAGAAGAGACTAAATGTGCCAACAGCAACTTTGTTGATCTCCTCAATATAAGTCGTTATGGAGATCCTAGTATTTAATACGACGTAAATTGTATAACTCATCGGCAATGGGAGAGTGCTAAGGTTCCAGAAAACAGACAGTAGTGCATCGTATACATGCCACTGGAGCTCAGGAAAGCTGCCATGTGGCGACCACAGCCTTGCTAGTCTCTTGCGGAGAGGAGGGCATGGGGCCTCGAGATATTAATCGCGACGAAATTTCTGTGCCATCATCTCTATGGTTCGGTGGGACGATGGCAGGCATCATCCTGTACTACGTCAGAAACCACCTATTGGGCTCCCAGAAGAGACTAAATGTGCCAACAGCAGCTTTGTTGATCTCCTCAATATAAGTCGTTATGGAGATCCTAGTATTTCATACGACGTAAATTGTATAACTCATCGGCAATGGGAGAGTGCTAAGGTTCCAGAAAACAGACAGTAGTGCATCGTATACATGCCACTGGAGCCCCAGGAATGCTGCCATGTGTCGACCACAGCCTTGCTAGTCTCTTGCGGAGAGGAGGGCATGGGGCCTCCAGTTATTAATCTGGACATAATTTCTGTGCCATCATCTCTATGGGTCGGTGGGAGGATGGCAGGTATCATCCTGTACTACGTCATAAACCACCTATTGGGCTCCCAGAAGAGATTAAATGTGCCAACAGCAACTTTGTTAATCTCCTCAATATAAGTCGTTATGAAGATCCTAGTATTTAATAGCGACGCAAATTGTATAACTCATCGGCAATGGGAGAGTGCTACGGTTCCAGAAAACAGACAGTGGTGCATCGTATACATGCCACTGGAGCCCCAGGAAAGCTGCCATGAGGCGACCACAGCCTTGCTAGTCTCTTGCGGAGAGGAGGGCATGGGGCCTCCAGATATTAATCGCGACGAAATTTCTGTGCCATCATCTCTATGGGTCGGTAGTAGGATGGCAGGCATCACCCTGTACTACGTCAGAGACCACCTATTGGGCTCCCAGAAGAGATTAAATGTGCCAACAGCAACTTTGTTGATCTCCTCAATATAAGTCGTTATGGAGATCCTAGTATTTAATACGACGTAAATTGTATAACTCATCGGCAATGGGAGAGTGCTAAGGTTCCAGAAAACAGACAGTAGTGCATCGTATACATGCCACTGGAGCCCCAGGGAAGCTGCCATGTGGCGACCACAGCCTTGCTAGTCTCTTGCGGAGAGGAGGGCATGGGGCCTCCAGATATTAATCTCGACGAAATTTCTGTGCCATCATCTCTATGGGTCGGTGGGAGGATGGCAGGCATCATCCTGTACTACGTCAGAAACCACCTATTGGGCTCCCAGAAGAGATTAAATGTGCCAACAGCAACTTTGTTAATCTCCTCAATATAACTCGTTATGAAGATCCTAGTATTTAATAGCGACGCAAATTGTATAACTCATCGGCAATGGGAGAGTGCTACGGTTCCAGAAAACAGACAGCGGTGCATCGTATACATGCCACTGGAGCCCCAGGAAAGCTGCCATGTGGCGACCACAGCCTTGCTAGACTCTTGCGGAGAGGAGGGCATGGGGCCTCCAGATATTAATCGCGACGAAATTTCTGTGCCATCATCTCTATGGGTCGGTGGGAGGATGGCAGGCATCATCCTGTACTACGTCAGAAACCACCTATTGGGCTCCCAGAAGAGATTAAATGTGCCAACAGCAACTTTGTTGATCTCCTCAATATAAGTCGTTATGGAGATCCTAGTATTTAATAGCGACGTAAATTGTATAACTCATCGGCAATGGGAGAGTGCTAAGGTTCCAGAAAACAGACAGTGGTGCATCGTATACATGCCACTGGAGCCCCAGGAAAGCTGCCATGTGGCGACCACAGCCTTGCTAGTCTCTTGCGGAGAGCAGGGCATGAGGCCTCCAGATATTAATCGCGACGAAATTTCTGTGCCATCATCTCTATGGGTCGGTGGGAAGATGGCAGGCATCATCCTGTACTACGTCAGAGACCACCTATTGGGCTCCCAGAAGAGATTAAATGTGCCAACAGCAACTTTGTTAATCTCCTCAATATTAGTCGTTATGAAGATCCTAGTATTTAATAGCGACGCAAATTGTATAACTCGTCGGCAATGGGAGGGTGCTACGGTTCCAGAAAACAGACAGTGGTGCATCGTATACAAGCCACTGGAGCCCCACGAAAGCTGCCATGTGGCGACCACAGCCTTGCTAGTCTCTTGCGGAGAGGAGGGCATGGGGCCTCCAGATATTAATCGCGACGAAATTTCTGTGCCTTCATCTCTATGGGTCGGTGGGAGGATGGCAGATATCATCCTGTACTATGTCAGAAACCACCTATTGGGCTCCCAGAAGAGATTAAATGTGCCAACAGCAACTTTGTTAATCTCCTCAATATTAGTCGTCATGAAGATCCTAGTATTTAATAGCGACGCAAATTGTATAACTCATCGGCAATGGGAGAGTGCTACGGTTCCAGAAAACAGTCAGTGGTGCATCGTATACATGCCACTGGAGCCCGAGGAAAGCTGCCATGTGGCGAATACAGCCTTGCTAGTCTCTTGCGGAGAGGAGGGCATGGGGCCTCCAGATATTAATCGCGACGAAATTTCTGTGCCATCATCTCTATGGGTCGGTGGGAGGATGGCAGGCATCATCCTGCACTACGTCAGAAACCACCTATTGGGCTCCCAGGAGAGATTAAATGTGCCAACAGCAACTTTGTTAATCTCCTCAATATAAGTCGTTATGAAGATCCTAGTATTTAATAGCGACGCAAATTGTATAACTCATCGGCAATGGGAGAGTGCTACGGTTCCAGAAAACAGACAGTGGTGCATCGTATACATGCCACTGGAGCCCCAGGAAAGCTGCCATGTGGTGACCACAGCCTTGCTAGTCTCTTGCGGAGAGGAGGGCATGGGGCCTCCTGATATTAATCGCGACGAAATTTCTGTGCCATCATCTCTATGGGTCGGTGGGAGGATGGCAGGCATCATCCTGTACTACGTCAGAAACCACCTATTGGGCTCCCAGAAGAGATTAAATGTGCCAACAGCAACTTTGTTAATCTCCTCAATATCAGTCGTTATGAAGATCCTAGTATTTAATAGCGACGCAAATTGTATAACTCATCGGCAATGGGAGAGTGCTACGGTTCCAGAAAACAGACAGTGGTGCATCGTATACATGCCACTGGAGCCCCAGGAAAGCTGCCATGAGGCGACCACAGCCTTGCTAGTCTCTTGCGGAGAGGAGGGCATGGGGCCTCCAGATATTAATCGCGACGAAATTTCTGTGCCATCATCTCTATGGGTCGGTAGGAGGATGGCAGGCATCACCCTGTACTACGTCAGAGACCACCTATTGGGCACCCAGAAGAGATTAAATGTGCCAACAGCAACTTTGTTGATCTCCTCAATATAAGTCGTTATGGAGATCCTAGTATTTAATACGACGTAAATTGTATAACTCATCGGCAATGGGAGAGTGCTAAGGTTAAAGAAAACAGACAGTAGTGCATCGTATACATGCCACTGGAGCCCCAGGGAAGCTGCCATGTGGCGACCACAGCCTTGCTAGTCTCTTGCGGAGAGGAGGGCATGGGGCCTCCAGATATTAATGTCGACGAAATTTCTGTGCCATCATCTCTATGGGTCGGTGGGAGGATGGCAGGCATCATCCTGTACTACGTCAGAAACCACCTATTGGGCTCCCAGAAGAAATTAAATGTGCCAACAGCAACTTTGTTAATCTCCTCAATATAACTCGTTATGAAGATCCTAGTATTTAATAGCGACGCAAATTGTATAACTCATCGGCAATGGGAGAGTGCTACGGTTCCAGAAAACAGACAGCGGTGCATCGTATACATGCCACTGGAGCCCCAGGAAAGCTGCCATGTGGCGACCACAGCCTTGCTAGACTCTTGCGGAGAGGAGGGCATGGGGCCTCCAGATATTAATCGCGACGAAATTTCTGTGCCATCATCTCTATGGGTCGGTGGGAGGATGGCAGGCATCATCCTGTACTACGTCAGAAACCACCTATTGGGCTCCCAGAAGAGATTAAATGTGCCAACAGCAACTTTGTTGATCTCCTCAATATAAGTCGTTATGGAGATCCTAGTATTTAATAGCGACGTAAATTGTATAACTCATCGGCAATGGGAGAGTGCTAAGGTTCCAGAAAACAGACAGTGGTGCATCGTATACATGCCACTGGAGCCCCAGGAAAGCTGCCATGTGGCGACCACAGCCTTGCTACTCTCTTGCGGAGAGGAGGGCATGGGGCCTCCAGATATTAATCGCGACGAAATTTCTGTGCCATCATCTTTATGGGTCGGTGGGAGGATGGCAGGCATCATCCTGTACTACGTCAGAAACCACCTATTGGGCTCCCAGAAAAGATTAAATGTGCCAACAGCAACTTTGTTGATCTCCTCAATATAAGTCGTTGTGGAGATCCTAGTATTTAATACGACGTAAATTGTATAACTCATCGGCAATGGGAGAGTGCTAAGGTTCCAGAAAACAGACAGTAGTGCATCGTATACATGCCACTGGAGCCCCAGGAAAGCTGCCATGTGGCGACCACAGCCTTGCTAGTCTCTTGCGGAGAGCAGGGCATGAGGCCTCCAGATATTAATCGCGACGAAATTTCTGTGCCATCATCTCTATGGGTCGGTGGGAGGATGGCAGGCATCATCCTGTACTACGTCAGAGACCACCTATTGGGCTCCCAGAAGAGATTAAATGTGCCAACAGCAACTTTGTTAATCTCCTCAATATTAGTCGTTATGAAGATCCTAGTATTTAATAGCGACGCAAATTGTATAACTCGTCGGCAATGGGAGGGTGCTACGGTTCCAGAAAACAGACAGTGGTGCATCGTATACAAGCCACTGGAGCCCCAGGAAAGCTGCCATGTGGCGACCACAGCCTTGCTAGTCTCTTGCGGAGAGGAGGGCATGGGGCCTCCAGATATTAATCGCGACGAAATTTCTGTGCCTTCATCTCTATGGGTCGGTGGGAGGATGGCAGATATCATCCTGTACTATGTCAGAAACCACCTATTGGGCTCCCAGAAGAGATTAAATGTGCCAACAGCAACTTTGTTAATCTCCTCAATATTAGTCGTCATGAAGATCCTAGTATTTAATAGCGACGCAAATTGTATAACTCATCGGCAATGGGAGAGTGCTACGGTTCCAGAAAACAGACAGTGGTGCATCGTATACATGCCACTGGAGCCCGAGGAAAGCTGCCATGTGGCGAATACAGCCTTGCTAGTCTCTTGCGGAGAGGAGGGCATGGGGCCTCCAGATATTAATGGCGACGAAATTTCTGTGCCATCATCTCTATGGGTCGGTGGGAGGATGGCAGGCATCATCCTGCACTACGTCAGAAACCACCTATTGGGCTCCCAGGAGAGATTAAATGTGCCAACAGCAACTTTGTTAATCTCCTCAATATTAGTCGTTAAGAAGATCCTAGTATTTAATAGCGACGCAAATTGTATAACTCATCGGCAATGGGAGAGTGCTACGGTTCCAGAAAACAGACAGTGGTGCATCGTATACATGCCACTATAGCCCCAGGAAAGCTGCCAGGTGGCGACCACAGAATTGCTAGTCTCTTGCGGAGAGGAGGTCATGGGGCCTCCAGATATTAATCGCGACGAAATTTCTGTGCCATCATCTCTATGGGTCGGTGGGAGGATGGCAGGCATCATCCTGTGCTACGTCAGAAACCACCTATTGGGCTCCCAGAAGAAATTAAATGTGCCAACAGCAACTTTGTTAATCTCCTCAATATTAGTCGTTATGAAGATCCTAGTATTTAATAGCGACGCAAATTGTATAACTCATCGGCAATGGGAGAGTGCTACGGTTCCAGAAAACAGACAGTGGTGCATCGTATACATGCCACTGGAGCCCCAGGAAAGCTGCCATGTGGCGACCACAGCCTTGCTAGTCTCTTGCGGAGAGGAGGGCATGGGGCCTGCAGATATTAATCGCGACGAAATTTCTGCGCCATCATCTCTATGGGTCGGTGGGGGTATGGCAGGCATCATCCTGTACTACGTCAGAAACCACCTATTGGGCTCCCAGAAGAAGTTAAATGTGCCAACAGCAACTTTGTTAATCTCCTCAATATTAGTCGTTATGAAGATCCTAGTATTTAATAGCGACGCAAATTGTATAACTCATCGGCAATGGGAGAGTGCTACGGTTCCAGAAAACAGACAGTGGTGCATCGTATACATGCCACTGGAGCCCCAGGAAAGCTGCCATGTGGCGACCGCAGCCTTGCTAGTCTCTTGCGGAGAGGAGGGCATGGGGCCTCCAGATATTAATCGCGACGAAATTTCTGTGCCATCATCTCTATGGGTCGGTGGGAGGATGGCAGGCATCATCCTGTACTACGTCAGAAACCACCTATTGGGCTCCCAGAAGAGACTAAATGTGCCAACAGCAACTTTGTTGATCTCCTCAATATAAGTCGTTATGGAGATCCTAGTATTTAATACGACGTAAATTGTATAACTCATCGGCAATGGGAGAGTGCTAAGGTTCCAGAAAACAGACAGTAGTGCATCGTATACATGCCACTGGAGCTCAGGAAAGCTGCCATGTGGCGACCACAGCCTTGCTAGTCTCTTGCGGAGAGGAGGGCATGGGGCCTCGAGATATTAATCGCGACGAAATTTCTGTGCCATCATCTCTATGGGTCGGTGGGAGGATGGCAGGCATCATTCTGTACTACGTCAGAAACCACCTATTGGGCTCCCAGAAGAGATTAAATGTGCCAACAGCAACTTTGTTAATCTCCTCAATATTAGTCGTTATGAAGATCCTAGTATTTAATAGCGACGCAAATTGTATAACTCATCGGCAATGGGAGAGTGCTACGGTTCCAGAAAACAGACAGTGGTGCATCGTATACATGCCACTGGAGCCCCAGGAAAGCTGCCATGTGGCGACCACAGCCTTGCTAGTCTCTTGCGGAGAGGAGGGCATGGGGCCTGCAGATATTAATCGCGACGAAATTTCTGCGCCATCATCTCTATGGGTCGGTGGGGGTATGGCAGGCATCATCCTGTACTACGTCAGAAACCACCTATTGGGCTCCCAGAAGAAGTTAAATGTGCCAACAGCAACTTTGTTAATCTCCTCAATATTAGTCGTTATGAAGATTCTAGTATTTAATAGCGACGCAAATTGTATAACTCATCGGCAATGGGAGAGTGCTACGGTTCCAGAAAACAGACAGTGGTGCATCGTATACATGCCACTGGAGCCCCAGGAAAGCTGCCATGTGGCGACCGCAGCCTTGCTAGTCTCTTGCGGAGAGGAGGGCATGGGGCCTCCAGATATTAATCGCGACGAAATTTCTGTGCCATCATCTCTATGGGTCGGTGGGAGGATGGCAGGCATCATCCTGTACTACGTCAGAAACCACCTATTGGGCTCCCAGAAGAGACTAAATGTGCCAACAGCAACTTTGTTGATCTCCTCAATATAAGTCGTTATGGAGATCCTAGTATTTAATACGACGTAAATTGTATAACTCATCGGCAATGGGAGAGTGCTAAGGTTCCAGAAAACAGACAGTAGTGCATCGTATACATGCCACTGGAGCTCAGGAAAGCTGCCATGTGGCGACCACAGCCTTGCTAGTCTCTTGCGGAGAGGAGGGCATGGGGCCTCGAGATATTAATCGCGACGAAATTTCTGTGCCATCATCTCTATGGGTCGGTGGGAGGATGGCAGGCATCATCCTGTACTACGTCAGAAACCACCTATTGGGCTCCCAGAAGAGACTAAATGTGCCAACAGCAGCTTTGTTGATCTCCTCAATATAAGTCGTTATGGAGATCCTAGTATTTCATACGACGTAAATTGTATAACTCATCGGCAATGGGAGAGTGCTAAGGTTCCAGAAAACATACAGTAGTGCATCGTATACATGCCACTGGAGCTCAGGAAAGCTGCCATGTGGCGACCACATTCTTGCTAGTCTCTTGCGGAGAGGAGGGCATGGGGCCTCGAGATATTGATCGCGACGAAATTTCTGTGCCATCATCTCTATGGGTCGGTGGGAGGAAGGCAGGCATCATCCTGTACTACGTCAGAAACCACCTATTGGGCTCCCAGAAGAGATTAAATGTGCCAACAGCAACTTTGTTAATCTCCTCAATATAAGTCGTTATGAAGATCCTAGTATTTAATAGCGACGCAAATTGTATAACTCATCGGCAATGGGAGAGTGCTACGGTTCCAGAAAACAGACAGTGGTGCATCGTATACATGCCATTGGAGCCCCAGGAAAGCTGCCATGTGGTGACCACAGCCTTGCTAGTCTCTTGCGGAGAGGAGGGCATGGGGCCTCCAGATATTAATCGCGACGAAATTTCTGTGCCATCATCTCTATGGGTCGGTGGGAGGATGGCAGGCATCATCCTGTACTACATCAGAAACCACCTATTGGGCTCCCAGAAGAGATTAAATGTGCCAACAGCAACTTTGTTGATCTCCTCAATATAAGTCGTTATGGAGATCCTAGTATTTAATACGACGTAAATTGTATAACTCATCGGCAATGGGAGAGTGCTAAGGTTCCAGAAAACAGACAGTAGTGCATCGTATACATGCCACTGGAGCCCCAGGAAAGCTGCCATGTGGCGACCACAGCCTTGCTAGTCTCTTGCGGAGAGGAGGGCATGGGGCCTCCAGTTATTAATCTGGACATAATTTCTGTGCCATCATCTCTATGGGTCGGTGGGAGGATGGCAGGTATCATCCTGTACTACGTCAGAAACCACCTATTGGGCTCCCAGAAGAGATTAAATGTGCCAACAGCAACTTTGTTAATCTCCTCAATATAAGTCGTTATGAAGATCCTAGTATTTAATAGCGACGCAAATTGTATAACTCATCGGCAATGGGAGAGTGCTACGGTTCCAGAAAACAGACAGTGGTGCATCGTATACATGCCACTGGAGCCCCAGGAAAGCTGCCATGAGGCGACCACAGCCTTGCTAGTCTCTTGCGGAGAGGAGGGCATGGGGCCTCCAGATATTAATCGCGACGAAATTTCTGTGCCATCATCTCTATGCGTCGGTAGGAGGATGGCAGGCATCACCCTGTACTACGTCAGAGACCACCTATTGGGCTCCCAGAAGAGATTAAATGTGCCAACAGCAACTATGTTGATCTCCTCAATATAAGTCGTTATGGAGATCCTAGTATTTAATACGACGTAAATTGTATAACTCATCGGCAATGGGAGAGTGCTACGGTTCCAGAAAACAGACAGCGGTGCATCGTATACATGCCACTGGAGCCCCAGGAAAGCTGCCATGTGGCGACCACAGCCTTGCTAGACTCTTGCGGAGAGGAGGGCATGGGGCCTCCAGATATTAATCGCGACGAAATTTCTGTGCCATCATCTCTATGGGTCGGTCGGAGGATGGCAGGCATCATCCTGTACTACGTCAGAAACCACCTATTGGGCTCCCAGAAGAGATTAAATGTGCCAACAGCAACTTTGTTGATCTCCTCAATATAAGTCGTTATGGAGATCCTAGTATTTAATAGCGACGTAAATTGTATAACTCATCGGCAATGGGAGAGTGCTAAGGTTCCAGAAAACAGACAGTGGTGCATCGTATACATGCCACTGGAGCCCCAGGAAAGCTGCCATGTGGCGACCACAGCCTTGCTACTCTCTTGCGGAGAGGAGGGCATGGGGCCTCCAGATATTAATCGCGACGAAATTTCTGTGCCATCATCTTTATGGGTCGGTGGGAGGATGGCAGGCATCATCCTGTACTACGTCAGAAACCACCTATTGGGCTCCCAGAAAAGATTAAATGTGCCAACAGCAACTTTGTTGATCTCCTCAATATAAGTCGTTGTGGAGATCCTAGTATTTAATACGACGTAAATTGTATAACTCATCGGCAATGGGAGAGTGCTAAGGTTCCAGAAAACAGACAGTAGTGCATCGTATACATGCCACTGGAGCCCCAGGAAAGCTGCCATGTGGCGACCACAGCCTTGCTAGTCTCTTGCGGAGAGCAGGGCATGAGGCCTCCAGATATTAATCGCGACGAAATTTCTGTGCCATCATCTCTATGGGTCGGTGGGAGGATGGCAGGCATCATCCTGTACTACGTCAGAGACCACCTATTGGGCTCCCAGAAGAGATTAAATGTGCCAACAGCAACTTTGTTAATCTCCTCAATATTAGTCGTTATGAAGATCCTAGTATTTAATAGCGACGCAAATTGTATAACTCGTCGGCAATGGGAGAGTGCTACGGTTCCAGAAAACAGACAGTGGTGCATCGTATACATGCCACTATAGCCTCAGGAAAGCTGCCAGGTGGCGACCACAGAATTGCTAGTCTCTTGCGGAGAGGAGGTCATGGGGCCTCCAGATATTAATCGCGCCGAAATTTCTGTGCCATCATCTCTATGGGTCGGTGGGAGGATGGCAGGCATCATCCTGTACTACGTCAGAAACCACCTATTGGGCTCCCAGAAGAAATTAAATGTGCCAACAGCAACTTTGTTAATCTCCTCAATATTAGTCGTTATGAAGATCCTAGTATTTAATAGCGACGCAAATTGTATAACTCATCGGCAATGGGAGAGTGCTACGGTTCCAGAAAACAGACAGTGGTGCATCGTATGCATGCCACTGGAGCCCCAGGAAAGCTGCCATGTGGCGACCACAGCCTTGCTAGTCTCTTGCGGAGAGGAGGGCATGGGGCCTCCAGATATTAATCGCGACGAAATTTCTGTGCCATCATCTCTATGGGTCGGTGGGAGGATGGCAGGCATCATCCTGTACTACGTCAGAAACCACCTATTGTGCTCCCAGAAGAAATTAAATGTGCCAACAGCAACTTTGTTAATCTCCTTAATATTAGTCGTTATGAAGATCCTAGTATTTAATAGCGACGCAAATTGTATAACTCATCGGCAATGGGAGAGTGCTACGGTTCCAGAAAACAGACAGTGGTGCATCGTATACATGCCACTGGAGCCCCAGGAAAGCTGCCATGTGGCGACCACAGCCTTGCTAGTCTCTTGCGGAGAGGAGGGCATGGGGCCTGCAGATATTAATCGCGACGAAATTTCTGCGCCATCATCTCTATGGGTCGGTGGGAGTATGGCAGGTATCATCCTGTACTACGTCAGAAACCACCTATTGGGCTCCCAGAAGAAGTTAAATGTGCCAACAGCAACTTTGTTAATCTCCTCAATATTAGTCAATATGAAGATCCTAGTATTTAATAGCGACGCAAATTGTATAACTCATCGGCAATGGGAGAGTGCTACGGTTCCAGAAAACAGACAGTGGTGCATCGTATACATGCCACTGGAGCCCCAGGAAAGCTGCCATGTGGCGACCGCAGCCTTGCTAGTCTCTTGCGGAGAGGAGGGCATGGGGCCTCCAGATATTAATCGCGACGAAATTTCTGTGCCATCATCTCTATGGGTCGGTGGGAGGATGGCAGGCATCATCCTGTACTACGTCTGAAACCACCTATTGGGCTCCCAGAAGAGACTAAATGTGCCAAAAGCAACTTTGTTGATCTCCTCAATATAAGTCGTTATGGAGATCCTAGTATTTAATACGACGTAAATTGTATAACTCATCGGCAATGCGAGAGTGCTAAGGTTCCAGGAAACAGACAGTAGTGCATCGTATACATGCCACTGGAGCTCAGGAAAGCTGTCATGTGGCGACCACAGCCTTGCTAGTCTCTTGGGGAGAGGAGGGCATGGGGCCTCGAGATATTAATCGCGACGAAATTTCTGTGCCATCATCTCTATGGGTCGGCGGGAGGATGGCAGGCATCATCCTGTACTACGTCAGAAACCACCTATTGGGCTCCCAGAAGAGACTAAATGTGCCAACAGCAACTTTGTTGATCTCCTCAATATAAGTCGTTATGGAGATCCTAGTATTTAATACGACGCAAATTGTATAACTCATCGGCAATGGGAGAGTGCTAAGGTTCCAGAAAACAGACAGTAGTGGATCGTATACATGCCACTGGAGCTCAGGAAAGCTGCCATGTGGCGACCACAGCCTTGCTAGTCTCTTGCGGAGAGGAGGGCATGGGGCCTCGAGATATTAATCGCGACGAAATTTCTGTGCCATCATCTCTATGGGTCGGTGGGAGGATGGCAGGCATCATCCTGTACTACGTCAGAAACCACCTATTGGGCTCCCAGAAGTGATTAAATGTGCCGACAGCAACTTTGTTGATCTCCTCAATATAAGTCGTTATGGAGATCCTAGTATTTAATACGACGTAAATTGTGTAACTCATCGGCAATGGGAGAGTGCTAAGGTTCCAGAAAACAGACAGTAGTGCATCGTATACATGCCACTGGAGCCCCAGGAAAGCTGCCATGTGGCGACCACAGCCTTGCTAGTCTCTTGCGGAGAGGAGGGCATGGGGCCTCCAGTTATTAATCTCGACATAATTTCTGTGCCATCATCTCTATGGGTCGGTGGGAGGACGGCAGGCATCATCCTGTACTACGTCAGAAACCACCTATTGGGCTCCCAGAAGTGATTAAATGTGCCAACAGCAACTTTGTTAATCTCCTCAATATAAGTCGTTATGAAGATCCTAGTATTTAATAGCGACGCAAATTGTACAACTCATCGGCAATGGGAGAGTGCTACGGTTCCAGAAAACAGACAGTGGTGCATCGTATACATGCCACTGGAGCCCCAGGAAAGCTGCCATGTGGCGACCACAGCCTTGCTAGTCTCTTGCGGAGAGGAGGGCATGGGGCCTCCAGATATTAATCGCGACGAAGTTTCTGTGCCATCATCTCTATGGGTCGGTGGGAGGATGGCAGGCATCACCCTGTACTACGTCAGAAACCACCTATTGGGCTCCCAGAAGAGATTAAATGTGCCAACAGCAACTTTGTTGATCTCCTCAATATAAGTCGTTATGGAGATCCTAGTATTTAATACGACGTAAATTGTATAACTCATCGGCAATGGGAGAGTGCTAAGGTTCCAGAAAACAGACAGTAGTGAATCGTATACATGCCACTGGAGCCCCAGGAAAGCTGCCATGTGGCGACCACAGAATTGCTAGTCTCTTGCGGAGAGGAGGGCATGGGGCCTCCAGATATTAATCTCGACGAAATTTCTGTGCCATCATCTCTATGGGTCGGTGGGAGGATGGCAGGCATCATCCTGTACTACATCAGAAACCACCTATTGGGCTCCCAGAAGAGATTAAATGTGCCAACAGCAACTTTGTTAATCTCCTCAATATAACTCGTTATGAAGATCCTAGTATTTAATAGCGATGCAAATTGTATAACTCATCGGCAATGGGAGAGTGCTACGTTTCCAGAAAACAGACAGCGATGCATCGTATACATGCCACTGGAGACCCGGGAAACCTGCCATGTGGCGACCACACATTTGGTAGTCTCCTGCGGAGAAGAGGGCATGGGGCCTCCAGATATCAATCGCGACGAAATTTCTGTGCCAATCTCTATGGGACGGTGGGAGGATGGCAGGCATCATCCTGTGCTACGTCAGAAACCACCTATTGTGCTCTCAAAAGAGATTAATGTGCCAACAGCAACTTTATTAATCTCCTCCATATAAGTCGTTATAGAGATCCGAGTATGTAATAGCGACGCAAATTGTATAACTCATCGGCAATGGGAGAGTGCTACGGTTCCGGAAAACAGACAGTGGTGCATCGTATACATGCCACTGGAGCTCCAGAATAGCTGCCATGTGGCGACCTCAGCCTTGCTAGTCTCTTGCGGAGTAGAGGGCATTGGGCCTCCAGATATTAATCGCGACGAAATTTCTGTGCCATCATCTCTATGGGACGGTGGGAGGAATCAGGCATCATCCTGTGCTACGTCAGAAACCACCTATTGGGCTCCCAGAAGAGATTAAATGTGCCAACAGCAACTTTGTTGATCTCCTCAATATAAGTCGTTATGGAGATCCTAGTATTTAATAGCGACGCAAGTTGGATAACTCATCGGCAATGGGAGAGAGCTACGGTTACAGAAAACAGACAGTGGTGCATCGGATACATGCCGCTGGAGCCCCAGGAGAGCTGCCACGTGGCGACCAAAGCGTTGCTAGTCTCTTCCGGAGAAGAGGGCATGAGGCCTCCATATATCAATCGCGACGAAATTTCTGTGCACATCTCAATGGGGCGGTGGGAGGATGGCAGGAATCATTCTGTGGTACATCAGAACCCAACTACTGGGCTCCCAGATGAGATTATATGAGCCAACAGCTACTTTGTTAATCTCCTCATCTAAGTCGTTATGGAGATCCTAGTAATTAATAGCAACGCAAATTGGGTAACTCATCGGCAATGGGAGAGAGCTACGGTTACAGAAAACAGACAGTGGTGCATCGGATACATGCCACTGGAGCCCCAGGAGAGCTGCCATGTGGCGACCACAGCCTTGCTAGTATCTTGCGGAGAAGAGGGCATGAGGCCTCCAGATATCAATCGCGACGAAATTCCTGTGCCATCATCTCTCTAGGACGGAGGGAGGAAGGCAGGAATCATTCTGTGGTACGTCAGAAACCACCTATTGGGCTCCCAGAAGAAATTAAATGAGGCAACAGCAACTTTGTTAATCTCCTCAATATAAGTCGTAATGGAGATCCTAGTATTTAACAGCGATGCAAATTGTATTACTCATCGGCATTGGAAGAGTGCTACGGTTACAGAAAACAGACAGTAGTGCATCGGATACAAGCCACTGGAGTCCCAGGAGGGCTGCCATGTGGCGACCAAAGCCTTGCTAGTCTGTTGCGGAGAAGAGGGCATGAGGCCTCCAGAAGTCAATCGCGACGACATTTCTGAGCCACCATCTCAATGGGAGGATGGCAGGAATCATTCTGTGGTACGTCAGAGACCACCTATTGGGCTCCCAGAACAGATTAAATGAGCCAACAGCAACATTGTTTATCTCCTCAATATAAGTCGTTATGGAGATCCTAGTATTTAATAGCGACGCAAACTGTATAACTCATCGGCAATGGGAGAGTGCTACGGTAACAGAAAACAGACAGTGGTGCATCGGATACATGCCAGTGGAGTCCCAGGAGAGCTGCCATGTGGCGACCACAGCCTTGCTAGGATCTTGCGGAGAAGAGGGCATGAGGCCTCCAGATATCAAACGCGACAAAATTTCCGTGTCACAATGTCAATCGGAAGGTGGGAGGATGGCAGGAAACATATTGTGGTACGTCAGGAAACCACCTATTCGGCTCCCAGAAGAGATTAATAGAGCCAACAGCAACTTTGTTAATCTCCTCAATATTAGTCGTTATAGAGATCCTAGTACTTAATAGCCACGCAAATTGTATAACTCATTGGCATTGGAAGAGTGCTACGGTTACAGAAAGCAGACAGTGGTGCATCGGATACATGCATTGAAGCCGGAGGAGTGCCGCCATGTGGCGACAACGGCCGTGCTAGTCTCTGGCGGAGAAGAGTGCATGACGCCTCCAGATATTAATCCCGACGAAACTTCTGTGCCACCATCTCAATGGGACGGTGGGAGGATGGCAGGAATCATTTTGTGGTACGTCAGAAACCAACTATTGGGCACCCAGAGGAGATTAAATGAGCCAACAGCAACTTTGTTAATCTCCTCAATATAAGCCGCTATAGAGATCCGAGTATTTAGTAGCGACGCAAACTGTACAACTCTTCTTCAATCGGAGAGTGCTACTGTTACAGAAAACAGACAGTGGTGCATCGGATACATGCATTGAAGCCCCAGGAGTGCCGCCATGTGGCGACAACGGCCGTGCTAGTCTCTGGCGGAGAAGAGTGCATGAGGCCTCCAGATATTAATCCCGACGAAACTTCTGTGCCACCATCTCAATGGGACGGTGGGAGGATGGCAGGAATCATTTTGTGGTACGTCAGAAACCAACTATTGGGCACCCAGAGGAGATTAAATGAGCCAACAGCAACTTTGTTAATCTCCTCAATATAAGCCGCTATAGAGATCCGAGTATTTAGTAGCGACGCAAACTGTACAACTCTTCTTCAATCGGAGAGTGCTACTGTTACAGAAAACAGACTGTGGTGCATCGGATACATGCATTGAAGCCCCAGGAGTGCCGCCATGTGGCGACAACGGCCGTGCTAGTCTCTGGCGGAGAAGAGTGCATGAGGCCTCCAGATATTAATCGCGACGAAACTTCTGTGCCACCATGTCAATGGGACGGTGGGAGGGTGGCAGGAATCATTTTGTGGTACGTCAGAAACCAACTATTGGGCACCCAGAGGAGATTAAATGAGCCAACAGCAACTTTGTTAATCTCCTCAATATAAGCCGCTATAGAGATCCGAGTATTTAGTAGCGACGCAAACTGTACAACTCTTCTTCAATGGGAGAGTGCTACGGTTACAGAAAACAGACAGTGGTGCATCGGATACATGCATTGAAGCCGCAGGAGTGCCGCCATGTGGCGACAACGGCCGTGCTAGTCTCTGGCGGAGAAGAGTGCATGAGGCCTCCAGATATTAATCCCGACGAAACTTCTGTGCCACCATCTCAATGGGACGGTGGGAGGATGGCAGGAATCATTTTGTGGTACGTCAGAAACCAACTATTGGGCACCCAGAGGAGATTAAATGAGCCAACAGCAACTTTGCTAATCTCCTCAATATAAGCCGCTATAGAGATCCGAGTATTTAGTAGCGACGCAAACTGTACAACTCTTCTTCAATGGGAGAGTGCTACTGTTACAGAAAACAGACTGTGGTGCATCGGATACATGCATTGAAGCCGCAGGAGTGCCGCCATGTGGCGACAACGGCCGTGCTAGTCTCTGGCGGAGAAGAGTGCATGAGGCCTCCAGATATTAATCCCGACGAAACTTCTGTGCCACCATCTCAATGGGACGGTGGGAGGATGGCAGGAATCATTTTGTGGTACGTCAGAAACCAACTATTGGGCACCCAGAGGAGATTAAATGAGCCAACAGCAACTTTGTTAATCTCCTCAATATAAGCCGCTATAGAGATCCGAGTATTTAGTAGCGACGCAAACTGTACAACTCTTCTTCAATGGGAGAGTGCTACGGTTACAGAAAACAGACAGTGGTGCATCGGATACATGCATTGAAGCCGCAGGAGTGCCGCCATGTGGCGACAACGGCCGTGCTAGTCTCTGGCGGAGAAGAGTGCATGAGGCCTCCAGATATTAATCCCGACGAAACTTCTGTGCCACCATCTCAATGGGACGGTGGGAGGATGGCAGGAATCATTTTGTGGTACGTCAGAAACCAACTATTGGGCACCCAGAGGAGATTAAATGAGCCAACAGCAACTTTGTTAATCTCCTCAATATAAGCCGCTATAGAGATCCGAGTATTTAGTAGCGACGCAAACTGTACAACTCTTCTTCAATGGGAGAGTGCTACGGTTACAGAAAACAGACAGTGGTGCATCGGATACATGCATTGAAGCCGCAGGAGTGCCGCCATGTGGCGACAACGGCCGTGCTAGTCTCTGGCGGAGAAGAGTGCATGAGGCCTCCAGATATTAATCCCGACGAAACTTCTGTGCCACCATCTCAATGGGACGGTGGGAGGATGGCAGGAATCATTTTGTGGTACGTCAGAAACCAACTATTGGGCACCCAGAGGAGATTAAATGAGCCAACAGCAACTTTGTTAATCTCCTCAATATAAGCCGCTATAGAGATCCGAGTATTTAGTAGCGACGCAAACTGTACAACTCTTCTTCAATGGGAGAGTGCTACGGTTACAGAAAACAGACAGTGGTGCATCGGATACATGCATTGAAGCCGCAGGAGTGCCGCCATGTGGCGACAACGGCCGTGCTAGTCTCTGGCGGAGAAGAGTGCATGAGGCCTCCAGATATTAATCCCGACGAAACTTCTGTGCCACCATCTCAATGGGACGGTGGGAGGATGGCAGGAATCATTTTGTGGTACGTCAGAAACCAACTATTGGGCACCCAGAGGAGATTAAATGAGCCAACAGCAACTTTGTTAATCTCCTCAATATAAGCCGCTATAGAGATCCGAGTATTTAGTAGCGACGCAAACTGTACAACTCTTCTTCAATGGGAGAGTGCTACGGTTACAGAAAACAGACAGTGGTGCATCGGATACATGCATTGAAGCCGCAGGAGTGCCGCCATGTGGCGACAACGGCCGTGCTAGTCTCTGGCGGAGAAGAGTGCATGAGGCCTCCAGATATTAATCCCGACGAAACTTCTGTGCCACCATCTCAATGGGACGGTGGGAGGATGGCAGGAATCATTTTGTGGTACGTCAGAAACCAACTATTGGGCACCCAGAGGAGATTAAATGAGCCAACAGCAACTTTGTTAATCTCCTCAATATAAGCCGCTATAGAGATCCGAGTATTTAGTAGCGACGCAAACTGTACAACTCTTCTTCAATGGGAGAGTGCTACGGTTACAGAAAACAGACAGTGGTGCATCGGATACATGCATTGAAGCCGCAGGAGTGCCGCCATGTGGCGACAACGGCCGTGCTAGTCTCTGGCGGAGAAGAGTGCATGAGGCCTCCAGATATTAATCCCGACGAAACTTCTGTGCCACCATCTCAATGGGACGGTGGGAGGATGGCAGGAATCATTTTGTGGTACGTCAGAAACCAACTATTGGGCACCCAGAGGAGATTAAATGAGCCAACAGCAACTTTGTTAATCTCCTCAATATAAGCCGCTATAGAGATCCGAGTATTTAGTAGCGACGCAAACTGTACAACTCTTCTTCAATGGGAGAGTGCTACGGTTACAGAAAACAGACAGTGGTGCATCGGATACATGCATTGAAGCCGCAGGAGTGCCGCCATTTGGCGACAACGGCCGTGCTAGTCTCTGGCGGAGAAGAGTGCATGAGGCCTCCAGATATTAATCCCGACGAAACTTCTGTGCCACCATCTCAATGGGACGGTGGGAGGATGGCAGGAATCATTTTGTGGTACGTCAGAAACCAACTATTGGGCACCCAGAGGAGATTAAATGAGCCAACAGCAACTTTGTTAATCTCCTCAATATAAGCCGCTATAGAGATCCGAGTATTTAGTAGCGACGCAAACTGTACAACTCTTCTTCAATGGGAGAGTGCTACGGTTACAGAAAACAGACAGTGGTGCATCGGATACATGCATTGAAGCCGCAGGAGTGCCGCCATGTGGCGACAACGGCCGTGCTAGTCTCTGGCGGAGAAGAGTGCATGAGGCCTCCAGATATTAATCCCGACGAAACTTCTGTGCCACCATCTCAATGGGACGGTGGGAGGATGGCAGGAATCATTTTGTGGTACGTCAGAAACCAACTATTGGGCACCCAGAGGAGATTAAATGAGCCAACAGCAACTTTGTTAATCTCCTCAATATAAGCCGCTATAGAGATCCGAGTATTTAGTAGCGACGCAAACTGTACAACTCTTCTTCAATGGGAGAGTGCTACGGTTACAGAAAACAGACAGTGGTGCATCGGATACATGCATTGAAGCCGCAGGAGTGCCGCCATGTGGCGACAACGGCCGTGCTAGTCTCTGGCGGAGAAGAGTGCATGAGGCCTCCAGATATTAATCCCGACGAAACTTCTGTGCCACCATCTCAATGGGACGGTGGGAGGATGGCAGGAATCATTTTGTGGTACGTCAGAAACCAACTATTGGGCACCCAGAGGAGATTAAATGAGCCAACAGCAACTTTGTTAATCTCCTCAATATAAGGCGTTATAGAGATCCGAGTATTTAGTAGCGACGCAAACTGTACAACTCTTCTTCAATCGGAGAGTGCTACTGTTACAGAAAACAGACTGTGGTGCATCGGATACATGCATTGAAGCCGCAGGAGTGCCGCCATGTGGCGACAACGGCCGTGCTAGTCTCTGGCGGAGAAGAGTGCATGAGACCTCCAGATATTAATCCCGACGAAACTTCTGTGCCACCATCTCAATGGGACGGTGGGAGGATGGCAGGAATCATTTTGTGGTACGTCAGAAACCAACTATTGGGCACCCAGAGGAGATTAAATGAGCCAACAGCAACTTTGTTACTCTCCTCAATATAAGCCGTTATAGAGATCCGAGTATTTAGTAGCGACGCAAACTGTACAACTCTTCTTCAATCGGAGAGTGCTACTGTTACAGAAAACAGACTGTGGTGCATCGGATACATGCATTGAAGCCCCAGGAGTGCCGCCATGTGGCGACAACGGCCGTGCTAGTCTCTGGCGGAGAAGAGTGCATGAGGCCTCCAGATATTAATCCCGACGAAACTTCTGTGCCACCATCTCAATGGGACGGTGGGAGGATGGCAGGAATCATTTTGTGGTACGTCAGAAACCAACTATTGGGCACCCAGAGGAGATTAAATGAGCCAACAGCAACTTTGTTAATCTCCTCAATATAAGCCGCTATAGAGATCCGAGTATTTAGTAGCGACGCAAACTGTACAACTCTTCTTCAATCGGAGAGTGCTACTGTTACAGAAAACAGACTGTGGTGCATCGGATACATGCATTGAAGCCGCAGGAGTGCCGCCATGTGGCGACAACGGCCGTGCTAGTCTCTGGCGGAGAAGAGTGCATGAGACCTCCAGATATTAATCCCGACGAAACTTCTGTGCCACCATCTCAATGGGACGGTGGGAGGATGGCAGGAATCATTTTGTGGTACGTCAGAAACCAACTATTGGGCACCCAGAGGAGATTAAATGAGCCAACAGCAACTTTGTTAATCTCCTCAATATAAGCCGCTATAGAGATCCGAGTATTTAGTAGCGACGCAAACTGTACAACTCTTCTTCAATCGGAGAGTGCTACTGTTACAGAAAACAGACTGTGGTGCATCGGATACATGCATTGAAGCCCCAGGAGTGCCGCCATGTGGCGACAACGGCCGTGCTAGTCTCTGGCGGAGAAGAGTGCATGAGGCCTCCAGATATTAATCCCGACGAAACTTCTGTGCCACCATCTCAATGGGACGGTGGGAGGATGGCAGGAATCATTTTGTGGTACGTCAGAAACCAACTATTGGGCACCCAGAGGAGATTAAATGAGCCAACAGCAACTTTGTTAATCTCCTCAATATAAGCCGCTATAGAGATCCGAGTATTTAGTAGCGACGCAAACTGTACAACTCTTCTTCAATCGGAGAGTGCTACTGTTACAGAAAACAGACTGTGGTGCATCGGATACATGCATTGAAGCCGCAGGAGTGCCGCCATGTGGCGACAACGGCCGTGCTAGTCTCTGGCGGAGAAGAGTGCATGAGACCTCCAGATATTAATCCCGACGAAACTTCTGTGCCACCATCTCAATGGGACGGTGGGAGGATGGCAGGAATCATTTTGTGGTACGTCAGAAACCAACTATTGGGCACCCAGAGGAGATTAAATGAGCCAACAGCAACTTTGTTACTCTCCTCAATATAAGCCGCTATAGGGATCCGAGTATTTAGTAGCGACGCAAACTGTGCAACTCTTCTTCAATCGGAGAGTGCTACTGTTACAGAAAACAGAGTGTGGTGCATCGGATACATGCATTGAAGCCGCAGGAGTGCCGCCATGTGCCGACAACGGCCGTGCTAGTCTCTGGCGGAGAAGAGTGCATGAGGCCTCCAGATATTAATCCCGACGAAACTTCTGTGCCACCATCTCAATGGGACGGTGGGAGGATGGCAGGAATCATTTTGTGGTACGTCAGAAACCAACTATTGGGCACCCAGAGGAGATTAAATGAGCCAACAGCAACTTTGTTAATCTCCTCAATATAAGCCGCTATAGAGATCCGAGTATTTAGTAGCGACGCAAACTGTACAACTCTTCTTCAATCGGAGAGTGCTACTGTTACAGAAAACAGACTGTGGTGCATCGGATACATGCATTGAAGCCGCAGGAGTGCCGCCATGTGCCGACAACGGCCGTGCTAGTCTCTGGCGGAGAAGAGTGCATGACGCCTCCAGATATTAATCCCGACGAAACTTCTGTGCCACCATCTCAATGGGACGGTGGGAGGATGGCAGGAATCATTTTGTGGTACGTCAGAAACCAACTATTGGGCACCCAGAGGAGATTAAATGAGCCAACAGCAACTTTGTTAATCTCCTCAATATAAGCCGCTATAGAGATCCGAGTATTTAGTAGCGACGCAAACTGTACAACTCTTCTTCAATCGGAGAGTGCTACTGTTACAGAAAACAGACTGTGGTGCATCGGATACATGCATTGAAGCCGCAGGAGTGCCGCCATGTGCCGACAACGGCCGTGCTAGTCTCTGGCGGAGAAGAGTGCATGACGCCTCCAGATATTAATCCCGACGAAACTTCTGTGCCACCATCTCAATGGGACGGTGGGAGGATGGCAGGAATCATTTTGTGGTACGTCAGAAACCAACTATTGGGCACCCAGAGGAGATTAAATGAGATAACAGCAACTTTGTTAATCTCCTCAATATAAGCCGCTATAGAGATCCGAGTATTTAGTAGCGACGCAAACTGTACAACTCTTCTTCAATCGGAGAGTGCTACTGTTACAGAAAACAGACTGTGGTGCATCGGATACATGCATTGAAGCCGCAGGAGTGCCGCCATGTGCCGACAACGGCCGTGCTAGTCTCTGGCGGAGAAGAGTGCACGACGCCTCCAGATATTAATCCCGACGAAACTTCTGTGCCACCATCTCAATGGGACGGTGGGAGGATGGCAGGAATCATTTTGTGGTACGTCAGAAACCAACTATTGGGCACCCAGAGGAGATTAAATGAGCCAACAGCAACTTAGTTAATCTCCTCAATATAAGCCGCTATAGAGATCCGAGTATTTAGTAGCGACGCAAACTGTACAACTCTTCTTCAATCGGAGAGTGCTACTGTTACAGAAAACAGACTGTGGTGCATCGGATACATGCATTGAAGCCGCAGGAGTGCCGCCATGTGCCGACAACGGCCGTGCTAGTCTCTGGCGGAGAAGAGTGCATGAGGCCTCCAGATATTAATCCCGACGAAACTTCTGTGCCACCATCTCAATGGGACGGCGGGAGGATGGCAGGAATCATTTTGTGGTACGTCAGAAACCAACTATTGGGCACCCAGAGGAGATTAAATGAGCCAACAGCAACTTTGTTAATCTCCTCAATATAAGCCGCTATAGAGATCCGAGTATTTAGTAGCGACGCAAACTGTACAACTCTTCTTCAATCGGAGAGTGCTACTATTACAGAAAACAGACTGTGGTGCATCGGATACATGCATTGAAGCCGCAGGAGTGCCGCCATGTGGCGACAACGGCCGTGCTAGTCTCTGGCGGAGAAGAGTGCATGAGGCCTCCAGATATTAATCCCGACGAAACTTCTGTGCCACCATCTCAATGGGACGGTGGGAGGATGGCAGGAATCATTTTGTGGTACGTCAGAAACCAACTATTGGGCACCCAGAGGAGATTAAATGAGCCAACAGCAACTTTGTTAATCTCCTCAATATAAGCCGCTATAGAGATCCGAGTATTTAGTAGCGACGCAAACTGTACAACTCTTCTTCAATCGGAGAGTGCTACTGTTACAGAAAACAGACTGTGGTGCATCGGATACATGCATTGAAGCCGCAGGAGTGCCGCCATGTGGCGACAACGGCCGTGCTAGTCTCTGGCGGAGAAGAGTGCATGAGGCCTCCAGATATTAATCCCGACGAAACTTCTGTGCCACCATCTCAATGGGACGGTGGGAGGATGGCAGGAATCATTTTGTGGTACGTCAGAAACCAACTATTGGGCACCCAGAGGAGATTAATTGAGCCAACAGCAACTTTGTTAATCTCCTCAATATAAGCCGCTATAGAGATCCGAGTATTTAGTAGCGACGCAAACTGTACAACTCTTCTTCAATCGGAGAGTGCTACTGTTACAGAAAACAGACTGTGGTGCATCGGATACATGCATTGAAGCCGCAGGAGTGCCGCCATGTGCCGACAACGGCCGTGCTAGTCTCTGGCGGAGAAGAGTGCATGAGGCCTCCAGATATTAATCCCGACGAAACTTCTGTGCCACCATCTCAATGGGACGGTGGGAGGATGGCAGGAATCATTTTGTGGTACGTCAGAAACCAACTATTGGGCACCCAGAGGAGATTAAATGAGCCAACAGCAACTTTGCTAATCTCCTCAATATAAGGCGTTATAGAGATCCGAGTATTTAGTAGCGACGCAAACTGTACAACTCTTCTTCAATGGGAGAATGCTACGGTTACAGAAAACAGACAGTGGTGCATCGGATACATGCATTGAAGCCGCAGGAGTGCCGCCATGTGGCGACAACGGCCGTGCTAGTCTCTGGCGGAGAAGAGTGCATGAGGCCTCCAGATATTAATCCCGACGAAACTTCTGTGCCACCATCTCAATGGGACGGTGGGAGGATGGCAGGAATCATTTTGTGGTATGTCAGAAACCAACTATTGGGCACCCAGAGGAGATTAAATGAGCCAACAGCAACTTTGTTAATCTCCTCAATATAAGCCGCTATAGAGATCCGAGTATTTAGTAGCGACGCAAACTGTACAAATCTTCTTCAATCGGAGAGTGCTACTGTTACAGAAAACAGACTGTGGTGCATCGGATACATGCATTGAAGCCGCAGGAGTGCCGCCATGTGCCGACAACGGCCGTGCTAGTCTCTGGCGGAGAAGAGTGCATGACGCCTCCAGATATTAATCCCGACGAAACTTCTGTGCCACCATCTCAATGGGACGGTGGGAGGATGGCAGGAATCATTTTGTGGTACGTCAGAAACCAACTATTGGGCACCCAGAGGAGATTAAATGAGCCAACAGCAACTTTGTTAATCTCCTCAATATAAGCCGCTATAGAGATCCGAGTATTTAGTAGCGACGCAAACTTTACAACTCTTCTTCAATCGGAGAGTGCTACTGTTACAGAAAACAGACTGTGGTGCATCGGATACATGCATTGAAGCCGCAGGAGTGCCGCCATGTGCCGACAACGGCCGTGCTAGTCTCTGGCGGAGAAGAGTGCATGACGCCTCCAGATATTAATCCCGACGAAACTTCTGTGCCACCATCTCAATGGGACGGTGGGAGGATGGCAGGAATCATTTTGTGGTACGTCAGAAACCAACTATTGGGCACCCAGAGGAGATTAAATGAGCCAACAGCAACTTAGTTAATCTCCTCAATATAAGCCGCTATAGAGATCCGAGTATTTAGTAGCGACGCAAACTGTACAACTCTTCTTCAATCGGAGAGTGCTACTGTTACAGAAAACAGACTGTGGTGCATCGGATACATGCATTGAAGCCGCAGGAGTGCCGCCATGTGGCGACAACGGCCGTGCTAGTCTCTGGCGGAGAAGAGTGCATGAGGCCTCCAGATATTAATCCCGACGAAACTTCTGTGCCACCATCTCAATGGGACGGCGGGAGGATGGCAGGAATCATTTTGTGGTACGTCAGAAACCAACTATTGGGCACCCAGAGGAGATTAAATGAGCCAACAGCAACTTTGTTAATCTCCTCAATATAAGCCGCTATAGAGATCCGAGTATTTAGTAGCGACGCAAACTGTACAACTCTTCTTCAATCGGAGAGTGCTACTATTACAGAAAACAGACTGTGGTGCATCGGATACATGCATTGAAGCCGCAGGAGTGCCGCCATGTGGCGACAACGGCCGTGCTAGTCTCTGGCGGAGAAGAGTGCATGAGGCCTCCAGATATTAACCCCGACGAAACTTCTGTGCCACCATCTCAATGGGACGGTGGGAGGATGGCAGGAATCATTTTGTGGTACGTCAGAAACCAACTATTGGGCACCCAGAGGAGATTAAATGAGCCAACAGCAACTTTGTTAATCTCCTCAATATAAGCCGCTATAGAGATCCGAGTATTTAGTAGCGACGCAAACTGTACAACTCTTCTTCAATCGGAGAGTGCTACTGTTACAGAAAACAGACTGTGGTGCATCGGATACATGCATTGAAGCCGCAGGAGTGCCGCCATGTGGCGACAACGGCCGTGCTAGTCTCTGGCGGAGAAGAGTGCATGAGGCCTCCAGATATTAATCCCGACGAAACTTCTGTGCCACCATCTCAATGGGACGGTGGGAGGATGGCAGGAATCATTTTGTGGTACGTCAGAAACCAACTATTGGGCACCCAGAGGAGATTAATTGAGCCAACAGCAACTTTGTTAATCTCCTCAATATAAGCCGCTATAGAGATCCGAGTATTTAGTAGCGACGCAAACTGTACAACTCTTCTTCAATCGGAGAGTGCTACTGTTACAGAAAACAGACTGTGGTGCATCGGATACATGCATTGAAGCCGCAGGAGTGCCGCCATGTGCCGACAACGGCCGTGCTAGTCTCTGGCGGAGAAGAGTGCATGAGGCCTCCAGATATTAATCCCGACGAAACTTCTGTGCCACCATCTCAATGGGACGGTGGGAGGATGGCAGGAATCATTTTGTGGTACGTCAGAAACCAACTATTGGGCACCCAGAGGAGATTAAATGAGCCAACAGCAACTTTGCTAATCTCCTCAATATAAGGCGTTATAGAGATCCGAGTATTTAGTAGCGACGCAAACTGTACAACTCTTCTTCAATGGGAGAATGCTACGGTTACAGAAAACAGACAGTGGTGCATCGGATACATGCATTGAAGCCGCAGGAGTGCCGCCATGTGGCGACAACGGCCGTGCTAGTCTCTGGCGGAGAAGAGTGCATGAGGCCTCCAGATATTAATCCCGACGAAACTTCTGTGCCACCATCTCAATGGGACGGTGGGAGGATGGCAGGAATCATTTTGTGGTATGTCAGAAACCAACTATTGGGCACCCAGAGGAGATTAAATGAGCCAACAGCAACTTTGTTAATCTCCTCAATATAAGCCGCTATAGAGATCCGAGTATTTAGTAGCGACGCAAACTGTACAACTCTTCTTCAATCGGAGAGTGCTACTGTTACAGAAAACAGACTGTGGTGCATCGGATACATGCATTGAAGCCGCAGGAGTGCCGCCATGTGCCGACAACGGCCGTGCTAGTCTCTGGCGGAGAAGAGTGCATGAGGCCTCCAGATATTAATCCCGACGAAACTTCTGTGCCACCATCTCAATGGGACGGTGGGAGGATGGCAGGAATCATTTTGTGGTACGTCAGAAACCAACTATTGGGCACCCAGAGGAGATTAAATGAGCCAACAGCAACTTTGTTAATCTCCTCAATATAAGCCGCTATAGAGATCCGAGTATTTAGTAGCGACGCAAACTGTACAACTCTTCTTCAATCGGAGAGTGCTACTGTTACAGAAAACAGACTGTGGTGCATCGGATACATGCATTGAAGCCGCAGGAGTGCCGCCATGTGGCGACAACGGCCGTGCTAGTCTCTGGCGGAGAAGAGTGCATGAGGCCTCCAGATATTAATCCCGACGAAACTTCTGTGCCACCATCTCAATGGGACGGTGGGAGGATGGCAGGAATCATTTTGTGGTACGTCAGAAACCAACTATTGGGCACCCAGAGGAGATTAATTGAGCCAACAGCAACTTTGTTAATCTCCTCAATATAAGCCGCTATAGAGATCCGAGTATTTAGTAGCGACGCAAACTGTACAACTCTTCTTCAATCGGAGAGTGCTACTGTTACAGAAAACAGACTGTGGTGCATCGGATACATGCATTGAAGCCGCAGGAGTGCCGCCATGTGCCGACAACGGCCGTGCTAGTCTCTGGCGGAGAAGAGTGCATGAGGCCTCCAGATATTAATCCCGACGAAACTTCTGTGCCACCATCTCAATGGGACGGTGGGAGGATGGCAGGAATCATTTTGTGGTACGTCAGAAACCAACTATTGGGCACCCAGAGGAGATTAAATGAGCCAACAGCAACTTTGCTAATCTCCTCAATATAAGGCGTTATAGAGATCCGAGTATTTAGTAGCGACGCAAACTGTACAACTCTTCTTCAATGGGAGAATGCTACGGTTACAGAAAACAGACAGTGGTGCATCGGATACATGCATTGAAGCCGCAGGAGTGCCGCCATGTGGCGACAACGGCCGTGCTAGTCTCTGGCGGAGAAGAGTGCATGAGGCCTCCAGATATTAATCCCGACGAAACTTCTGTGCCACCATCTCAATGGGACGGTGGGAGGATGGCAGGAATCATTTTGTGGTATGTCAGAAACCAACTATTGGGCACCCAGAGGAGATTAAATGAGCCAACAGCAACTTTGTTAATCTCCTCAATATAAGCCGCTATAGAGATCCGAGTATTTAGTAGCGACGCAAACTGTACAACTCTTCTTCAATCGGAGAGTGCTACTGTTACAGAAAACAGACTGTGGTGCATCGGATACATGCATTGAAGCCGCAGGAGTGCCGCCATGTGGCGACAACGGCCGTGCTAGTCTCTGGCGGAGAAGAGTGCATGAGGCCTCCAGATATTAAACCCGACGAAACTTCTGTGCCACCATCTCAATGGGACGGTGGGAGGATGGCAGGAATCATTTTGTGGTACGTCAGAAACCAACTATTGGGCACCCAGACGAGATTAAATGAGCCAACAGCAACTTTGTTAATCTCCTCAATATAAGCCGCTATAGAGATCCGAGTATTTAGTAGCGACGCAAACTGTACAACTCTTCTTCAATCGGAGAGTGCTACTGTTACAGAAAACAGACTGTGGTGCATCGGATACATGCATTGAAGCCGCAGGAGTGCCGCCATGTGGCGACAACGGCCGTGCTAGTCTCTGGCGGAGAAGAGTGCATGAGGCCTCCAGATATTAAACCCGACGAAACTTCTGTGCCACCATCTCAATGGGACGGTGGGAGGATGGCAGGAATCATTTTGTGGTACGTCAGAAACCAACTATTGGGCACCCAGAGGAGATTAAATGAGCCAACAGCAACTTTGTTAATCTCCTCAATATAAGCCGCTATAGAGATCCGAGTATTTAGTAGCGACGCAAACTGTACAACTCTTCTTCAATCGGAGAGTGCTACTGTTACAGAAAACAGACTGTGGTGCATCGGATACATGCATTGAAGCCGCAGGAGTGCCGCCATGTGGCGACAACGGCCGTGCTAGTCTCTGGCGGAGAAGAGTGCATGAGGCCTCCAGATATTAAACCCGACGAAACTTCTGTGCCACCATCTCAATGGGACGGTGGGAGGATGGCAGGAATCATTTTGTGGTACGTCAGAAACCAACTATTGGGCACCCAGAGGAGATTAAATGAGCCAACAGCAACTTTGTTAATCTCCTCAATATAAGCCGCTATAGAGATCCGAGTATTTAGTAGCGACGCAAACTGTACAACTCTTCTTCAATGGGAGAGTGCTACTGTTACAGAAAACAGACTGTGGTGCATCGGATACATGCATTGAAGCCGCAGGAGTGCCGCCATGTGGCGACAACGGCCGTGCTAGTCTCTGGCGGAGAAGAGTGCATGAGGCCTCCAGATATTAAACCCGACGAAACTTCTGTGCCACCATCTCAATGGGACGGTGGGAGGATGGCAGGAATCATTTTGTGGTACGTCAGAAACCAACTATTGGGCACCCAGAGGAGATTAAATGAGCCAACAGCAACTTTGTTAATCTCCTCAATATAAGCCGCTATAGAGATCCGAGTATTTAGTAGCGACGCAAACTGTACAACTCTTCTTCAATGGGAGAATGCTACGGTTACAGAAAACAGACTGTGGTGCATCGGATACATGCATTGAAGCCGCAGGAGTGCCGCCATGTGGCGACAACGGCCGTGCTAGTCTCTGGCGGAGAAGAGTGCATGAGGCCTCCAGATATTAATCCCGACGAAACTTCTGTGCCACCATCTCAATGGGACGGTGGGAGGATGGCAGGAATCATTTTGTGGTACGTCAGAAACCAACTATTGGGCACCCAGAGGAGATTAAATGAGCCAACAGCAACTTTGTTAATCTCCTCAATATAAGGCGTTATAGAGATCCGAGTATTTAGTAGCGACGCAAACTGTACAACTCTTCTTCAATGGGAGAATGCTACGGTTACGGAAAACAGACAGTGGTGCATCGGATACATGCATTGAAGCCGCAGGAGTGCCGCCATGTGGCGACAACGGCCGTGCTAGTCTCTGGCGGAGAAGAGTGCATGAGGCCTCCAGATATTAATCCCGACGAAACTTCTGTGCCACCATCTCAATGGGACGGTGGGAGGATGGCAGGAATCATTTTGTGGTACGTCAGAAACCAACTATTGGGCACCCAGAGGAGATTAAATGAGCCAACAGCAACTTTGTTAATCTCCTCAATATAAGGCGTTATAGAGATCCGAGTATTTAGTAGCGACGCAAACTGAACAACACTTCTTCAATGGGAGAATGCTACGGTTACAGAAAACAGACAGTGGTGCATCGGATACATGCATTGAAGCCCCAGGAGTGCCGCCATGTGGCGACAACGGCCGTGCTAGTCTCTGGCGGAGAAGAGTGCATGAGGCCTCCAGATATTAATCCCGACGAAACTTCTGTGCCACCATCTCAATGGGACGGTGGGAGGATGGCAGGAATCATTTTGTGGTACGTCAGAAACCAACTATTGGGCACCCAGAGGAGATTAAATGAGCCAACAGCAACTTTGTTAATCTCCTCAATATAAGGCGTTATAGAGATCCGAGTATTTAGTAGCGACGCAAACGGTACAACTCTTCTTCAATGGGAGAGTGCTACGGTTACAGAAAACAGACAGTGGTGCATCGGATACATGCATTGAAGCCGCAGGAGTGCCGCCATGTGGCGACAACGGCCGTGCTAGTCTCTGGCGGAGAAGAGTGCATGAGGCCTCCAGATATTAATCCCGACGAAACTTCTGTGCCACCATCTCAATGGGACGGTGGGAGGATGGCAGGAATCATTTTGTGGTACGTCAGAAACCAACTATTGGGCACCCAGAGGAGATTAAATGAGCCAACAGCAACTTTGTTAATCTCCTCAATATAAGGCGTTATAGAGATCCGAGTATTTAGTAGCGACGCAAATTGTACAACTCTTCTTCAATGGGAGAGTGCTACGGTTACAGAAAACAGACAGTGGTGCATCGGATACATGCATTGAAGCCCCAGGAGTGCCGCCATGTGGCGACAACGGCCGTGCTAGTCTCTGGCGGAGAAGAGTGCATGAGGCCTCCAGATATTAATCCCGACGAAACTTCTGTGCCACCATCTCAATGGGACGGTGGGAGGATGGCAGGAATCATTTTGTGGTACGTCAGAAACCAACTATTGGGCACCCAGAGGAGATTAAATGAGCCAACAGCAACTTTGTTAATCTCCTCAATATAAGGCGTTATAGAGATCCGAGTATTTAGTAGCGACGCAAACTGTACAACTCTTCTTCAATGGGAGAATGCTACGGTTACAGAAAACAGACAGTGGTGCATCGGATACATGCATTGAAGCCCCAGGAGTGCCGCCATGTGGCGACAACGGCCGTGCTAGTCTCTGGCGGAGAAGAGTGCATGAGGCCTCCAGATATTAATCCCGGCGAAACTTCTGTGCCACCATCTCAATGGGACGGTGGGAGGATGGCAGGAATCATTTTGTGGTACGTCAGAAACCAACTATTGGGCACCCAGAGGAGATTAAATGAGCCAACAGCAACTTTGTTAATCTCCTCAATATAAGGCGTTATAGAGATCTGAGTATTTAGTAGCGACGCAAACTGTACAACTCTTCTTCAATGGGAGCATGCTACGGTTACAGAAAACAGACAGTGGTGCATCGGATACATGCATTGAAGCCCCAGGAGTGCCGCCATGTGGCGACAACGGCCGTGCTAGTCTCTGGCGGAGAAGAGTGCATGAGGCCTCCAGATATTAATCCCGACGAAACTTCTGTGCCACCATCTCAATGGGACGGTGGGAGGATGGCAGGAATCATTTTGTGGTACGTCAGAAACCAACTATTGGGCACCCAGAGGAGATTAAATGAGCCAACAGCAACTTTGTTAATCTCCTCAATATAAGGCGTTATAGAGATCCGAGTATTTAGTAGCGACGCAAACTGTACAACTCTTCTTCAATGGGAGAATGCTACGGTTACAGAAAACAGACAGTGGTGCATCGGATACATGCATTGAAGCCCCAGGAGTGCCGCCATGTGGCGACAACGGCCGTGCTAGTCTCTGGCGGAGAAGAGTGCATGAGGCCTCCAGATATTAATCCCGGCGAAACTTCTGTGCCACCATCTCAATGGGACGGTGGGAGGATGGCAGGAATCATTTTGTGGTACGTCAGAAACCAACTATTGGGCACCCAGAGGAGATTAAATGAGCCAACAGCAACTTTGTTAATCTCCTCAATATAAGGCGTTATAGAGATCCGAGTATTTAGTAGCGACGCAAACTGTACAACTCTTCTTCATTGGGAGAATGCTACGGTTACAGAAAACAGACAGTGGTGCATCGGATACATGCATTGAAGCCCCAGGAGTGCCGCCATGTGGCGACAACGGCCGTGCTAGTCTCTGGCGGAGAAGAGTGCATGAGGCCTCCAGATATTAATCCCGACGAAACTTCTGTGCCACCATCTCAATGGGACGGTGGGAGGATGGCAGGAATCATTTTGTGGTACGTCAGAAACCAACTATTGGGCACCCAGAGGAGATTAAATGAGCCAACAGCAACTTTGTTAATCTCCTCAATATAAGGCGTTATAGAGATCCGAGTATTTAGTAGCGACGCAAACTGTACAACTCTTCTTCAATGGGAGAATGTTACGGTTACAGAAAACAGACAGTGGTGCATCGGATACATGCATTGAAGCCCCAGGAGTGCCGCCATGTGGCGACAACGGCCGTGCTAGTCTCTGGCGGAGAAGAGTGCATGAGGCCTCCAGATATTAATCCCGACGAAACTTCTGTGCCACCATCTCAATGGGACGGTGGGAGGATGGCAGGAATCATTTTGTGGTACGTCAGAAACCAACTATTGGGCACCCAGAGGAGATTAAATGAGCCAACAGCAACTTTGTTAATCTCCTCAATATAAGGCGTTATAGAGATCCGAGTATTTAGTAGCGACGCAAACGGTACAACTCTTCTTCAATGGGAGAGTGCTACGGTTACAGAAAACAGACAGTGGTGCATCGGATACATGCATTGAAGCCGCAGGAGTGCCGCCATGTGGCGACAACGGCCGTGCTAGTCTCTGGCGGAGAAGAGTGCATGAGGCCTCCAGATATTAATCCCGACGAAACTTCTGTGCCACCATCTCAATGGGACGGTGGGAGGATGGCAGGAATCATTTTGTGGTACGTCAGAAACCAAGTATTGCGCAGCCAGAGGAGATTAAATGAGCCAACAGCAACTTTGTTAATCTCCTCAATATAAGCCGCTATAGAGATCCGAGTATTTAGTAGCGACGCAAACTGTACAACTCTTCTTCAATGGGAGAATGCTACGGTTACAGAAAACAGACAGTGGTGCATCGGATACATGCATTGAAGCCGCAGGAGTGCCGCCATGTGGCGACAACGGCCGTGCTAGTCTCTGGCGGAGAAGAGTGCATGAGGCCTCCAGATATTAATCCCGACGAAACTTCTGTGCCACCATCTCAATGGGACGGTGGGAGGATGGCAGGAATCATTTTGTGGTACGTCAGAAACCAAGTATTGCGCAGCCAGAGGAGATTAAATGAGCCAACAGCAACTTTGTTAATCTCCTCAATATAAGCCGCTATAGAGATCCGAGTATTTAGTAGCGACGCAAACTGTACAACTCTTCTTCAATGGGAGAATGCTACGGTTACAGAAAACAGACAGTGGTGCATCGGATACATGCATTGAAGCCGCAGGAGTGCCGCCATGTGGCGACAACGGCCGTGCTAGTCTCTGGCGGAGAAGAGTGCATGAGGCCTCCAGATATTAATCCCGACGAAACTTCTGTGCCACCATCTCAATGGGACGGTGGGAGGATGGCAGGAATCATTTTGTGGTACGTCAGAAACCAACTATTGGGCACCCAGAGGAGATTAAATGAGCCAACAGCAACTTTGTTAATCTCCTCAATATAAGCCGCTATAGAGATCCGAGTATTTAGTAGCGACGCAAACTGTACAACTCTTCTTCAATGGGAGAATGCTACGGTTACAGAAAACAGACAGTGGTGCATCGGATACATGCATTGAAGCCGCAGGAGTGCCGCCATGTGGCGACAACGGCCGTGCTAGTCTCTGGCGGAGAAGAGTGCATGAGGCCTCCAGATATTAATCCCGAGGAAACTTCTGTGCCACCATCTCAATGGGACGGTGGGAGGATGGCAGGAATCATTTTGTGGTACGTCAGAAACCAACTATTGGGCACCCAGAGGAGATTAAATGAGCCAACAGCAACTTTGTTAATCTCCTCAATATAAGGCGTTATAGAGATCCGAGTATTTAGTAGCGACGCAAACGGTACAACTCTTCTTCAATGGGAGAGTGCTACGGTTACAGAAAACAGACAGTGGTGCATCGGATACATGCATTGACGCCGCAGGAGTGCCGCCATGTGGCGACAACGGCCGTGCTAGTCTCTGGCGGAGAAGAGTGCATGAGGCCTCCAGATATTAATCCCGACGAAACTTCTGTGCCACCATCTCAATGGGACGGTGGGAGGATGGCAGGAATCATTTTGTGGTACGTCAGAAACCAACTATTGGGCACCCAGAGGAGATTAAATGAGCCAACAGCAACTTTGTTAATCTCCTCATTATAAGGCGTTATAGAGATCCGAGTATTTAGTAGCGACGCAAACGGTACAACTCTTCTTCAATGGGAGAGTGCTACGGTTACAGAAAACAGACAGTGGTGCATCGGATACATGCATTGAAGCCCCAGGAGTGCCGCCATGTGGCGACAACGGCCGTGCTAGTCTCTGGCGGAGAAGAGTGCATGAGGCCTCCAGATATTAATCCCGACGAAACTTCTGTGCCACCATCTCAATGGGACGGTGGGAGGATGGCAGGAATCATTTTGTGGTACGTCAGAAACCAACTATTGGGCACCCAGAGGAGATTAAATGAGCCAACAGCAACTTTGTTAATCTCCTCAATATAAGGCGTTATAGAGATCCGAGTATTTAGTAGCGACGCAAACTGTACAACTCTTCTTCAATGGGAGAGTGCTACGGTTACAGAAAACAGACAGTGGTGCATCGGATACATGCATTGAAGCCGCAGGAGTGCCGCCATGTGGCGACGACGGCCGTGCTAGTCTCTGGCGGAGAAGAGTGCATGAGGCCTCCAGATATTAATCCCGACGAAACTTCTGTGCCACCATCTCAATGGGACGGTGGGAGGATGGCAGGAATCATTTTGTGGTACGTCAGAAACCAACTATTGGGCACCCAGAGGAGATTAAATGAGCCAACAGCAACTTTGTTAATCTCCTCAATATAAGGCGTTATAGAGATCCGAGTATTTAGTAGCGACGCAAACTGTACAACTCTTCTTCAATGGGAGAGTGCTACGGTTACAGAAAACAGACAGTGGTGCATCGGATACATGCATTGAAGCCGCAGGAGTGCCGCCATGTGGCGACAACGGCCGTGCTAGTCTCTGGCGGAGAAGAGTGCATGAGGCCTCCAGATATTAATCCCGACGAAACTTCTGTGCCACCATCTCAATGGGACGGTGGGAGGATGGCAGGAATCATTTTGTGGTACGTCAGAAACCAACTATTGGGCACCCAGAGGAGATTAAATGAGCCAACAGCAACTTTGTTAATCTCCTCAATATAAGGCGTTATAGAGATCCGAGTATTTAGTAGCGACGCAAACGGTACAACTCTTCTTCAATGGGAGAGTGCTACGGTTACAGAAAACAGACAGTGGTGCATCGGATACATGCATTGAAGCCCCAGGAGTGCCGCCATGTGGCGACAACGGCCGTGCTAGTCTCTGGCGGAGAAGAGTGCATGAGGCCTCCAGATATTAATCCCGACGAAACTTCTGTCCCACCATCTCAATGGGACGGTGGGAGGATGGCAGGAATCATTTTGTGGTACGTCAGAAACCAACTATTGGGCACCCAGAGGAGATTAAATGAGCCAACAGCAACTTTGTTAATCTCCTCAATATAAGGCGTTATAGAGATCCGAGTATTTAGTAGCGACGCAAACTGTACAACTCTTCTTCAATGGGAGAGTGCTACGGTTACAGAAAACAGACAGTGGTGCATCGGATACATGCATTGAAGCCCCAGGAGTGCCGCCATGTGGCGACAACGGCCGTGCTAGTCTCTGGCGGAGAAGAGTGCATGAGGCCTCCAGATATTAATCCCGAGGAAACTTCTGTGCCACCATCTCAATGGGACGGTGGGAGGATGGCAGGAATCATTTTGTGGTACGTCAGAAACCAACTATTGGGCACCCAGAGGAGATTAAATGAGCCAACAGCAACTTTGTTAATCTCCTCAATATAAGGCGTTATAGAGATCCGAGTATTTAGTAGCGACGCAAACTGTACAACTCTTCTTCAATCGGAGAGTGCTACGGTTACAGAAAACAGACAGTGGTGCATCGGATACATGCATTGAAGCCCCAGGAGTGCCGCCATGTGGCGACAACGGCCGTGCTAGTCTCTGGCGGAGAAGAGTGCATGAGGCCTCCAGATATTAATCCCGACGAAACTTCTGTGCCACCATCTCAATGGGACGGTGGGAGGATGGCAGGAATCATTTTGTGGTACGTCAGAAACCAACTATTGGGCACCCAGAGGAGATTAAATGAGCCAACAGCAACTTTGTTAATCTCCTCAATATAAGGCGTTATAGAGATCCGAGTATTTAGTAGCGACGCAAACTGTACAACTCTTCTTCAATGGGAGAGTGCTACGGTTACAGAAAACAGACAGTGGTGCATCGGATACATGCATTGAAGCCCCAGGAGTGCCGCCATGTGGCGACAACGGCCGTGCTAGTCTCTGGCGGAGAAGAGTGCATGAGGCCTCCAGATATTAATCCCGACGAAACTTCTGTGCCACCATCTCAATGGGACGGTGGGAGGATGGCAGGAATCATTTTGTGGTACGTCAGAAACCAACTATTGGGCACCCAGAGGAGATTAAATGAGCCAACAGCAACTTTGTTAATCTCCTCAATATAAGGCGTTATAGAGATCCGAGTATTTAGTAGCGACGCAAACTGTACAACTCTTCTTCAATGGGAGAGTGCTACGGTTACAGAAAACAGACAGTGGTGCATCGGATACATGCATTGAAGCCCCAGGACTGCCGCCATGTGGCGACAACGGCCGTGCTAGTCTCTGGCGGAGAAGAGTGCATGAGGCCTCCAGATATTAATCCCGACGAAACTTCTGTGCCACCATCTCAATGGGACGGTGGGAGGATGGCAGGAATCATTTTGTGGTACGTCAGAAACCAACTATTGGGCACCCAGAGGAGATTAAATGAGCCAACAGCAACTTTGTTAATCTCCTCAATATAAGGCGTTATAGAGATCCGAGTATTTAGTAGCGACGCAAACTGTACAACTCTTCTTCAATGGGAGAGTGCTACGGTTACAGAAAACAGACAGTGGTGCATCGGATACATGCATTGAAGCCCCAGGAGTGCCGCCATGTGGCGACAACGGCCGTGCTAGTCTCTGGCGGAGAAGAGTGCATGAGGCCTCCAGATATTAATCCCGACGAAACTTCTGTGCCACCATCTCAATGGGACGGTGGGAGGATGGCAGGAATCATTTTGTGGTACGTCAGAAACCAACTATTGGGCACCCAGAGGAGATTAAGTGAGCCAACAACAACTTTGTTAATCTCCTCAATATAAGGCGTTATAGAGATCCGAGTATTTAGTAGCGACGCAAACTGTACAACTCTTCTTCAATGGGAGAGTGCTACGGTTACAGAAAACAGACAGTGGTGCATCGGATACATGCATTGAAGCCCCAGGAGTGCCGCCATGTGGCGACAACGGCCGTGCTAGTCTCTGGCGGAGAAGAGTGCATGAGGCCTCCAGATATTAATCCCGACGAAACTTCTGTGCCACCATCTCAATGGGACGGTGGGAGGATGGCAGGAATCATTTTGTGGTACGTCAGGAACCAACTATTGGGCACCCAGAGGAGATTAAATGAGCCAACAGCAACTTTGTTAATCTCCTCAATATAAGGCGTTATAGAGATCCGAGTATTTAGTAGCGACGCAAACTGTACAACTCTTCTTCATTGGGAGAGTGCTACGGTTACAGAAAACAGACAGTGGTGCATCGGATACATGCATTGAAGCCCCAGGAGTGCCGCCATGTGGCGACAACGGCCGTGCTAGTCTCTGGCGGAGAAGAGTGCATGAGGCCTCGAGATATTAATCCCGACGAAACTTCTGTGCCACCATCTCAATGGGACGGTGGGAGGATGGCAGGATCATTTTGTGGTACGTCAGAAACCAACTATTGGGCACCCAGAGGAGATTAAATGAGCCAACAGCAACTTTGTTAATCTCCTCAATATAAGCCGCTATAGAGATCCGAGTATTTAGTAGCGACGCAAACTGTACAACTCTTCTTCAATGGGAGAGTGCTACGGTTACAGAAAACAGACAGTGGTGCATCGGATACATGCATTGAAGCCCCAGGAGTGCCGCCATGTGGCGACAACGGCCGTGCTAGTCTCTGGCGGAGAAGAGTGCATGAGGCCTCCAGATAATAAATCCAGACGAAACTTCTGTGCCACCATCTCAATGGGACGGTGGGAGGATGGCAGGAATCATTTTGTGGTACGTCAGAAACCAACTATTGGGCACCCAGAGGAGATTAAGTGAGCCAACAACAACTTTGTTAATCTCCTCAATATAAGGCGTTATAGAGATCCGAGTATTTAGTAGCGACGCAAACTGTACAACTCTTCTTCAATGGGAGAGTGCTACGGTTACAGAAAACAGACAGTGGTGCATCGGATACATGCATTGAAGCCCCAGGAGTGCCGCCATGTGGCGACAACGGCCGTGCTAGTCTCTGGCGGAGAAGAGTGCATGAGGCCTCCAGATAATAAATCCAGACGAAACTTCTGTGCCACCATCTCAATGGGACGGTGGGAGGATGGCAGGAATCATTTTGTGGTACGTCAGAAACCAACTATTGGGCACCCAGAGGAGATTAAGTGAGCCAACAGCAACTTTGTTAATCTCCTCAATATAAGGCGTTATAGAGATCCGAGTATTTAGTAGCGACGCAAACTGTACAACTCTTCTTCAATGGGAGAGTGCTACGGTTACAGAAAACAGACAGTGGTGCATCGGATACATGCATTGAAGCCCCAGGAGTGCCGCCATGTGGCGACAACGGCCGTGCTAGTCTCTGGCGGAGAAGAGTGCATGAGGCCTCCAGATATTAATCCCGACGAAACTTCTGTGCCACCATCTCAATGGGACGGTGGGAGGATGGCAGGAATCATTTTGTGGTACGTCAGAAACCAACTATTGGGCACCCAGAGGAGATTAAATGAGCCAACAGCAACTTTGTTAATCTCCTCAATATAAGGCGTTATAGAGATCCGAGTATTTAGTAGCGACGCAAACTGTACAACTCTTCTTCAATCGGAGAGTGCTACGGTTACAGAAAACAGACAGTGGTGCATCGGATACATGCATTGAAGCCCCAGGAGTGCCGCCATGTGGCGACAACGGCCGTGCTAGTCTCTGGCGGAGAAGAGTGCATGAGGCCTCCAGATAATAAATCCAGACGAAACTTCTGTGCCACCATCTCAATGGGACGGTGGGAGGATGGCAGGAATCATTTTGTGGTACGTCAGAAACCAACTATTGGGCACCCAGAGGAGATTAAGTGAGCCAACAACAACTTTGTTAATCTCCTCAATATAAGGCGTTATAGAGATCCGAGTATTTAGTAGCGACGCAAACTGTACAACTCTTCTTCAATGGGAGAGTGCTACGGTTACAGAAAACAGACAGTGGTGCATCGGATACATGCATTGAAGCCCCAGGAGTGCCGCCATGTGGCGACAACGGCCGTGCTAGTCTCTGGCGGAGAAGAGTGCATGAGGCCTCCAGATATTAATCCCGACGAAACTTCTGTGCCACCATCTCAATGGGACGGTGGGAGGATGGCAGGAATCATTTTGTGGTACGTCAGAAACCAACTATTGGGCACCCAGAGGAGATTAAATGAGCCAACAGCAACTTTGTTAATCTCCTCAATATAAGGCGTTATAGAGATCCGAGTATTTAGTAGCGACGCAAACTGTACAACTCTTCTTCAATGGGAGAGTGCTACGGTTACAGAAAACAGACAGTGGTGCATCGGATACATGCATTGAAGCCCCAGGAGTGCCGCCATGTGGCGACAACGGCCGTGCTAGTCTCTGGCGGAGAAGAGTGCATGAGGCCTCGAGATATTAATCCCGACGAAACTTCTGTGCCACCATCTCAATGGGACGGTGGGAGGATGGCAGGATCATTTTGTGGTACGTCAGAAACCAACTATTGGGCACCCAGAGGAGATTAAATGAGCCAACAGCAACTTTGTTAATCTCCTCAATATAAGCCGCTATAGAGATCCGAGTATTTAGTAGCGACGCAAACTGTACAACTCTTCTTCAATGGGAGAGTGCTACGGTTACAGAAAACAGACAGTGGTGCATCGGATACATGCATTGAAGCCGCAGGAGTGCCGCCAC